>NC_091052.1:10947926-11263901 GCF_963966145.1 Tenebrio molitor | reverse complement strand
TGTAAGTTAGGGGCGCAGTCTAATGTCTAATTGAAAACGATTTACCTACCTCACCACACAATTCAAAAGTTCCTTTAACGTGGAGGGAACTAAGTTAATAATTTAGTATTGTACCCATTATTATGCTGGAAGTGCCAGACATTATCAAGGCTCCCATACGAATATTTACTGTGTTCAGTCGTTTCACTAATACACCTGAAAATGGAATGGTTACGGTTGCGTAATTAAAATGTACTTGATTGTTTATTGATTCGGAGTCGGGACTGTTGTAAATACCGCGTTTTATGTTGTTTCGGTTAACGCAACAACATTCTCTAAACAAGAATAGCATGATGAAAAATTATGAATATGCAGTGGTCGAAATAAATGAAATTTGTTTTTCTTGAAATTTTAAGCGTAAAAAAAAATTAACAAAATACCAGGAGACAGTGAAAGGTATTCTACCTCAGAAACGATTTTTATTACAGTGTTTTTCTTTTGGTTTTCCTTTTTTGTCAATTGTATTTCGCTATTTCTGAAAACTATTTCCTATCTCTGTTAAATGTCGAAGTGACGTAAATATGAAATAGTTTTGAGAAATAGTGAAATACAATTGACAAAAGAGGAAAACCAAAAGAAAAACAGTGTAATTAAACATAATTCCCTTTTAATTTCTACGGTTATCAGATTGTTCGCCTTTTGGTCGGCCCACGGTAGTGATTAAAATTTCATTTGAAGAAAATTTGTTCCCTTTATTGTTGTGGTTTTACCACTTACACTGTCATTTCGTCTACTTGTTCATGATGACTGCATGAAATATTTTTTTCATGTACCTATGTATTTCTAATTATATTTGCTTTTTCATTTCTTAACATTTAATATAATACATATTTTGATTCTTGTATGATTTTCTTTATTTTTATCACATCTTCTACAAACAAGTCATCAGCTTATGTTAAAAACCACGCTTACACATTCCTGTTCTTTATAAAGAGCGATCAAATTAATTTGTAGTCGAGTTATCCATGAATCCGAAATCGTATGTCATTACTTGAACTCCACGCTCCAATGAATACAACTTGAAACACAGGTTAGATCTCAACATATCAATCGCAAAAGACATACGGATTCAAATGCATGGATACCTCGATTACAAATTAATTTGACCGCTCGATATTTGTCTCTTTTATTTTGAGAAGTTATTATTACGCAATATTTTACAATTCTTCTTCTTCATTATTACATTTATATTTGCCTATTATAACACCAAACTCTCCATTAGATTCTCTGGCCCCATTACGAAATACATATTCATTTTTAAAATGTCCTCTTTAAATTTCACCAGGTTTTATTCCCCTTTTTTTGGTCTTGTCTTTATCTGTCGTTGATCCTTGAATGTGCTCAACATAACGAGATACATTTGTTTTTTGAAGGATCGTTTCAAAAATAGGTACACCAATCCATTTTGTCGAAATTAAAATTTTTGTCTGTCATGTTTTCTCCCAAAATTTACAACAAGCCATGGATTAAACTCTTTGATTTCACATTTGGTGAAACTCGGTATGTCAAACATTCTGCAAACTAATATAATCCAAAACGAGATATGTTTTTTTTTGAAGCCACACTGTATTTGGTTTGTTTTCAAGTTGTTCTAGACGATGTTAATTTTTCATGTTTACATTTCAAGCTTCTATTATTAAAAATCAACTCCCCTGGAAAATGTGAAATTTGTGCATTGTTGCATTTTTACAATTTTGTTCATTTTTTTATGGAGTATCTAAATAAAAATTGGGCCTAGATTGCTTTGTCACAAATTTTGTTTATTCACAGTACATACAGGGTGATTCTGAAATAAGTTTGGAAAAAAAAACCGGTAATTGGTGATGACTGATGATGAGAAGTCATTGACAAAAAATTTTTCTTAGAAAAGCTTTTTCCTTTTTTCGACATACAAATGATTGAAAATTTGGTCAAAATTGCTAGTACGCTGCTGAGTTAAAGGTGATTACCTGATTATATTGGTAGTTTAGCAACAATAATAATCAAAGGTGCCCGTCAGTCACAAACGTAACCTTACTCCTCTCGATCATTTCCATAGAAACATTTACAAAGCAGTGTGCTTGCACCTACGACTTTATTGTGGAGTTGATGTAACAATAATGAAGTGAACAAATTCGGACAAATTTTCCTTATTCATAGGCGTTGGAAATACAAGGATATAGGGTAATTTCCATCCTTTTGATTTCACTTCCAAAAGTCATTTACGCATAATTATTTTGTGTCAAGGATACTTTTTTTTTCCAAACTTATTTCCGAATCACCCTGTATATCGTAGCTTATGAAACCTTGTAGCTGTCACTGTTGTCAATTTTAACCTCCAATTTGTGTTTTTTTTTCAACGTTACAAAATGTTTTATTCAACTGACATTTATAACAGAAAGTTATTGTCGCAATGGATGCAAGATCACCGATAAGTGATTTGCCACTTAGTTAAAGGTAACGCGTTATTATGGACATGCATTCGTAGAATTTTTCAAAGCATTTTTTGATAACATTTGTGCTTGGACACTCGATAGAATATTCTGTAAAAAATTAACAAATTTGTATTTGCGGACGTCAAGTCGTGACGTTAATGTTTTATTTTTGTCCTGTTTCGCGCGTGCACATTCGTTTCGGTGTCGTTCGACCGAAAAGTAATGTGTGGAAAATGAAGTTGCACCGTACACTGTAGGTGCTTCACCATCCTATTTAAATCTTTGACGTTTCAATTTCAAAGAACATCAAGTTAGAACGGAAGTGAAGAATAAACTTCATTATCCTGGTGATCTGTTTCGCGCGATTCCTGTCCTCTGGGAGAGACACCCCCACAGTTTGTGGTCACAAACATTCGTTAATTAAAGCTGTTAATTAGAATTCGTGTTAATATCAAGTATTCCGATTGCTAGTGCGTTTCCGCTGCGAAAGACATACACGCCTGCAGACAAAACCGTTTCTGCAAATAAGAAAGTTTCAGCCGGAACTTCACTTAACTTTATTTAATAAATATATCTTGACGTGTACAGAATTGGATCGCGTGTATTTTTATACCTTGATGGTTCCGACGCCTGAATAAACATTTATTGTTAAATTTCTGTTTGTTGTTTCGGATGATTTTTGTACTTTTGCAAGAGATGATGCGGAAGAATTATTCGTTGACCGTGGAAATGTGTGCTAATCGTTTCACAAACATTTACCTGGGCTGCCCGAAAACGTTTCGCAAACATTTGTTTTCACATGTTTGTATGGTCGGTCCTAACATTAGCGAGTATGATGTTTTGTATTGCTACCGTTGCAAATATTCTATCGAAATGAATGTCTGCTAATGATTACATTGTAAAAGCAACATCCATTGCATCGTAATAATTTTTCCACTTTATATTTTTGTTCTACGGTTCTCTCTAAACGTTGCAATTTGCTTTGACCGTTGCGATAGTCTAGAGATATAATTGGACGCCGAAACGAACTTACCTCAACTGAAGTTCAGACTCAATTAGCTTTAAAGAAATGATGAGTTATGGGTCGCTGGGGATGTCTCCAAAGAAGTTTGCTTGTTCCAACCGTGTCTTATGTGGAACCGTATTTACTTACAATCGAGAATGAACCGTTCTAGGGATAATTATTGCTTGTTTTTTCGTCGTAAAATCAACTACGTGACAAAAAGGCTCCGATAAAATCTAAAAGTCAAATGGCACTTTGGATTTAATCTAAAATCGTTATTCATTAAACGCATCCATGACGAGGAAAGGTATTCGGACGGGACGAGTCTATTTTGCACAAACGACGGATTAAAGTAATTACACTTGGAATTGGCAATTATTTTTTGTGAATTAGCTTTGTTCTAGTTAAAAGAGTTTTTTTCTGTTGTTGTCTGCAAGGGAAAGGTTAAATTGATTGAATCACGCTAGGAAGAACAAAGTATGCTTTTATGGGGCCGATCGTACTGACAAATAATGTAATAAAACGAAATTACTTTTTCAAGTTTAATTATCTAGCTCGGTACTTCCACTAAAAGACGGATGGGAAATCCATTACGGCGGGATACTTTTTCCCCGGGACGGAGTCCTCCCCATCACGTCGTTTATTTGTTTCTATTGTTGCTGAAAGCATCTAGGTTTGAAAAGCTCTCCTGCAAATTTGCTACTTGTTGGACAACTAAATACAGAAGGGCGGATAGAGATGCCGCCTGAAATTCTCTTTGATTTCGGACTTAATCGTAGTCTTGTAATTTTAGAATTAGTTCCAGACAGGCACACGGCGAGGAAAGGATCAGGATCGTTGATATTTATTGCCGTTACCGGAGTAAAAGTCCACTAAAGCACCATACCCTCGGTCGGTAATAATCTTCTTATCTCGATCTCTCCTGATTTTGACGTTTTCACATCACAATTAAGTGCGCCATATTTTCTACGACGCCGTAAACAGTTCGCCACCACCAGGACGAAGTATTAGAAATTTCGCAGTTGGGGGAATCGCTTTGCGCGCTCGAATTGTCACTAAGTGGGAAAATGCAGTGTTAATCTGGGAACTGGGAGAAAAATTTCAACGGATGTTCGATTTTTCCATCGTTCCGGATTTACGATAACGAGCAGAAAATAGAATCGATAGCGGTCGAGGAACACAATGGTAGAGGGAAAATCAATTAATAGGTTTAGACAAAAAGGGCCACTAAATTCCGGGAAGATTTTGTTGTCCAATAAAAGTGCTAATATCTCCGAAATCTTGTGTTATGAACGAAAAAAAATCTCGCCGAGATTGGAACGGTATCAGCGTCATTTTCCACAGTGGCGTGCCTTATCGTCACGTCGGAACATCATTTTTTCCAGGGGCAATTAGTCTTAATATCTCGAAAATGGTCCAGGTTTTTTCTTTCTCTTTCGTTCTCGTCCGCGTGCCCCAATTTAGTTAATAATTTCGCTTGTTTTTCTCCCCGACTGTCGGTCGTGTTTTTCGTGACAGTTTTTCCGTCATCGTCATTGACGCCGTCCCTGCCCACATACATACAAATGTTAGCTCGTCTTCAAGGGTCGCCCTCTAATTCCATATTGGCGGCCAGCGGTTGGTGCGTGTGCCGGATGCAGAACATCTCTGTTGACTCCTCGAGATTGTATAGCTGACATGTGTAGTTTTCTTTATGTGCGGTAAATTTTTATGTTTTAGTGATTTCATATCTGTCTCGAATTTCTTGTTTGTTTGATTTCCCCTCGATTTATACGAAAGCCCGGTCGTGTCTGCCTCCCTTAAAAGCCTTCTTGTGTTTCGTGGCTTGCGTTTCCTGCTTCAAGCATCTTAAATTAACGTCAATGTTATCGAATCAATCTTGTTAAGTAAATATGAATTCGACGAAAATAAATCCATTTTTTTTTGCGAAATCGTGTCTTTTATTGTATTTGCTCTGCCGGATCGGCTCTCCCATTTTGTACCTCGCCAACAGTTTTTTAACTCTACTTACAAATTTACTCGTTAACGTAACAAAACAGTCCATCAATTAAAGAGCCGTGAAAAAAGCGAAATTCTCGTGAGTTAGAATCAATTTTTTGTAAAACGGTGTTGTAAAGACTAATTAAATTTTGCAAAAACTTCAAGAACTAAACCTACACAAAATTTGAAAATTCCCAAAATTGACGAATTTATAACAGTTTGGAAAAAAATTCTCATCAAAACGGTAGGTACAAAGAAACTTTAAAATGATAGGTTATGATATTTACGACTGTTTTACAATGGAGCATTTTCGATTGCGTCAAAGAATGACCTTGACGACCAAAATGTATTGCTCGCGACTGTACCTACATATTTTTTTAGGCACAGTTATATTGATTTTGAGATGAACAAAACTAAAATTTCGGACATTTTTTTTCGCAATATACCCAATTGCTTATGACAAGCTTACTGTAATTTTGTTTGTGTGAAAAAATTTGTAGATACAGTCGCGGACAAAAAAAAGTAGGAAAATGTTTTTTCGCTAATGTAAATTTGCTTGCCCTTTCTATGGTTACTATGAAAATATTTATTTATTATAGTAACCCCGGTTTACTCAACTCAATTTTGGCTAATTTTCTTAATAAGACTTGTCCTACTTTTTTTTGTCCGCGACTGTATATTATATCAAAATATCAATAATTCAATAAAGTTATATAAAAACCGACACTAAAAAATTGTGTTTTAAAAAAATCCTTAAAAAAGATTAACGATTTTATTCTAGACTAGAATAGCGCATTAATGGTTTTTATTTGAAATATTTATTTAGTACATCGGAAAGATGAAGAAAATAACCTCATCAATTTTGTACAATTTACTTTCGAAGTGTGCTCGTCGTAAAAGTACATTGAAAGATATTTCACAGTCGTGTGAAATGTATGCTTTTCAGCTCAAGTTGTAAAATATACTGTTCTGTTTGTGGAAATCGAAATTTTTGGCGAAGCGGAGTGGTTTTGTTTGTGCGGAAGTCCCAGCAAAATTCTGAATATCGAATAAATAGTTCGTTTAAATTACATCCAAATTCTAGTGGAGTTGAATGGTTTCGCAACCGCCGAGATTTATGGGGAAACTTAGGTATATCCACTTTTCGGCATGTCTTTGTTATATATTCTCTTTTGGTGTGCGCCAGTGTGAAATGGCTTCTAACCCCGCTGATAGCTTGATACTCTATTAAATTACTTTATTATACTATTCAGATTCGGACTTTTTTATATTCGTCTTTTATTGGCATTCAAATCAAATATGGGCATAAAATAAAGATATGCTAATGGGTATTTCCCAGGCAAAACGGCGATGATATCCATTTTTGTAAATGATGAAAGTTCTTGGAGTTTTTCGTTATCGTCCACTTTTGGAAACGTCATAGTCGATGTTTTTTTAAACGTTACACTTCTTTAATTTGACGCCGATGTAGAAATAATACATTTCCATTTCGGCAAGTTTCTGCTGCAGTAACGATTCCGATCGGAATAAATTTGGTCGTGAAAACTCTCCAAAATTCAATTCGAGAGCATAAAAGTTGAGGGAAGTTTGTGCATTTTTGCTCTCGGTGGTATTTTTTCACGTCGTCTAACAAATGCTAGTTATAAGATGCATATGAGTCCGATTTTCGTTCCGGAATCCGGTGAAAACCCCCGATTGTGTCGTAAACTGTTGTAAAACATGAAAGGAGAATCTAATCCATCTCGACGGGCTGAAAGTTCGGGGATTTACGACGATGCAGCAGTAAAGCAATTCGGGACTCTCGGCGAAGAGATAAGATTGATGTCTCACTTCGGTGACCACATATGTTGCCCTGTTCCACGCATTAAATCGATACAGTTCGCGCGAAAATGTCCCCAGGAAGCGTGAAATATGACCGGTCATATGCGTTGCCGGGGACTCGATATAAGAAATTCTCTCCCCGTTTATTTAAGCATAACTCCCGGATTTTTTGCGGGGCTTTACGGAAAAATATACGGTCTCAACAAGATGCGCCTGCTGCCGCCCTGCCATGTTGATTCACGAAAAGTAGCGCTCTGCAATTTCCGGGAACCGGTGCAAGAGCGAATATTGAACTTTTCCAGGACAAATATTATCCTTGGCGGAGTACGATGATTTATGTCTCTTTGTCGATTATTAGAATGGCAGAAGCGCTGCCGATGTGTTGGATTAGACGGAATGTGAGCTTCCACAGAGATAATTTCACGTTTCCGCGGTTACCACTTTATTTATTACCAGTTTTTCCGAATAGCTCAGACGAAATTTATCGTGCACGGTCATCATAATCTTCCAGATGAATCACTAATGTATCTAATGTTTTGTCGTTCTGGATAAATCACAACACGTGAGTTATGTCGTACAGGTCGTGATTTATGTCTTTCTCTGCACTAACTAGCTTTTTATTTTTCACATCGATTTTCATAAGAAGCTTTGTTCGCCATGCATTTGCTGTCGAGGTATGTTTCCAGTTAAATGATCAATGTCATCTCGTGGTATTTCATTCCCGAAACCACAACCGAAGATTATTGATGTTTTCAAAACAGTAGAGAGGATCAGTCAACCGTACTCCAAACATGTCCGATTGCAAACAAATCAAGTGATCAGCAAGCCATAAAAATATCAGCACGATCGCGTTTTTCTCGTTCTTGTGCCACTTAGTAAACCACCTCGTCTTAATGGTCCGAGAGATTTGATTATTTTTTAATTCGTTGCATTTTTGTGACGTCCGTTTGCACGTTTTCGCCTTAACGATTGTTTCGCGAACTAGGTGTTGCAGAATCCGTCGTTTGATGTCTAACTCATCTAAAGTGTGCCTTTCCTAATGTCATCCCGAATACAAATTACTTCTTCGCTAATAGATGTTGGCTTGACATGCGTTCACGTCGTTATCCTACCTGCACTCCAATTTGTCACGTTGTACGGCGAATAGTTGAAATTTAATTGCAAATGTCGCAAGAAAATGAGAAACATCACAACTTTCGTTGATGTTTTCCGGATGCTAATACACGACGTTGTCACCGTAATGTTAATTAAACAGTGCGAATTGTTTCGCCAATTCTGGGGAGATTTTGTTTGTATGACGAATGGTATTAATCGAGACGGATTGTCCTTGTTTACCAGGAAAATTCCGTATTGAAAATTTTCCTCGTAACAAGAGGATTTACGTCTGGACACGTAATCGTGACGATGTGCCCATCCAGTTTTGTTCTTGGCGGTTTACGTAATACGCACGAAGGGGTTGTTTTCGACCTTTAAAAATTTCCCTGACGAGTTACCCAACGTGTGGCGTTCGACTTTCGCTTCTAATTCGATTTCGGATTAGTTAATTCGAATTTGTTACCATAGAGACGTCAGTTACATCAGGAAGCTCGTTTTAATGTTAACACAAAGGTGAACTATTGCTCTTCTCTTTTAATGCCGTTCCTTTTAAAGGCACAAGATTGTTAATTCGATTTTAGTCTGTTTACGCATTTGCTTTGTTTATTAATGTAATCGAGTTTTGATTAGGCAATCTATTGGAAATGGGGGAGCGAGAAAACTTTTTAATGTATCTCCCCCGAACTAACTTTCTCCATTTAATTCGTCTCTAAAACACGTTAACGTTTAAATTGGAAGTTCTCACATTACGATCCAGGTACATTGTATATTTGCATATATTTTTGTTTTGTTACTAATGTACCCTTGTAGAACACTAATTAAGTACGACTCGCACATGAAAGCCGGTTGCGTCAGAAATCTCAGAAATAAGTGGTTTATTAATTTAATGCATCTTATTTGCAAGAGCACGCAAACCCCATATCGTTTTAATTAGTATGCGTGTTGTGTAATTTAATTTATTAAAATTACGTATACATTACCGGCTTTATTAAATTATCAATATCTGATCACGACTTCATTGTTTCTTCAAGGAGTCGACTGATTTATGCATCGCACGACGGGATCATACTGTATGTGAGAAAGTATGATACCTGTGCAACTTCCAATTCAATAATAACGAGAAACGTGTCTCTCGATTCCGAGCAACACGTTGCTCTTCGCCAACTTTTGCATAGTTCCGATGATTCGAGACGTTATTAGTTTCGTCAGGGTGCAAAGTGATCTTTATTAATTTTGTTGGGCGCGTCGGGACAAGGTGAATCCTTATGCATTAAACAATAGTCGTAGTGGCAGTTAACCCGGACAGTTATCGATCCTGGTTGGAAACAACACAACCTACTTGATTAGCCAAATGAGACCCTTCAGATTCAGATAGTTAACCCAGTTTAGAGTTGCAGTTGATTCGATCTGTCCTTATTCCCCGACAGCTTACGTTGTACAACACATCTGCAAAGAGGACTCGCTGCCGCGTCCTGGAATCGACGAAAATCTCGCCACCCCTCGATTATCATATTCCCGTTCCTCATTTCTCTAATGACTGCGATGACCTAACGTGTCACGCAAAACGTCCCGCCCTTAATTAATGCCAACCGAACACATTAAGTGCCGAGTCCTTGGTCGAAAGGGCCCAGTCAAGTTTTCGATCTTCGTTTAGTAACGGTTCGTTTACGACTCGGTTTCTTGAAACAACGAGTTCATTAGACAACCACCAATGCAGCAAGTGTAATAAATTACGGGTTTTGCGTTGTGTAGCTGTGAGGTCATGGAAATAACGCCCGACTTAAAATCCACCCCATTTGTGATGCTTTTCCGTACAGGGGGATTAAAGCAATATAATAATATGCAAGTGTTACGATGATGTAGTTGATATTATGTGCTGGGAATGAAAATAGTGATTAAACGTAACACCTCCGACGCTCCACGACGTTTCATAGTTATTCAACCCTACGAGCTTAAGCAAATGGGGATATTAAATATTAATTAATATTCAGTCACGGCGTCGTACACGACGCCAATATTTTTTGTGATTAATAGTCTAGCTGCAAGAGATCACAATTGCCACGAGTAATTTCGACTGAGCGAAATCTTGCACGAAGAAATTTTGGATTTGGACACAAATTTAGTCGTTCGTCTGACCGGATGTGCTTCCCATTTCTGGTGGTGATTTTGTTTTTACCGTTGTTTTTTGGCACGATCCGTCTGAATCTCAACTGACAACGTGGAATTTCAGAGATTGCAATTTCCGCAATTAGGTTTGCATATCGTTTGACCAATTATGATTGCTCTACAGTGAGTGATAGATGTTTACGCAATAATTATTGCTTATCGTTAGATGTCCATTAATCTAATTAGGGAGCAGTTTATGTCAGATTAGAGCTCGCACAATATCAAACTGGTGATCATGCTAAAACTGCAATTTTGCAGATTAAGTGCGGCGAAAACGTGTTATTTTGAATAATTGTGGAACATTCGGTTTAATTAAATTTCTGTGTATTTAAAAGACAATGAAAATAACAATGGTATTGTTTTGAGCTCAACCGCATCCACGGATTTAAACTAGGACAGAAAAAAAAAACAACTGTAATGCCGCGACAAACGAGGAATTGAGAGTGCGCCTAGGAAATCGGTTTCTTGAGAATCGAGACCGAGAGGGTCACGCTTTTGAAGATGGACCTCCTGTTGTACACCACAGGCAATAACTTGAGCGCCATGTGGTGCTTCCGTTGGAAGCCCATGTCGCGGCTTGACCGCTAATTGCGGGCTGGACACGTCCTTTGCAAGGACCAAGAGATAAGTGATGACCAAAAAGTACAAAGGGGAAGATATCGTTTATCGAACCCCCTCTCTAGCGTCTAGTATTAATTAGTAACGCTCAATTTGAACGAATTGCCAGTTTTTTTAATAAGTTATTGGTCTATTAGCTGGGAAATCTCTCGAACGGGTCTAGATTGATGGTTTCATTCAACAGATGTAGATCTGCGAATTCGGCGAGACAGGTTCATTTCCTCGTCCTTTTATTAAGAGGTGTTTCGGTTTAATCTGATCCTGCGGAGACGGTACCGATCCGTGAGGAGCTGGCTGAGGCTTAGGATATAGTGCAACAAGGATCGTGTGCTCGGCGAAACTGCCACAAAGAAACTCGCAGCTCGGCGGTGGCATAAACCGCCGGAACTTCACCGAAAAAGGATTTGGTTCGTGTTGCACAAAGTCTATTAATATTCAATTTCGCAGGTGCGACGGGCGATTTACGAACGGTGGGCGAAGAATGAAATTTTAATTTCGCGATGAAGTGACGCGATCGCGTCGGATGTTTAGTTGACGCCGCTTGATACGTATCAGGGCAAAAGTCCTTTATCTTTTCAATTACGGCACTCTCTGGAGTAGCAGTAAATGTCTCAGATATATATTTGGAGTAATCCTTCTTTGATCTGTTTGCCAATATAGGCGCCCTGCTGAAACCGGTTCAAAAGGAGCTTTGCTCTCTATAAACACATCCTCCAGAGATCATCTATAATAACCCGGAATAACGCCCCACACACTGTTGTAAATTCCAGCCGATTTATTCGGTATAATCTCGAGTCTCTCGGGGTGGCTTTATGACGAGTCTTAAAACACTACACAAGTGTGTGTAGTCTCTTCGAACGCAAACTACATATATGCCTCCTCAACCGAACAACATTACGGTACACTCGCCATGCATAGTTGTGCAGGAGTTCGGTTGTGTCCCAGAAATACGAACAAAATGGTCCAAGTTGGACCGCAGTGTCGGTTTTGCGGTTGTATTACCTCAGCTCGGCCGCAACGGGCCAGAACGATCTAGGATTGGACACCATTTTAATAACGGTCACTGTTTCACCGCAGTCGTGTTAAATTCGGAAAATCGAAGGAAGTGGTTTTTGCGAAGTTTTCAATTTTAGACCCGACAAAAATTTCTAACAATGAGGATATTTTATGCTCGCACAATAAAAAAAACTCATTTAGGTTTTAGTGTCTCCTCGTGGCTTTGCGAGTTTTTTAATACCACGGCATCGCAAGGTTTACCTTTATTTCTGAATTTAATAAATTAAGCGCCCCACCAGAAGTGTAACGCGAGACGTGCAAGTTTTTCCTGACGTTTCAACGTCTCTGGTATTTTTCAGTTAATCTTGCTATTACGTCTTAAATTTTCATATCCTCTTTAAGATGATCTGGTTGAGATGAGTCTTGAAAGCTTTCTAAGTCCGTACTAAGAGGTATTTATTATTTCATCAACACGAATATAACCGTCTTTCCTGGACGACCTTCCTTTGTATGTGTCTTATTAAAAACTAATTGCTGGCGTTTAATTTTGTCAGAGTGTCTTCACGAACGGAAAATGAAACTGACAAAAGCCAGGCCGGTAAAAATGCGAAGAGAGTTTAAAAATGTGCTCAATTTGCGGAATTCACTATTGCCGAAAGAGAAATTTAAGTAAATATTTCGTTCCGCATTTCTCTTATATTTATTTAATATCCAGGAGCACGTGTTTTATATTTTAATGGAACAACAACAGAAAACACCGCAGTCCAACAAAAACATTTTTTGATCGATCTCCGTTTGCGTGGCTCTATTAAAATTTGCACGGGTTTTATGAAGAGGACGAAGATGCGATCCCTGTATATTTAAAGTGGCAAAAGAAGCTACGCCGAGATCCGGTAAGTGGCCTAATATCCGCCGGATATGGCCAATTTTTTTGAACACCCGGTTCGGCTGTATGGATTTTATCGTGTATTTGCCTCCATAGTTTGTAAACCATTACCACCTACTCGCTTTCTAAAATTAGTCGAGATAAAAATATTTTTTAAAATCGAGTTGCCCTGGTCGGAAATGGTGGAGGCGCCGGGTTTTTGTGCTCCATCGGTGGTACTGCATATTTTTAAATTTGAACTATCGACGGTGCAAATACAGAATTCGTGGCAATTTTTTCTCTCTCGAAAAACGCATTAAATTTAACAGTGTCACATTCGTCTCTGCCGTGCTGAACAAATTAATATGACATTTTTTATGTTGTAAAAAAAAATTGAAAGTAATCAAGCCGGTGCAAAAAACGGAGTGATAATATTTCGTCTGTTTTATTAAAGCAGCTGCAGCCGATAAATTAGAATTTTATCGATTCGAGAGAAGAACGGAGCGTTTATTAAAAGATTTTAAATTTTTTACCGGCACATTTGCATCAAGTTTCATTCTAGTTTTTACGTTTTTTTATCGGAAAATAAACAGCTGTCGGAGCGGAACACGAAACGTTCCGAGAGATTTTGCCGTACGTGTATGGTAATTATTTCGGTGTTAACGCAGTTATAAAAGTTTTACAGACGTAGCATGCGTTATTATTGCAGTCACATACAAGAGGGCCATCAAGATGACACTGGCACCGCACACAAGTTTTGAGCAGCCTCGGCAATTTATCCTCAAAGTTTTGATGATTTTAATTGTTGACACAACTCACACATCTTGGTGTAAAATTTTCACAGATTTCGGTCTAGTCACAAAGTAAAGCAGTAAATAGTTTTATAGTCCTCTTTTATGGCCCCGAGTGCTACACGCTCGCTGAATTCGTGCAAAACGACCAGACTACACTCGTTAATAAACTATGGGACTCACATTGTACACTCGTCGGAATTAGTTGATACATAATTACACTTTTCTTTTTTTGTTGTAGCATCACGAGTGCAAGTTTTTCCTCGTAAATCCAACCTTGACAGAATCATTTTATTGACCTAAAAATTTGCCAGATTTACAGTCGGAATACCAACATTTACGTGACCGTAATTTAAAACGGCGCCTCTGCCTGAAATTGACCTGAAATGTTTTACGGCGATTTAAATATTTTCTATTCGAAACACACGACCGGCGACCGAATGAAATTTAATTCGTCGAGTAAATTTACTTTTAATAAGTGAATTTGTGTTGCATTTCCTTCTGTCGGGTTTTGACAGCACTGTGAAAGCGCGTCGCCGATAAAAAATGTACATTTCGGCTCGCAATTGACCCGTCAGTGGGATAACACAATAAATCTTTGTTCGGTGAATGTTTTTCCAATATTTTTGTTCTATTTCACCGAATGATTTATTTATCGCGAAACAATTATCTACCGCGTTTTCAGAGATCAAAGGGCGGGCGTCGCGCGCCAATGGGATCCAGACCATTTCGAAAAATACAATAAACGATTTAAGGGGCGAACTCTCGACGGAGAAATTTCCGAGTGGTGGTGTATCGGGCGTCGTTAAAGAATAATCTGGTGATTCCTGGTCGGGGGCCGATGGTTCACGGCGAGTGAAATCAGAAAGACGGCGACCTTAGCTTTCTCAATGGAGCTTCCGTAGTTGTCGGGGTCTTTCGTAAGCCAACGTCGTAATGTGCCGCAGATTTTCTATGTCAAGGGTTTCCAGAATCCGGTCCTATGCGGATTACCCCCGGAGTCTGGTAAGCCGGCGGACTAAACGCAGATCAAAATAAACAACGACTCGTCCGTTATATCAAGTTTAATGCATTTTCGCGACGGTGAAAATATGAACGCGAGGTGACGTTCCACGCCGGATTGAAGCCTGATTTGAAAGCCACTGAAGGGCTCAGAGCTCCGTCGATGCACCGAGTTATTGAAAATAACGTTTTGATCTAGAAAAGTGTAGCGTTCACGCTTCTGCCGTTTCCCATTGCCTCCGTCGTAAACTATTTTGGCTTCTTTCAAAGTTGACGCGCTTATCTCTTCACTTTTTGTCCTTTTGAACCGGCACAAAGGCACGAGTACGGCGCGCCGTACCGAACGTTGAGGGTTCGCTTAATTAGTGTTTCATTTACTCGTTACGTAGTTACTCATGTTACGGTCTCTAATTATCGTTTTGTTGTTGCGTGTTGCTCGCATCCTCCACGAAAGAGTGTCAAGTTTGTTAGGCGAATTGCATGAGTGTTATGCATTCGCGACTGGAGTTTGTTCACGACGTCACCCAAAGCCCTAACTTGAACATTTTGTTTTTGCAGGTCGGCAGCTTGAAGGGTTTCTACTTGTTCGAGCACAAGCACGTGCACAAACGCTCCCTGCAGGCCAACGACTTCTACCACCGCTCGCTGATATCCGAGCCCCAGGTTAGTGATGTTTCCAAGCAGCTAATTTACTTTCATAGAGCTTCCGCTCCTTACCCGTCGTTGTCTACACAATTTCAATACCAATCTTGTTTGTACAGATTATGTTAAGCATCTAAAATGTTTTTAAAACGAGCCAAGGTGAGAGCCGAGCTCTCAAAAGTGACGGAAAGTCATCCCGGACATGTCTGGTGTAACGCAAACTTTTCGCCAACTCGGAAAACAATTTATCGTTTAGTCGCAGGACGGAGTCTCTTCGTGGTTTATCTTGATTTAAAGTGAGGATTTCGACCGCGGTACTCGACTCCTATTATTCAAGTTTTTTTGAGTGTGGCGTTTGTAAACTGACTGTGGCGGAAATTGAAATTAATCGTGCCGTCATCGGAACACCGCAAGGCGGACTCTCCTGTACGTGACGTCATCTAGAACCGGTCACTTGTCGAAACCGCACACAAAACAAGGCACTTCGAAGATGACATTGCCGTTATATTATTATTGAAAACAGTTTCGAACGTCAATGTTGTTTTTGGGAGGACGACGAAAAAATTGTTAACGAGTCGGCCGTAAAAATTTAAATCGTGTTTGGTAATTAAACAGTGGACCTGTTTACGTGAAATTGCCGACGTAATAATCAAAATTGGATGAAATTAATGCGGAGACCGGAACGGGCATTTCGACGATAATAAAATTAGACAAATAAGGGATTCGAGAGTTGCCACTCGAATCTAAACCCGTTTTAATATCTTTGGGTGAGGGGAGGGAGGTCCTTTCGGATATCATCCCTCGGACCGTAACGACGCTCTGCGTTTATAATTTTTGTTATTTTTCGGGGTCACCTAATTAGCAGCTTTTAATTAATTATTAAGGGATGGCGAATCGGACGTGCACGTTTCGTGTTTTAGCGAGAAACTTGAAAGGGTAGTCCTTACGGGAATTGTTCAGTTGTTGGGAAAATGCGAATGGATTTTTTCCGACTAAGCCCATTATGAGTCGGGAAAAAAAATTGTAATTCTTTCGCCGCCGCGAGTATTATATCTTAATGCCGTGATTTTTTTTGTTTTCGGTTTTTCGTGGCATTCTTGTCGAAAATACCTTGGGAGGATAAATCCTCCGGCACGGCACAATACGAACGTGGCCGGTAATTAATTGTATTTTTTCACATAAGCGGATTTGCAGGACGAGGGTGGCCTTCGCAGGGGATTAACATTGTGAAATGTCGATAAGCCATACGGCTCCGTGCTCCGAACGCCCCCCCATGTTTGCACATATCTCGGTGAATTTTCCCTATTTTATTTAAGGGTTAAACATTACACGTTTTATTTCGCGTCGTTTATTCGGCTCGGCCCTCGCTCCTTCCGTTCACCAAATCTCATACATAATTTTCTTTGTGAACCACCTATAATTTACGACTTTATTCATGCAGAAGCCACTACTTTCTTTATTAAGTTTTATTGCTCGCCCGGACGTAAAACTGTTTGGACTTGCTCGGTACCGTTCGATGATTGGTATTTACGATGGTCGGATGGATGTCCTCGGGAAAAAAGCACCCTTATTTTTATTTACTCGTCTCGTTATGCTCGACTCAAAGAAAATTTATGTCCTTTCAGTTTCGTCTTTGATTTGACATTAGCAAAAAAATAAAAAAGAAATGGAGGACGTGACCGTCGGCTCTACCCATCTGGATCTCGACCCTTAAATTTCAGATTTTCGCCGGCGAAGGATCGAAACCAAGGATTTTATTATTTGATAGAGTCATCTTTTAGCATATCTCGGTTGTTAACTCTTCGATCGCATCATTGAATAATGAAGAGGAGCACTTTTCGATCTGGTTTATTTTTTCTATCTCAGACCACAAACGAGAACTCCTGTCTCTGTCGGTTATTTGACCGGTGGGGTAAGTAATATTTTACCGGAATGGATTAGTAACCACCCCAAATCCCTGATCCGTATGTAGACGATGCCACAACTTTCATTACCGAGTTCCGCTCCTTTATCTCTTTGAAATTAATCATAATGTAATAGCCTCCCTGAGCTTATCACGACGAGAATATTTAATATAGGGCACACGCGTAAAAAATATTGGATAGATATTATGTGCTACCGAGACCGCGACACACATTAAACCCGTATTTACTCTTCTCTACGTGCTCGGAAAGATATTAGTACTTTCTGTGTGTTCCTCCGGGCCTCTTTGGCTTTCGTTTAAATTTCGAAGAGATTCGAGTCGATGGTGTACACTGCTTCGCACAATAAGCACCACAACTGTGCACGTACGGAGAATTTTTGTTTTGTTTTGTTTTGTCATCATTCTTCTTCCGTGTTTGCAGTGCGAAATCGCAATTACATATTTGTCGTGTGAAACGGGCCTCAGATAGAGGTCCCACTCGTTCGAATTACCATACATAAACGGGAAATTTTTTAAACTTGCCTCATAAATTCCTCGCACGCCTTTAAATTGTATGACGTGCCGTATTTGTGAATAAATTGTTTCATTTTTTGAGGTACACGAGGTACATATTTCTCCCGAACGTGCTCATTTGTTTCTTGAATTATTCGCGCCCGTTGCCATTCTCTAATCCGTGTTTATTATTTGGAGGCTTTGTTCAGACGAACAGGTGTGAGAATTTTCGTCGGGAAATGGTTCGTTGAATCGGTGAAAATTCTCGATTTCACTTAGGTCGACGATAATTTGACCGATTCGGAGTTTTAACGTCGGCGATAATGAGGATCGACCGAAAGGAGAGACCGCCGAACGATCCGTCGGTTCATCAGACCTTAATCCTTTTGATTTTTGCCTCCGGGGGATGCTCCGGAGTTTACCAACAGAGACCAGACAATTTCTGGATGATCTGACATCTGAGGCCCGGAATTAAGCAAGAGATGCGGCGAACGGACGGAATGTTTAATTCAGTTCGGGGTTGAATTTGTAGCTTGTGGGACATTACACGAAACACGTCGGCGATCGAGAATTTCCAAGGGGCGGAAATGATGACACACGTATCGTTTTATAGTTGTGAAATTCGTAACGTCCGAAACTCAAACTGAATTCGGTGTGATCTTTTGGCCGTTCGACTCGACCGGTTCGTTATTTATGAACGAACCGGAGTTTTCTTCGGAGACGAGGTCCGCAAGAGCTTTCCACGAGTTCGTTGCGTGGAAATTATAAATAATAACAGGTATACACAAGGCAATAATTCAAGCAAATTTCCTGTTCTGTTTAGGTACTCTCGGTGGTCCTTAAAGTTATGAAGCAATTTCCGTTTGTTAGACCCTCGCGGTTACCTAAATTATTAATCGTCATTTATATATGCGAACGGTTCGAGGTGATCGTCGGAATTAATTTGAAAAATATTCGGACCGAGCGAAACGTTACGAACGAATTCTCAGGTGGACGCAATGACGATTTTCATTTGAATGTCGAATTAAATAAAAATTAATTGAAGCATTGTTGTTTCAGTTACAACAACGAGTAGGTGGACAATACGCATTTTAATCGATCCTGGAAACGTTTTTCGTCCAATTAAAATTTCAATTTTAATCGAAGTTGTAAATGTGTTCGGGTAACGAGAGCGTCAGAAATGTATTCACGTCTCGGCGCCGGTTAGTGGCCGATAAGAAATCATGCATAAAAATGAATCCGAAGTGAATCCTTTCCTAGGGAGGCGATTTAGCCGGCACACTTTGCAATTTCCGAAGAGTGTCGCATTAAATCGTCCTTCAAAAAAATAACTCGCTCAAATTAACGCGAAAACAAATCGAATCAAATACGAAATCCCGTCATGAATATTTATCTCTTCGAACTTTCTCTCTGTTTTGTTCTTTTTCGTGACCGATTTTTACTCTTCGCGAATCATTAAAAATTCTAATGCCGTCATTTCGCCGCGACCGGAATACTCGAAGCGGTTTTTTTCTTCTTCCGAATGCAAGGTTGCGTCGACGTCACCAGGTGGAAAAGTTGCCTGGTGAAGCGTGGCCGTCGGCGATTGCAATTTCAAAGTCAATGACACGAGTGTTTGTGGTCGTCGTGTCGGGCGATGCTTTCGGTTTCGTCGCGAAACTAGATCCGTATTAATTATGGTCATTAAGTTCTGCATTAAAATGTCCGGCGAAGGGGGTACCTATCGGAGTGGAGCGTACCGAGCACGTAATTTTCACAAAGCACTTTAAACAAACTGGTCTCCCTTAATTATCTGGTTTCGGGTTGCAGTTACAAATCATGCTGTCGGATACTATAGATATTCGGCTTGCTCATTTCAGTGTAAATGTGTAATAGCTGTAATGAGTTCATATATAACTACCACGTTTCAGTGCCACTATCCCGTCCCTAATTCGGGAATCATTGGAGTTATTGGGACGAGATAAATCACTTGCAGGTGCACCCCTCCCCTCCCAAACAGGGGAACCGTGTTGTTGTTTTTTTCTGTAATTCCTCGACAATGTAGGTCCGGCTGGTTAGTGTGAAAAATTTCAAACGATTGATTTTCAATCAGTCTCCGGCGTTGTTTGCATGGTGGACTCTCCTTTTTCTTGTAGATAGGTTTACGGAGGTGTTTGAGATTTTCTGCTTTATCTTGCTCCCGAAGATAGTGGAACTATTTCGGTATCTTCAGTCACCTGCTTTTATTGAAAGTAAAAGGTAATCTATTTTGTGGATGTCAGCACGAGCACGCAACCGCGTGAGCTGCTCGCAACCTAATGCCTTTTTAATCAGAATCATAAATCAGATCAGCAATTGATGTTGTGAATGTCGCTGTCATGAATAGAAGCCATTAATGCCAAACACATAGTAACGTTCGCTGTATCTACGGCAATATGTTATTCTCTAGTTGGCGAGTGTGTGTATTTAGCCCAGTGCACTTAATTAGGGTAGTTTGTAATTGGTGGTACTTTTCATTTAGTCTGCTGTTGGGAAATTCATCGATCGGTTCGCCTCCTCCCGTGTTTTTTTTTTCTTCGATAAGAAACCCCAATTCGTATTTGTACAAATTCGAGTCGGCGGTCGCTGTTTGCAATTAATTAAAATTAATTGACGGTTAATCTGCGATGAACGCAAATTGGCATGTGTCTGGAAGGGACGTTGATTGCGGATGTTGCGAGTCGGCATCAACTTTTCCACCGAACGAGTGTATCAATCGTAAACACGGTTCGACGACGACGTACATAAATAAAGAGTCATCTCGCATCTCTTATTTGCTCAAATCGGGGCAAAACTTGCGAAATTGATTCGTCTGCAAATTCGACGTTTGCACATGACGTTCACTATCCGTTTCGCATGCGAATCGGTCCGATATTTGTGAAATTCAGCCGCCGTGATTTATGACGTAGAAATTTTAATTTTCAACGTCGCGCCGCCTCTTCGGACGAATGAACAATGATAATTTTCCGCCAGACCGTCCCGTCGATCGGCTTTTCCGCCCGAACCAATTAAGTTTTGACGCGCGGCTATGTTGACGCGTGACGAGTTCACCTGCGCGACGCGAATGGAGTCGTCTTCCGGGCGAAGAAACCGAATGTTGAGGAGTTGCAGATGTTGGTCGAACATCCGATCCAACTAGCATCGGAAGTTTTAATTTACTTGGAAGACGTTCAGATCTGCAGTGCATTAGCGAAAAAATTCCACTTGTTAAAAGGCACCTGTTCTGTTAACGTATTTTTCACATGGAAAGTGGAGCGTGATAATCGAGACGGAAAAACCTCCGATTGGAAACCGGTCCAAGAGGAAAACTGTGTGTTGCTGCAAATAAAAGTCGAGCTACAAACAACGGACGCCGCCAGATCAGGCGGTGTTTTTTGAAATTTGAAATGTCGCTTTGTAAAAATTGATCGACAGTGTAGAATGTGTCGTCCTTGTCATTTACTCCTTCGAGGCTGTGTGTTGTTAATGTGCAATGAAAAGTCGCCTTAATAACACATAAAATATAATATATGTAGATAGAAATTTTGCTCGATGAGTAGAAAATGAAGCGAGTCGTTTCGTAAATTAATGGATAGAACAGAATGAAGAACCTGTTCTAGGTACTCGTAGTAAATGAAGCAAGTTCCATTAAATTACACCAAGCATTAAAAGAATACTCGGGAGGAAATTGAATTACGCAAAGTTTAATTAAATTTCGACGTATAATTTTCAAAGCTGTTCCTATTTTACCTTGTTAAACTTTTTATTTCGTTATTCCCTCGTTTCGAGTAGTTTTTATTTAGCTCTAATCTAACTTGGCGAAGGCCATTCTTCACTTAGATCCGGTTCCGAGTTGGAGTCGCCGTTGCAAATCATTTTCGAAAAAGTACGCGGCGTAATTGATCGATTCAAGTGTTCCGTTGTATTTTTCGTTTGATAAATTAATTTTGCCGCAAGATTTACGTACATAACTCAGCTCTTTGAAATTCAATTAGCGACTTAATAAATGTCGATTGAAAGATATTCAAGACGTTGAACTTGAGTCGCCGTTATTATTAGTTTAGGTCACAGTTGATTGGCGATCGTAATTGGATTAAGAGTCGAATTTTTCGTCTCGAATTTTGTTCTAATTTTGCGAAGCGATGTTTCCTTTGAAGACATGATTATAAACAAACAAAAAAAACTTACTTTTGTGCCAGCCCTCTGATATTCGAAACTTATTAATAAACCTAAGACGGTTAAGGGTGTATTTTCTTGCGCTATTATGTTACAAAGGAATTCTTCTGGATCGAAAAATTCCTTCGATAACTTCGTTATTAGAATTATTCTTTAATCGAAGCGACGTTGACATTTAGTTAAAATTACAACTAATTGCATTTCTCAGCTAATTAACCAGAAACTGGTATTAAATTCTTCACAAAATTAATATCGAAATTCCCCTCTATTTCGCACAAACCACAGTACCGAGACGATATTTCGAGGGAATTTCTGCCTGTTTGTGTTTGTGCTAAAACCGTGTTCGAGTCTGTTGTCGCGTGAGAAGGCGCATTGTACTGTTGAAACGCCCACTCGGATGGTGCGTGAAGTTGAACGGTTTTGAAAAAATAAAATAAAAGGGCGGCGGCGTCACGTATCGTTTTGAATCCTCAGTCATCTTCTCGAGGGCACTTGTTTTAAATTTTAATAAGATCAGTCAACAAGCTGAAGTGTGCCATTTTCATTAAAACCGGTGTATTTGAAGTGGAGGAAAATGCTTTTAAAGATTCTCCATTTTCCCGTTTGTAGTCCGGTCGTCGTCTTTTCTTGGTAATCTTCAAATGTTATTATACGGGTCATAGTCATGCAATGTTTTCCTCGACGCACACCACCAACTATACCTACTTCACCCTCGTTATTTATTTTCTCGGTTAGCTGATGCAGTAAATAATACAATTTCCATCGAGGATATTAAAACGGGGGGGCGAGCAGAAAAATTACGTGAAAATATTCCGATCTTGGTATGTAAGGTTGGTTGCGCAATTAAAACAAAAATAAATCGGTGGAGAATTTACACACATGAGGAAATTAAAATTCCTGTGTGCACCCTTCGGCGAGTTTATCATCTTGTAATTAAAAAGTATTGTGTAACACATTGTAGTGATTTAGTGCAGTTTGTGTAACTAAATCCGGGCTTTTGTACGGAGTGCTACTAACTGAATTCAACACGGTTTAATTATTTTATCAAATAAAGGGCGGACTTAATCTTTTTGGGTCGCTTTAATCATAATAAAACCATTTTTTATTCGCCACTTTTAAGGGGTTTGTTATTAATGTTGTGGAAAATAAATTAATTATCTCTGTGCTCGATGTAATCTCATAAAGTAGTTCGTTCAGCTGAATTAATGGTTTTGTTAGTCGCATTTCGAAATCATGTCTATTATTTCAGAATATATCAGGCGATTCTTCTTTCACTTGAGCGAACCGCTCTGCTTCTGTTCCGGCAAATAAGATCATTAATTTTCCCGTACGCTGATCGGTCCCTCCCCTAACGTATGTATAATGAAAATGAATCGTCGGAAAGTACACGTGTACACGTTCGTCCCGCTTTATCAACGTTTTCGGCGTTTTCGTCCGTTTTTTAACCGGAGTCCGGAGTTCGGAGTCCACAATCTAGGTAATTTGTGTGACACCTGATGCGACACCGCTAACGCTTTTTGGGGGCACGTAACGTCGGAATTGGCCGTACGACGCTTCCGTACGTCACATCTCTTTCGTCGAAGATTTGCCGGAATATGATTTCGCAAACGAGCATCCTTCCGTTTATTACCCATCCGGGATGCGGGTAACGGTAAGATATCGGGTCAATATTTTTCAGAATAAAGTAATTTGAAATGAAGTGCTCGGACGGATTCGGCTCACGTCCCCAGCGAAATGAAGTGCTAACCTCATTGGCTCAGCTTTATCAGATAAGGTTCTCTCTCAGCTGACCTCGCAAGGACCCCATCAGTTCTGACTGGGGGATGCCGTGGCAAATTGTGACACCGCAACGACGCCACCCCCGCACGCCGACCGCCGCCATCTGCTCGACCGGCCGAATTGTTTTATTCCTGAGCGGAGGGAACGGACCACTTACAGTTTCGCGATCAAATTTACCGACCGTAAATTTTCTACGCTCATTTGATTTTTCCCCCGCCCGTGCCGTACGGGAATTTATCGGCTTTCGTTTTTCAATGTTTCATCCGTTCGGGGGATGTGTGTTCGTATATCGTTTTTTGTACGTGTTAATTGGAAACATCCTTTGTCCTTCGAGTGAAACGTACCGTCTGGACCACGAGTCCAACAAAGAAACCGAAACCGAATCGAGGAAAAACGTTCACGAAAAAAACTACATACATTTGTCGACGTTGTGTTGAAAAATGCAATTAGTCCCTTCTTGCAGAAATTCACGCTAATCACCGATCAGTTGCTCAAATTCTTTAAATTTCCGTAATTTTATTTCGTATTTGAACGTTGTACTCGTACTCGTAGTTTTACTGTCGTAATCTAAGCGTGTCGGGAGTACGACAAGGTTGTGCTTTAAAACCATTGATGTTTGTTTTATTTATGTATTTCATTTCAAGTACAGTACAGAATACAAAGTTTTCAGATGGGACAGAAAACAATAACAATAAAAAAAATGTACATACAGTATGTCCCCGGATTGAGGAAAAAAAAGTATTTTTGATTTTACGCAAAAACTTCAGAGGAATAACATTTTTTGCTTGATTTGAAACCTCCATTTCCGTTATTAAAATCTCAGTATTGACATACAGCATTCTTAAATTAATATTTTCTGTTTTTCTGTTAACATTTTTATGTTATAAATTTTATTACAGTTTGCCTTGTTTTTTTCACAAACAACCTATTACTGTTAGAAATCATTTCAAAATGTTGTCTTTAAAACAAAGAATTTATTTAATCCACTGGACGGTTTTCGTCTCAATTACAAAATTTAATGAAAAATTTCCCAAAACTTATGCATCACGCATGGGTGTGCAGAAGCTTATAAAAAAGTTTCTAAAAACTGGATTAGTGACTAATTTACAAAAAATGTATAGTGAAGACCTGCCTAAAAGTGCTGAAGAACCAAGACAGCGCATAATAAATGCTGTAGCATCATTAACAATTCGAAATTCGAAGTGCTATCGCGGCCATCCAAAAGTGAACGTTTTTTTTTTATAGTTTGATTTTTACTTTAAATCATAGGCGTCCTAAAATGTCAAAGTTTGACACTAGCGATAAAAAAATTATTGAAACTATTTTTTTTTTTTAATGCCACATCTCACTCCGATTCAGACAGCTAGGGCTATTGCAAAGCTCGAAGAAAATTGGTCTTTGGCTGCTGTGGCCAGAGAATTACATTGCAGTAAGACTTGCATCTTCAATATAAAGAGGTGTTGGCAAGAAAACATGCTTGAGAGGCCAATAGGTGTTGAAAAGGTTTCTTTACTAAAGTTTACTTTCACTTTAATAAAGTATTAATTACTTCTCAGTCTTATTTTTATTAAAAATTATTTATTACAACTTTTTATTATTAAAATAGTAATTCCTGCTGCACGAACGCCAATGAATACAGCCTGATTTAATCTAACGAAAAATACGGAAATTTTCGCAAGCTATCGTTCACTTTTGGATGGCCGCGATTGTACATATGTACAGTTTTAAAAAAACTTCGATATAGGGATGAATTATGTGCAGAAACACGACGGAGAGTTAGTAGAATAGTTTTATAAATATTCAGTTTTCGTTTAATTTTTTCAAAAAAAAAAAGTAAAATATTTTTTCTGCATTATTTTTTTTATTAAAGAAACTGACTCATCATACATATATCCTGCGTTCATTTAAATTTATCCTCAAAGTTGACGTTGAAGAGTCGATTGTGAACGCACTATAGGGATTACGGATCACGGATCAGCTGTTTAAATCGTATGTTTTTACACGAGTGATGCGTTCGCAATCCACTCTTCAACGCCAATTTTGAGGATAAATTTAAATGAAGGCACACTATCAATCTCATATCGACCCTTTCGTCATTGGAACACATTTTAATTAACAAAAATTATTTCAGAATTATACAAAAATGAATTGTCAAGTGATTGTCAATAATGACAGGAGTGTCCGGATTTCATAGTAAATAAAGGTATCAAATTATAACCGAATAACGTATTACGGGCTGCATTTAAATTTCGTTAGGGTCGGAAAGTTATGTGATTCAGTCTGTATTTTCTCAATCAAACATATCCACAGAAACAATATAACAATGACAGTGATGTTGCAAAAATTATGTAGGCATGATTATTGTGTATAAAACACGTTTTACGAGTGGGTGGCTTGTGGGTGTAAACTTCCCACTTGTAAAAGATAGGAATTCTTTCTACACATGTTGATAGATAACTGTTTTTACGTATGTAATTAAATAACGAATATACTCGCACTTAACAACTGAGACCCAGCCTTAGTTTGACAATTATGTTTTTGTAGGCCGGTCTACCACGGTCTTCTGAAAAGTTTTCGTTTTTGAAATTATTTTTATTTTTCCGTACTTATAATCTCTTTCAACTTAAATATGCCTACTTTGTCCAACAATGCTCCAGTACCTTTGTAGCATCCCGGAAACTTGATTTATCCAGTGCAGCTTTGTGTTTATTTTAAGAAAATCGGTCGCCACTAAGACATTTTTTGAGATTTCGGAACAGATTAAATTCAGACGAATGTAAATTCTACTTCAATTCAGGAATTTTTGACACGGAAAGAACACTTGAATGTTAGTAGACAAATATGGCGTTACAGCTCGGCAAAAATTCTAAACAGAACATTACACGCCAGGCGATGAACTTCCCAAATGACTCTCGTCCGATTCGAATATTGTTTTTCCTGGATGATGGAGCTTTAATATTTTTAATCGCACGATGTAAAATTTTTAGAGCTTTTCTAAACGCAGTTTTATTGTTCTTTTTATTCGAACCATGCTGTTGGCGTCACTAATATTCTAAATGCAGATTTGGAAATGAACTCGTACGTTTTCGATTAATCACAATCGAATCTCAAACGAAAAGTGCACAACTTCCGCAAATCACAAATCTTGACGCGCCGAAAAAATTAAAGCTGTTTTAATTTTGACGTGAAGAAGAAACCCCGGAATTTTTTGCTACCTTAATTAGTAATTAGATATTAAGTCGTTTATTTATTTCTCTTGCTGTTGTGCTCCACCCTTTTGCTCACAAAACTCCAACGATTTGTGTGGGATTTGAAAAGGAATATCTCTAATGAGATTCTCGAATCGCGGCGACTGAAAGTACTCGTAGTTTGTTAAGTAGAAACTTGCACGTTGCGTAATTTCACTTTTGCTGCGACCACGAATTATTAATTAAGGGCAGGACGTCAAGTGCACGATTTTTCCCGTTCGAATAGAGCCTTATCGAACGAACGGAAATTTGTCGTCGACCCACATTATCTGGTACAGTTGGAGTAATTTCGACGCTGCGAGTCGGCTCTAAATAAATATTGAGAAAAGTAATTGTCAAAGCTTGCTGTTCGTATCCATTATGAGCTTCTGGTTAACATCGTGTAATTATAGAGTGGCACAGATTGTCATGTTTCAGCGGCGCAGCAAATTAGAAGGCCCGTGTGTTTGTTAGTGCTGCGCCGAGAGGATAATTTTTTCTCCCAACTTAGCTTTCGACTACATTTAGTAAGGTTACGAGTCCCCTGTACTTGGCAAACTTTCCATCTCATTCAATTTATCTGTTTTATGCGTTGCAAGTGAAGAGTTTTTATCTCCATCGATTTTTCAATCTCGAATAATGCTCCGTTCACTTGTTCGTCACATTTCGCCGTCTCGGCGCGATCGCAAGTCAATTTAATTTCCCCGTACGGCGGAGTTCGAAATGACGGTTTTCGGACAAATTTCGAAATAAAGAGAGCCGGAGATCCGGCTGTTCAACATTCAACACGTAACAGGGCGCCTCCCTAATATTGCCGGTTTATACACCTCGCTCGGGCGACGATCCGCGATTATGGGGATGCTCGTCAGATACCTACTTTCGAGGTGGAATTATCGCATTTGCACATTGACACTTATAGTCCCGATTTGAATAGGGCACGTACAAAACGCCCAGATCGTTCCAATCCGATGCAGGCCACATGCCTTTGAATTATCATGAGTTCTGATGTTGCTGGGATTGTCAGCCATTAACAATAATATCACATAACTCGGTAAAGCGAACGGCACAACGGGCGTCGTGTTGATTTTCACATGTGACGAAACGCATCTCAATATGCGTGAAACGTTGACGCAAGCACCGGAGAAATATTAGTCTTTTTATGTGTTTGCTTAACTGAAAATCACTACGTTATCATTGAGATGAACGCTTGAAGTTTCTAACTTGGAAAATGTTGGTGGTTCGCAATAACCTTGGTGTTTGAAGAGATAATAGATATTTTTTATGTGAAAGTGGTTCGATGGATTCTTTTTTCCACGACAGAAAAACGTCAACTTATTGACCGAGCACATAAATGAAATTGACTTTTTGCTATTTATCTAATTCGACTTTCTCCGACCCATATTACTTTACTCTCTGCCCACATCCTGGTCGTAACAGTAATCTTTAAGCATAATCCGTATCAAGTGTAGCTGTTGGCATTTCTTTTGTGCAAATTCATACCCTCGGGCGAGGTTTTGCGTCACAGAAGGTGAAGATATGATACTCCAGTCTTAAATTTTAATTTTATAAAATTGTTCCAAGGTGATGATGTGCAGTTTTGTAGGAATACACCCTGTATTCTAGCCTAAAATTTAATACCAAATCCTTTCTGGAGATTTTTTAAAAACAGTTTTTAGTGTTTTTAGTCTTGTGTACAACTTATTTATTAATGTTTTGAGATAATATACCATTTTTTTTAAACGGATGATAAGGACAATATACCAGTACCAGTGCTGCCAACTGAACCATAATGGTCATGCTTACTAGATGTGTTTTATTTTTTTGATTGCAGGGTATTACATATAACTGATTGTAAGTGACAAATAAATCACTGTAACAATCACTCACCGTTGATCTTGAGCTTATTGAGAAAACAACTTCTCCAGGACGCCATCTTTAAAAGTAAACTTAATGAGACTGAAAAGCGGCGTGGATGGCATTTGAAAGCCTATTCGGCAATTTCTTCTGGAATAATAAGACGGAAAACTACGAGGAACTGATACAAGAAATGCTTTCCTAGTATTAAGCTCTTGGATGCGATACGTCCTTAAACATTCATTTACCCTAGTCTCATTTGAATTTCTTTACAAAGAACCTAGGAGCTGTCTCACTCTCAGGTGAATACGGGGAGAGATTCCACCAAGATATAGCACTCATGAAGAGGTCTTATAACGGAAAGTAGAGTGCTTGCAGATTTCTGCTGCTCAGTTTTTTTTTTTTTCAATAATGATCATAGCTTCCAAAGAATACTCCATGTAATTATTAAAATCAAATAAAATAAAAAAATATATCCCCTAAATAAATAGTATTTTTAAGTTAAACCTTGACCCCTCTAAAACTGGATGTGGCAGAGCAATTCTGTTAGTGGATTTGGATTCGGCACATACGAATCTATGAAAAGCACGTGAAATTTTCCACGGGAACGAAAAAACTTCTTTTTTTTTACCGACCAATATTGTCGGGTCGCGAAATTTTCGTGTGCAGAAATTTTTTGTGCAACCCGCGTACTAAAATAAAGAGTGAATTAAATACATCGAAGCGACGACAATGAAAAAGTTCGATTTTGCGACATAATGATGTAGAAGTACGTACAATAACACGTCGTGCGACAATGCAGTATTTTCGAACAAGCCTAGATTTTATTTGCACGGTTCGGTGAGCCACCATACTCGTACTTGTAAATACTTGTTTGAACTTTGAGTACACAATCTTGCCGGGGACCTGTTGTTACCACGTGAAAAATGGAAAAACAATAAGGTCGCTAAGAGAGTTAAAAATTTACATGCGTCAGATATTTACATTTTGAATAATGTTGTTTATATTTGGTGGCTCCACTTTAATACGGTTTCCATGTTGGATATTATTCAAATGAGAAACTTTTGTAAATAAATAATACCCTGGGCACCATCTCCGCATTTCTGATTCATTTTAGATTAATTTGATTTAGCTCGTGGCTGAGACCATACAAAATGTTTCGTGTTAACGGTCATCCAGAAAATGAAAAATTTCAAGAAAATGCGATAAACTGGAAACGTGATATTTGTGCATTTAATGTAACGTGGTTTTATTAACACTTTCACAAATAATTTTCCTGCCGCTATGTGTTATTGATATTGTACATCACGAGTAATTCCAGAAAATACGAATGCGCTTTCAATAAAACTCTAGCCGGGCATGTTTAAAAACTGTTCTATACTCCGAATAATAATTTTATTTTTCACTGTACTATGAGCAAATTCGTAAATTATGTTATTGAAAGTTTTAATATCGCGCTTTTAATAAAAATGAATACAACCATATCGATCCATTTTCGTAATTTGTTCGCGCAAAATTTTGTTAATACGTCGAAAATGATCAGTTTTATTTATATGTATTAAATTTTTTCGCATCGACTGACTGTTGTTCAAAAAAAACGAAGTGAAATATTATTATGGTAGTAAAAAAAATCGACCGGCAGTTTTCAGTTCGGGGTGTGGCACCTTTCGGCGACAAGAAAATCCATTCTTTTATTTTCGATGTTTTCTGCGACAAAACTTTTAATTGGTTGACAAATCATTAGCGTCAAAATGTATTTACTTTTTTTGTTTTTAATTGGCTCCCGTTTGAATTTGTCGCTCAGTACGCAATTAAAAATTCTTTGTCACGGCAAATAATGAAAACATCATTTTTTCCAATTAAAGAAATTGTCTAGTCGGAGTGATTTTCTCGTGACAGACGAATAATGAATGTTCATCTGGCGCCGGCAGATCAGTCTTTGAATGTTCGATAAATTCGCAGTTTATGTTGGTTGTTTATTGCCCCACTCATAACCGCACCACTTGTACTTAAAATGAACAACATCCAGCAGAGCTTCGATCACAAATGGTGGAGGCGCCGGGTTCACAACAACTGAAACATTTTTGAAGTTATTATTTTAATGCAGTGTTCACCTGTTTGTGTTGTGAATGTGGAAATATATTTAAAGTGGAAACGAATACTTGTAAATTATTAAATTGTGCGGATCAAAGTCAATCAATACTCGTTCAACTGTTACATATTTATGACTACGATTATAGTTGTTATGAAGTTTCGATTAAAAATAGGAACGAGATTCTTGGAAACTGTTAGATATCGAGTTGTTTTTAATGAGGTCGACATGCAGATTTTGCAAATACGTTGCGAACAAAACGTCATGATCGGAATTGACGATTTCGAAAAACTTCCGGCGAAAAACGACTATTATAATGTATTACGGGGTCTTTTACCACATTCAGTCCATCGGGGAACGTTTGTCGGTGGCAATAAAATCGTTCCATTGAAAAATGTGTTATAGATTATTATTGCCGTTGTTCACATCGGTCCCTGTCGGACGGTCATTTTTTTTCGTCGTGTAGAATTAAGAGACAGAAATGCGTATGTGGGTGGACTGGTGGGTCATCTTTCTGCGACAAATAAATGACGAAATGTTAGCGAAATAGATGGGAGGGTTTCCATGCAGAGGACTTTTTATTTCTGTTCCCATTTGGACGTTATTGCTGCAGCATTCGGAGAACGAAGCGGCCTTTTAAACAATCGAGTAACGCTAATGCCTTCCCACAGCACATAATAATAAATGTACACGTTGACAAGGTAAAAAATATATCGGCCATTATCGCCGAAGGGGAAAAAATATCGCGATATTTAACCGTCATAGACGCAGCGAACCAATCATAATACATATAGTGCCGAGAATGAAACGAACATTTCAGGCAATTTTTGTCGTCCTTGCTTTTAGCTTATTGCCGTCAGTTATTTACATCGTACGTCAATGAAATCCCAATAGACTGAAGATTAGTTTTCTCCGTGTACAAAGAACGTGTTCGCTTCCACAACCGAACGCCTTTTCAATCTTAAATATTGGTCCCTTGTTTTCGCATTCCTGTCCTTGATTATGAATCGCGGTTCTCTTCATCAATCTTCCGGATGGGCGCTAATTTGATTTTATTGAAATTCGTCTTCTGTCTCTGTTGGCAAGTTCGTCGTTAGTTTCGAACTGGTGCGCAAAGAAAGTCGAGCGGTGATAATCGACAGGAGTGCATTCGATCCAGCTCAGAACCGCATTCTGCACGTGAAACGAACTGTACACAAGAGCATCAATTGCTACTTAAAACGTGATGAATTATTGAAGCGATCGGGGATCAGCCGGGGGCGTGATTTTTCGCTGCCGCGTGGACCATTCCGATTTCGGACGGATTTATATTAATAAATCCCTTTATGATGATGTCGATAAATTACGGATGATTTATGGTCGGTGCATTCTGCAGCATTGGCATATTTGCATGAAAGATTTCGGCAATATTTCCGAATTACAAGTAAAAATATATTATCGTTGTTTGCCCAGCATTATTCACAGTTACGTACCGTCACACATCAAATCTGTAAATTTATTATCATAACTCTGGCACGCAAACCGTCACTCTCTCTGTGTGTACACGAAGCGCAAATATAGATTTGCGTCGAAATTGCGTCCTCGTCCACCCAACTTTTCATAGTTTTGCGGTGTTAAGTGGCCTTTGTGCAAATTGCAGCTATAAAGTTTCACAGCCGTTAAACTTAGACCAACGGTGACTAGATGCCGGCTTAAACTTTGATTGTAAAGCTCGTCCCTGATGTCCTCTTTCCAAGATGGAAGACGCTTGCAGGACCACACATGTAAGGTGGTGGCCACCGAAGGACTGTTCCGTTTCGCCTGATCTTCGCACTCTGCTGGCGAGGTTCTAATTTTTCCTTTTGCGAAGCACCGTCAACACGACGCCATCAAATCTTCCTAAATTCTCATTTCAAATCGGAACATTTGAAAACCCCTGGTTCGTGGGCAACCAATTAATCACATCGATTAAATAGTGGGGGTGCACCACAGCACATCGCGATGATAAAAACATTTTTATAATAACGCCGCATTTACATGACAAGGGTGGCGGCGACGTTTTGTTGTTTTAAATTTAAATGAGAGGCTTTCGTTCGGTGTCCATTCGATATTTAACCGATCGGCGGTCAAACGGAATGTTTGATGGCCGACCGGTTTGAGTTTCTTCCTTTTTTTTTGGTAGATTTTGGCGGTCGAAAAACGTAATTTACTATATGCGGCCGGGGCTGTTTTCATACAAGAGTTCTGACTTTAAAATAATTTTCGTTGCGCTGGGCGTACGTAGAAGTTTCCCGAGAGACCACCCCAATCTAATAATTTCACGGGGGCTGTCATATACGTTTATTCCGGAGCGTATATTATACAAGTACGTATCCTAAAAGCTAACCGCCGCCGTAGGTAGTTCCGGCGAATTATCTTTTTTGCGTATCAATCATTCATTTGCATTTCCGGCGTTGATTAAAGTTCCCCAGAAAATGTTAATCGGTGGATTTTCTTGTTTCACGGAATGCTGAGGGTGTCTTCCATTCCGGCATATCTTAAAATGATACAATTCCTACAAACTGCAAAGTTTCTTTATGCTCTCGAGTAAGTTTTAAAGAGGGTACTTACATTAAGTAGAAAACCAGAACATTAGATGGGAACGACTAACCGCACCGTATTATTATAATGGTCCGTTTCTAATTCGGGGACATTCCAAAGAAAGTATCCGCTATTATAAATTCTCCGAGTTCAGTTCTTGTCAATTATGGGCGAGTTAATGTTATCAGGAGTGGAATCATCTGGGCGGTACTAATTGCATGTGTAGCAGCTTCGAGATCGAGTACGCTTGATTAGCGAATATAATTATTTTTGTTGACCGAACGGCGACGGCGCGTAATTGGTCCAGGATTTTAGTGGTAATTGTTGACGACTCGGAGACGTTTCTTTGTCGTTGATTTTAATTAAGTTTCGCCCGGAAGCCGGGAGCAGATTTTTTAATGGAACGCCTTATAAAAAAGTAAAATTGTCAAATGGGATTTGGCCGGGAGCAAATCGAAGCTGCAACTTTTTTGTGGCTTTTTGGCAAAGAATCGTAAGCAGTTTAGGAAAAGTTATGGTAGTCGGGAATCGAATCACAACCGACTGGCATAAAGTATTCGAACGTCTCTCCGATGGAACGGTGAAATGGAAGTCGATGCAAGATGCCATTAGGTGCATTAATCGAAACGGAATCGTGGACGAACGTTTCCGTCCGGATTAAACGTGGAAATTTATTTCGGTCGGATCTTTAACTTGTTGTCATGTTTACCCGGCGGAATAATTAAAACTATGGCAAGGTAAATTAGGCAAATTTTCAGCGAAAGGCGTGCCATTCTTGTGCAGCTAAACTAATTAAAATATACCACTGCCTGTTTTATTCTACTCCACGCGGCACACGCAATTATAATTTCGGTATGCAGCAACGAGCAAAGGCGTACGTCGTTATTAAATTACAAAAGAAAGTCATTCGGTTAATGTTTCCCCGTGTAATATTTCGTAGTGCCGCCCGTCAGATTAAAGTTATTGTTCTTTCCTGAATGAGGGCGTTTTTATTACGGAATCGTGTTCAACGAAAACTTTGGGATTTTAATAAGCCACCTTTGAAAAAGAAATCGAAACTGGATTCTCGCAGGTGGTTAATAAAATTTTTGCCGACCCGACATTTGCATAAAATACAACCGAATTTGTCGAGATTTTCTGATATATGTACATGTATATTTTTTTTTATTTCTTAATCCGACAGTCTCGAGTATACGCCTGTCCCTTTAATCTTCTAAAACGCGACCGGTTCTCCAGCCATAAAACTCGGGACACATGCACCACATTACTTACAATTAAGAGTCTACCCCTATTGATTTGTCGCGTTGCTCGGACACCTCAGAGATCGAAGTAAATTACAATTAAAGCTACAGCTCGGAGTGCACTCTAAAATTTTAAATTAAAATATCGTCTTGGAGTTTACACTTCTGGTAGACGTTGACTGGTGCGTTTATTTAAAAAGTGTAGCACCACCGTTACCAAATCCTTGTGCAGTGTTAAATTGGGTACCTTTGACTGGTGAGGAGGTGAGAGTTAAGCGCCATTTGAAACAAGGATCGAGGGTGCAAACAGGCGAAACTCCTTTGTAAGACAAGTCACAAACGTAGTACAAAGAAGTTGTCCAGTCCGCTCAACTTGAGCGATAATATTAGTTGAGAAGTACTTTGGTGAAGATCTGTAGGTGGGATTAGATTCAGTAAATTTTCAGACAGCAATTAATAACTGCTTTAAGTAAAAAGATAATGATATTAGAAAGGAATCATTATCTAACTGTCACAATAAGGTACTATTTGTACAAGGGCTATCTGAAAAGTTCACCATCTAACAATTTTGAATTTCAATACACTTTGTTTAGTGCCAAATCTAATTCCTTAATATAATAGTTTTGAGAATAAGCAGTCTTAATAAAGTACCTACTTTACCTCATTCTACGATGCTGGAGATTCCACATATTCACATGTTATTTTTTTCAGTGACATGTTTTAAATAAGTATTATCTGAACTATTATTATTATCTCTTACTGGTAAAATATTTGGGATATATGGATATCAGACCACGCCAAGTAAGGCGAATAAGGGCGGGTGTATAATGGATGTAAACTTAGGATAACATCTGACACCAACCCTAAGGCAGATATGACGCCAAAACGTATTTCAATTCTGAGATTTTTGCCATGGAAACCATGCTTGAAGGGCACGTGCATTATAATGCAAATATCCTGATGCAATAGTAATTTATGCAACGAGTTCACAAACTACTTTTTACTCCGTACTTTTTTTCGAAAGTTGGAAGTTTAATGGCATGTGTAGTAGGTAATCCCATGAGTGAAAAAAAGATACTTTATGCACGAGTTCCATGCACTATTTTTTCTACGACTCTGCAATTAGAAAAACGATCAACATCAAAATACAAATCTAAAATTTCACGGTTCTAAAGCAAAAATCGCCAGACAATTTTCACTTTCAATGCACTCTTATAATTCGACTGTTTCGGTGCATGTATCACACGGTGGTGTATTTTTTAAGGATTTTTAATTTTTTCACTGTTACGTTGAATGTTTTGTCGTTGAAGAGTCGATCCTGAACGCACCACGGATGACAGATCACGAATCAGCTGTTTAAATCTAACCTCACTTTTTGCGTTGTTTGTGTTTTTAGTGCGTAGAGTGGTGCGTTCACAGTCTCTCTTCAACGCCAACTTCGAGGATAAATGTAAATGAACGCCCGATGTGATACAAAAACGTCTTACTATAGTACTTCCTCATTATTATTTACCCCTTTAGAAAATGATCAATAAACGATATGCGCACCCCACATTGTAGCCATACCTTTTTAAACAGACAAAACTGAATTTGTCTTTGGTGGTGCAAAATCAACATGATTCTATGGTTTAGAGTGGGATTTTGTCGTGGGTGTAGTAGAGTCCGTGTTGATTTCCGATGTCGTAGCACTTCTTGAACTTCTGAGCTTTAAATCTCAAAGAAAATGTTTGAGTCGTAAATGAAGAAGAGTTCTCGTTGGCGTGAAACCTTTGTCAACAAAAAATCATTATTACCATGCACAATTTTTTCCATATCAAAAATACACACACGATCTGCAAATTTAAATAAACTATAAAACAAACTGGTCAAAAGATTTACTTGACTTATTTAGACGACAGATGTGACATTATGACGTGATAAAAATGTTAGGCACAACAACTTGTGTTGGGAAGTACAACTTGCATTTATATGCCAGACCACGAACTTTTCAAATGAGCCTTGTATGTCGTACTTGAACGGTTTGTTGTTTTTACGAATTACACAATTTTAACAAGGAAAAATTCATTTTAAATAACTTGTCCCTCCGCCACCCGGCGGCACGGCAATTTTGCCGGAGTACACTATTACGGATATTACTATCAAGTAATAGTGCAGTGCTTATCAACATAATTACCGGCGTCTCGCCTCCGCATTTTGACTTTGTTGTGTATTATGTTCTGTGTCAATGTTAAGGAATTTCCTCACGATATGACATGAGTATAATAATATACCTTTTTGAATTTCAACTACCAATGTGTTCCCTAAATCCAGAATTTTTAAATTTTTAAAAAGAGATTGCGGTACTATTCCCGTTGCTGAAATTATAAGTGGTAAAATAGAAATTTTTTCTAAACTCCAAAGATTTCTCATAGCAACGGAGAGCTCTAAATATTTATTAATTTTTGTGTTATATGTCTGTGTTATATTATGGGAATTTGGAACAGCTATATCTAAAAGATATGCTTGCTTTTGTTGTTTATTTAAAATAATAATGTCTGGTCTATTATGCTGAATGTGAATGTCAGTTAAAACTGTGCGATCAAAATATAATTTGTAATTGTCATTTTCTAAACAACTTTCTGGTTTATAAATGTAATGTGGTTGTGTATCCTTTAATAAATTGAATTTAACAGCTAAATTCATGTGTATAATTTTAGCGAATATATCATGACGTTTCTTATATTCGCCTTGAGCCAAAACGGTGCAAGAAGAAATGATGTGTTCAATGGTTTCCCCTTAAATTATTATTTTAGAAGTATTTATGTTTATAATTGGGAGTAGTACTATAGTACCTAATCTCGAACTTTTTGAAAAATATTTCTGACAAGTCGATTTATTTTTTCTATTGAACACAACCCACACAAGGCGACAATTTTTTTATTGTTAAACTTGAGACTCCTCTGCGACTCCGTGTTTGGTCGTCGATTCGAAGGATCTCGACTTTCACTTGGTTGCAATCATCGGTGCGACTTTAACCTTCGATTAATGTCGCCGCACCACCCCCGAGTGGTGGGGTGGTCGTGCGATTCTCTTTTCAGAATCGTGAATGTATTAGAAAACGTCGTCGATATCGCTCGGAGATCAGGAAGTCGTCGGAATGCTACCTATTTGTAAAATAACAAGGAGCGGTATTACGATGGAGTGCGTGCGAAATCTGGTTCGTTCTACGGCGGAAGGATCGCAAACAATTCGAAATCATTTTCATGTCCTATTTAGTGGGGTGTGAGAAGCAATTACCGAGCTGCGGACGTTCCTTTCGCCTGCGAGCCAATAAACACTTCATCATAAATTCAGAACTGGAGAACACAATGGCTGGAAATAAAATTAAAATGCTTAGCACTTCCTCACTTTAATTTAATAAGACCGGAAACGTAATTGCCAGGGCCCCCCGACTAATTATTTTATCAAATGAATCACAAAAAGCTCGCCGCAGTCGATATTCTTTTCTGTTTTTATTGCTGTGTTCCACTTGGGATGGTCGTCAGAGACTTGGATACTTGGCGGTATTAGGGTTTTTTCATCTTTTCTGATTTGACCACCACATCTAATGGTTCTCTATTTCTCGGGGTAAAAATTATACTTCTACCTGAGGTGAAAGGACCCGAGTTACGTCCTGATGTGCAATATAATGCGGAATTTATTGCGCAACTTGAACGAATTGAAGTGGATTAAAAGGAGAACGTATCTTCTGTCATAAACGTGTGTTGGTGCTTTTTACTTATTTACTTAAGTACGTCTTCGGTTGTTGTTTTCATCACTTGATAAAGGCACATCGCAAAATCGTTGTTCACGGGATAATTTCGACATTTCTTATCTTCACTCTCGAGAGTCACTACCGATCAATAACAAATCGGCAATCATTGTTACAATTGAAAGGTTATATTTGTAACAATAGCTACCGCTTTATTAAATATTTACTTGTCCGAATACGATAATTTCCACGATAAATTGACATGACTTTAGGTGGGTCTTTGATGAAATGTCCTTTATGAAACATAGATACAGGTTTTTTTAATATAAAAGGAAAGAAAAAAATTGTTCGTTTTTGTTTGAGCGTCGTTATGGATATCAATTTTTCCACAACAACATAAAAAGAGCAATTTATTAGATGGCGGGGCTATGAAATTGCAAATAATTGTTATTCAAACACTGAAGTCTGTTGCACACTGATCAGTGTTCGCGTGTTCCATGATTAATTCACCTGATTAGTTTTTTTATTGCTTTAATGTATTCCGCCAGTGATCCGAATAAATTTTCCAAAGTACATCCTCCATCTACGTATTTGGCATGATATATTTTATTAAAATACGTACATGCGAAAAAGCAATATCTCGCTTGCAGTTTTTTTATGGAATATATACATATAGGAATCCTCTAAAATTTATTGAGTTTTTATCTGTGGCTGGTCTGAGGGTATTCTAGGTTAGTAAAGAAAAAAACCTACCAAAATAAAATGCAGATATTTCTCAGTGCGTTATCGTCCGACGTCCCAAGGCACTTACTTTTTTGGGATCCACCTAGCGCCGCCGCGCCGTCACTTTACTTTGAAATTGTTGCCGATCTTGTTTTTAATTTTAGCCGTTTAATAATAATTTCCGCCCTCCGGACAGTTTCGCGATTGATCCGGTTCCATTATGAAAATTTATTAGTCGTAGAGCAAATAGGGCGGTCGTTGGTTCAGTTTTGAGCGAAATTAAAAATTGGAAAAGTTGTTCGGCTGTTGTGCATTCTACAACGAGCGACCCCGGGCGTTGGAAAATTTAAATAAAAATGTGTCGAGGCTGTACAAATTAATTTATTCACGATGGGTCGGCAGCCGTTACATATTATCAGCGGATCGGATGCAATGGGAATAAATCCGCTGTATCAATATTGATGATGATTGATTGATCAATCATCTCCCGCAAAAATTCAAATGTTTGTCAAATATAATTCGCCGGTCGTTTCCACTTTTTTCTTTTGATCTGCATTGCCCGTTCGCGCCACCAACAAATTGTATCGTATACATAAACAATTAATTTGCGCGCCACCCTCAAGGGTTATTTTCGTTTTGCCGAGCTGTAGGTGGAGGTCAAATAAACATTTGTGTTGCGTTACGTCAACACGTTCAAGTTGTTTGATGTCTTACGGAAAATGTATTAAATTAAATGGCGGCGGCATTGACAAAAGGGTAATGAAGTAGCTAATCTTGGAATTCTATTCAACCCCGTTGAATACTAAACAGCGTTACTCCACACTAAAAGGGACAACTATGCTCTTATTATTATGAATTAAAAAATGTATTCTTTGGGACGGTTGAATGTTAGATTTGGGGTTTTATTGTGTGCACCAAGTGGCGAGAAATTTCTTCATCGGTTAAAGTGCAATAAAAACTTGCTATATAAATTGGTTTTGACTTAGCGCCTCTAACGTCGACAGCTGCCGTTATTAACTCTTAACTTTGGGTGTGTCGCCGTTTGTGTTGTTAAAAATGAAAATTCCAGTTCCGCTCGTACGACGTAATAGGGTGTTAAATTGAAATCACGTTCGGCCTACACTTTGTACCTTTCATTGTGCAAAGTTTGATGGGGCCTGATTCTATTTTGCCATCGATTTGTGTCAAATTCTCGACGTATTTTTGTGAATAGCACCCTCTCGAACTAAACACGTATTTGCTTCGCGGGATTTTGCCGAAAATCAACCTGCAATCTTCCACATTTCATGACGGAGACGTACTTTACGAATGCAAAATGAGAGCGCCGACTTTTTTTCGTCTCTTGATGAAATTTTTTTCACAGATGGGAATTCGATCATCCGCCGATAAATGGCCAGTTTGTCACAATGTAATCGAGGGACACACACACAAAGGCGGTATCGCAGATTGATCTAGATTAAAAGCCGGCAATTTATCCGAGATTATTATTCATGTGCAAATTAGAGTGCGCAAAGTGAAGAATTTATTGCGCGGTTTTAAAATTTAAATGCGCCAGCTTGTTGCACGCAACCCGGAGATAACTTCGGCAAACAAATTAAAAACGTTTCGATTCTTGGAAATTTTTATGAAATACGGCCGCGGCGCTCTGATGGATGTTCGCCGAACGTTCGGCGAGCAGTTGTTGCAGTCGGCGTGCAGGTCGAACGGACTCGGTTCGCCTCATAAATTATTTATTTCTGGACGAGATCCTCGTGGAACGGCTCGTCGGAAAATATTCCTTATCGAGGGAGGCAGCAGCGAAATACGGGATCAACGGTAACGCTCTGGCGCGCGTACGGCGTGTGCGAGTGTTCCTCCAGCCCTCCCAGTTGATCCTTGTAGTTTTCTCGGGCTTCCTGCTTAACACTGGTCTACACACGCATTACTTTCACTTCTTGATCTCCCGAACCTTTGTTGCTCCGTCGTTACGCCCGGTTAACTGTTACCTAGAGCGGATGTAACTTGCATAAAACGGTCTTAACTCCTAGGTTAACGTGTGTTTATACTCTTGACTGTAAGCTGCACCACTTTACATTCCGAACGTTATCAAAATATTTCCACTTTTAACCCCCGTTACGTGCGTGCTATACATTTTCCTATTTCAGACTCGCAGCACACCCACCGCGAAAAGAAACACGCTTTATAACAGTGCGTTTGGTTCTACTGTACTTGTATGTACTTCTGTTTTTAAAGGAATATTCTAGTACATATAGAAAGTTGAAGAAAAAAAATGTATAATGGGTTTTTCCTAAAAAATTGGGCTTCAAATAGGTACCAACGTCTATTGATAAATACAACTTATGCAGGATGCAGGGATAGTGACCGCTGGAACTCGGATACGCCCGAGAATAAAATTCGCATCATGACGCTAGGTAGGGGAGACTGGGATCAGTTGTAACATTTAGACTTTGAGGTCTTATTATAATTTTAATCTAATAGCTGGGTTGGAACAATGAATATAACGTTTCAGGAAACTTTCAGCTAAAAATTCAGCTTGACTGAAGTTGTGAGAATTTTCTGAACGTAACAACAACCGTATAAAGTTAAAATTTGGGCGAGGAAGAGGGCAGAATTGGTCTGGTAACTTTTGACGCCCAGTTTATATTTTCCTTGTGAAAAACAATAAACTCCTCGATCCGTGCGCTCATAAACTTTATTAATATTGGAGGAGTACGAGGAACATTTAGTAAGATAAATGTATGGAAGTTGTTGGAGTTGTAGGTTGGTCCAGGCGAGCACGTGACGGGGGCTCAAATCACCGTCCATCGGCTCGGTAATGGTCCAGCCGACCCTTAACTGGCACTATAATGGTCCATTGGCACTCTACAATGGCTCCTTTATCCAATCACCCGCCCTTCACGGATGTGTTTTATAGACCCGATCGACTTTTAATCTCCCGCGACCACGCCGTAGGTATTTTCAGGGTTCAGACCCCGAGACCTGTTTATTTGGCCGCAAGAATTTTCTCCACTTTCCGGCATGAATGTTTGATACGCGGCGGTGTTTAAACTTCCCCCAACAACGAAGAGTTGCCGGGTTTACTCAATTAGTAGAGGGTGGCGTCGTCGGGGCTTCGCGTGTGGGTTTGTTTAGTTTGTTTGATTTGCCGTTAGAATTTCTATTTAATATTTTATGAAAAAAAAATTCGCGAAAAGCGTAGGGGTGCGGATTATGCTCCTCCTCTCGCATTTTGAATTTGTCGACTTTCAATCTTTTGAAAATTTAATCAGCGCCTTTGTGAACGCGTTCGTTTAATGGTTAAGCTTAGGTGTAATATCTTTAGGACGAGAGCAGATTAAAACAGTTACCCTATCACCTTGTAGGTAATATTATCGAAGGTAATTGACAATTTATGCTCACTCGTAATGGCAGAGTTACGCTTCGGTTAATGCTTTTATGTCTTATATACACGAAATAAAAACTTTGGTCCGACCTCTAATAATAGCTGTAAAATGTGAAAATGGCCTTCTTTTATGATAAAAGCCACCCCCAAAGCAACCGTTAAGGCGCTGCGAGAAAAAAGAACTGTAAGGGCATGTTTTTGCGAAACAAACGACGCGAGCAACACTGATGCGAGACATGTTGACACGTTTTAATATCTGCTTTGACTTGCAAATCGCATAAATGTACGTACACATTCCGAAAACGAACTGTCTCACGATTTTATCGACTCGCCCAAAGTCGGATCAAATGACACAAGAAAATATATTAAGACACGAATGAACGTCCGCAGTGCGAGATCGAGCACTGCCGTGTTGAATTTGAGAATAGTTGAACCGTTTTAACAATAACTATTAGTGACTGATGGGACGTTCGATTCGAGCTACAATTGGCAGAAAAACGAACGGTAAATGAGCGTAAATCACAATCAGGTGGACGAACAGCAAGCATGAAATTGTTCATTGGGGGTGCAAGTGCACAATCTACGATATTTATGTGCGTTTGTGCAATTATTCGTATTTATTTGGCGAGTCTCCGTTTCGTGAAATTGCGGAATTAGCCGTGGAAGGGATTTTAATTCTCGTTCATTGTCTGCGAGTTCGGAATCGAAAACGCGTTTTGTCCGGGATCGACTCCGGTGGAGGCGGACCGAATGGAAAATTTTCGGCGGGTCAAAGGGTGTAATTTATTTATCGAGAGTTTCCACAAACGACCCGACGTTAATGTGGTCGTCGTAATTGCGTCAGCGATATAAACCAATTTGACTCTTATCTTGACAAATAACGACAGGAAAGGAAAGGCAACGACGTCCGGAAGAATTCAGTTGTCCTGGGCGATGGCAGTGCAGACGTTTTTATCGGTAATACTGGAAACATCCGGACCCGATAGTTCGAGGCGATAAGAAAAATAACGCAGGCCCGACGAGATTAACACGAAATAAAATATGAAAAAAAATAATACATATAATACGGTTCTAGGACGGGATGAAATATGCGACGGGGGTGATGTGAATTATGGCGACGTTTTAATGCACACATTTAATCAAAAAGCTATTACTTTTGTATATTTACATCGTCGGATTTTAATTTTGCTAATATCCCGGTCGCTAAATGAAAGTGGATTGTCGGCTGCGCTAAATAGGACAGAGCTTTTTCGCGACGACGGGAATTTTATTCTCCGGATTAATTCCCGTTTCGGGGCTCTTTCAGGTGCAGTTATTTATCGGCTGCATCACCCCGAACAAACTTCATACATATATATCTACCGTTTGACTGCACATATTTCACTTTTCTATCTTGTTTCCTGGTGCTCCCGAACACTACTTAAAAGAAACTTTTTATTTTAAGTGATTTACTCGCACACAAACACTCAACAACGTACTTTGTTGCCGCTACACTCGATAACAACATAAATTAATTCGTCCCGCCAAACACGAACAAAATGATTTTCGCCCTTGATCCATAATAAGTAAATCTTGCGTCTTTTCCGTTTTGGTCATTTTTTATTGTTTGTTTCAGGTGCAATGGGTCCAACAGCAGCACGAGAAGAAGCGAAAGAAGCGCGACTACGTCTTTCGCCCTTCCGTCACCCCTTTTTCGCAGTACTTCAGCGCTGCAGCTCCTGGGGCTCTGCCGTCCCACGGTCATCCGCGTTACAGGGCCGCACCCGTCGGTGAATTTCCCGACCCGCTCTTCAAGGAACAATGGTATCTGGTAAGTGTCGTGTTTTCGGCCTCTTCGGACGAGGATTTATGAATTGACGTGACACCGGACCGATCTCGGTGCGATCAATCAACAATGTCGATCGTTTTTAGTCCCGTCGAGAGGTCGAGGGAGAAATACCTGAGGTCGAGTTAGGTATCACGATGGGGGCGGTCTTCGGTCTTCTTGAGCTCGTCAAGAAAAAGATAATCGTGTTGATGTTGCGTGGCGTTTAATCCTCGAGAAAATATGAGAGTCGAGCGTCGCTTACGATCTTAATAACTTAGTTGAGACGTCCTTTCATATTGGGACAGTTGAACATTAATTTCGCGCAGGCTCCACACCACGGCTTAACAAAAGGAGCTAGTTTTAATGCCCGACGTGTACAGCGTCTGACACTAAGAGAGATATAAAAGGCAACAATAAATAACTCGTGCAGCCGCATGTGCATGGGCCCGAACAATATGGTATACTATATCATGTAGGCCGAGAGGGCACGGACGAAATGATTTATCGTTATTCTTCGCTGTCAGGTTAGTGGTTATTGGTGTCATATCCTCCAGGATAATGGACTATTCATGCCTGATCCGGGCCCCAGATGTCGTCTTGTGCGCGTACATCGTCTCCATCCCGGTGAGTGTCCTTTCAACGAGGTCGTCCTCGACCGTTGTCGTTTCTTATAATGTTGTCGCTTGTTCATCGTACGCGCAATTAGCCACCTTGCCCCAGACTTGCACGCGGCCAACAAAGTCGTAATCGTTTTCTGATGGCTTCATCACGTCACTTTCTGTTATTATGAACGATTAAAACCGAACGGATCAAGATAAATTCGACCAAAAGAGACCGACGGAGGCACGGTTATTTTCTACCTCGTACAGGGTCATTATAAATGTTTCTAACAATATGGTGTGCTGTGGATATTTGCCGCCCATGATTCTGGTGTACCTATACTTTATATACAGGGTGAAATCAATATATGTACATCAGAATATTAAAACCCTAGGATCTTCAGACCATTTGTGAAAATCACGTGCATTCGATTTTGCGCTATACCTCCGCATGAGGGCCATGTAAAGTTTAAGCAAAAAAGTAGAGTACGCCACTGATATCACGTTAGAAAGAATAGTAAGATTAAAAAGTTATCGAGTGCAATGCAAAAAAGGTGCAAACAGTTTTTGGTTTTCATTCATACTCGTAGTACCTACATATTCTTACACGTTTTTGCGGCTCTGTGTATTTAAATTGTTTTTGCTCTATTTCATTCATAGTAAGGTTTTGTCACTCTCCCTTTTTAAAGCGTTTTTGCGGCTATTCATGTTTCGATCTATTAGAGCTTCCAGAAGCGTCTCGTTTGGGATGGAACTAAGTTAAATTGTACTTTATGAATTCACAATGTTTAACGGCCGGTTTCATAATGTATTTTAAAAGCGGTTTTAAATTTAAAACCACCTTTAACTAAAAATTGTGTTTCATATTCATTAAAGGCGTCTTTAAATCCTTAAAACCCCCTTTAACTTTAAAAGCTCGTTGTCGGCCTTTTATCTCGTTAAAGGTGGATTTAAATGGGGAACATAACCTCAATTACATGACAAGTGACATTTCGCTAGGCTAGTGCATTGCCACAAATTGCTGCTTTTTTTTTGTGAATTAGCAGGTACTTACCCAATAATTAAATCAACATTTCGGAAACTTATAGTTATTCAGAAAATAAAGATATTCCATGAATTCATTAGTTTTTATTGCTCAATTGTTTTCTTGCTAATTCAATCTAAGTCTAATAGGTAACAGTTTTTTCCTTTCATGTTCTTCTCTTTCCTCTCTTCTCTTTAAGTGTAGGATCTTATTTTATACAAGTTTTGTTTTAGATTTATAAAATTCCTCCTTCACTTGAAAGGTTGGATTTGGCATTTTTGGTCGCAATCTTTTATTAATCGGATGTTTTAATTTGGCGCTGCTCCACTAGCAAAATGTAAAATGCAGAATGTAAACAAAAATTAAAATACCTACTCGAAATACAATTCAAAGTCCGAGGGAAATAGTTGCGAGTTACCAAAACTTTCAAACGTTTACTGTAAAATTCCCTAGAATTCCCTAGGAAAATGACTGCGTACACACGGTGAATGATTCGTTTTCGAACTAATGCAAATTTTAACCAATGTTTCGATAGTCCGTGTTTATGAAATGCAGTTTCCTTTATTTTAGATTTAAAGGCGCATTTACCTTAAAGGCGCATTTTATTAAAGGAGACTTTAGGGTCGGATTATGAAACCGGCCGTAACCCCATTTTCGGAGTATTCACTTATTGCAAATACCTACCTAAACGCTGTTTTCATGACATTTCCTATTACTTATCACAATGACAGATGACTCATTTGTACCACAATGGTTTTTTGATTTTTGAACAGCGTTTATACAGGGTGTCCCAAAAATGGCATACTAACGGTGCACTACGGTGTAGAAGAGATTACCGTAAACGTCAGAAAAATGTTAAAAAAATTCTATTGGACTTATTTGCTGATTTAGAGGTCTTTGAAAGTGGCACTTAACAGGTCAATTATTTTGAAATATATGTATGAAATTGTCATGGCAGCTCATCGTACATATTATCACAAAGTACAAGATCACTCACTACCAATATCTAAGTCTTGCGTAATAGAGAATTTAGAAGCTTTGGAAATCGAAAAAATTATTTTAAATCCACTATGGTAACATTTCAAGGTAATGATGTACGAATATATTATCTTTGTTTACATTGTATTACCGTGAATAATAATAATAAAAATAATTGATTTTTTGCCGGAAACATTTTTTCCATATTTTTTTCATGTATGTACATTTAAACATCCTCGATAAGGTAGTAAGTAGTAAGTAGTAAGTATGCCATTTTTGGGACACCCTGTATACTATGGTTTACATTACTATGATGCGTTTCAATTTCACCTTATATAAAGAAATTGACTAACTACTCGGTTGCCTAAAAACAAAAAGTTTCTAATAACTAAAACGACAACACATTTCTTTGGACTTTATTGAAAAATGACAAAAGTATAACGGGTGTTTTTTTAAATTTGGCGTCGAAGTAGGCGTTGAACTGTCGATTGTGAACGCACTATACAGGTTACGGATCACGGATCAGCTGTTTAAAACTTACGCTTTTACACGAGTGGTGCGCTCTCAATCGACTCTCCAACGCCTACTTCGACGCCAAATTTAAAAAAACACCCTTTACACATAGCACAAACAAATGTATGATTGGCAAAGAAATTACTGAAAACTTTCACCTTTAATCTCTAGACCTATCTATCTATCTCTAGACATTTCATTTCGCCTCTTGAAACCCACAACATTTTGTAGTCAATTTTACGGCAGCAATGTACAATCGCGGCCATCCAAAAGTGAACGATAGCTTGCGAAAATTTCCGTATTTTTCGTTATATTAAATCAGGCTGTATTCATTGGCGTTCGTGCAGCAGGCGTTACTATTTTAATAATAAAAAGTTGTAATAAAAGTAAACGTTAGTAAAGAAACCTTTCCAACACCTATTCGTATTGGCCTCTCAAGCCTATTTTCTTGCCAACGCCTCTTTATATTGAAGATGCAAGTCTTACTGCAATGTAATTCTCTCGCCACAGCCGCCAACGACCAATTTTCTTCTAGCTTTGCAATAGCCCTAGCTATCTGAATCGGAGTGAGATGTGGCATTTAAAAAAAATAGTTTCAATAATTTTTTTAACGCTAGTGTCAAACTTTGACATTTTAGGACGCCTATGATTTAAAGTAAAAATCAAACTATTAAAAAAAATCGTTCACTTTTGGATGGCCGCCATAGTACATTTTCTTCCTGTAACTCCTCTGACTCGTTAACTATCCTTTAAACATTTGGTCTTTCAAATACCCGAACATTGCAAAATCCAGTGGTGCTAAATCAGGAGAACATGATGAAAATGCCATAAGATTGCGGATAAACCTGTTGTGTGTGCAGTGGATCCATCCTGCTAAAAATACCTAAACTCAAGTTCTTCGTCAATAAATTTATTGGTGAATGGTACCAAAATCTCTTGCATAAATTTTTCGTTGATAGTGTTATCAAAGAAGCTGGGACTACGAGAAACTGTTCTATTCTACAACTTTTAAAGGATGTAGAGGTGTCTCGATAAAAACATGTGAGTGTTGGGAAGACCAGATTTTGAAATGTTATGAATACACATAGTAGGACAGATGAAACCGGGCTTCATCTTTAAAAAATGTGACATCCAGTAGCCTGTCAATTAAATTATTTTTAAACCGGTTGCAACATTCAAGACGACACAGAGGATCAATAATTGGTATGCACTATGCAGTCCTGTTTTAACGTTGTTTTTTTTTGGCATGTGTTTAGAAGTACTTATTTAGATAATCTTGTTAAAGATTTTTATGGGTTGTGCTGTAAGTAGTTCCCTTTCGAATGCTGGAGACCTTCCAGTTGATTTTCCTTTATTATTTACGCTTCAAATCCTAACACATCTGTTGATTACATCGCTCATATGAGTCACCAAAGACGTTTCGTAGATTTGAGTGTTAGGATATTTCGCAAGTAATTCGTACTTGCAGCCCGATTCTGAATAACTCCATTCGTCATTGTTGTTGCATGTTCCATTTCAATAATAAAACATTACAATAAATGTATGTGTTCCAACGAGTGAACCATTTTTATTATAACGAAAGCTAAAAAGTGTTTATAAATACTCAGTTGTAAACAAAATGTTAACAGGTAGTGTTGAAAAAGACGCTATCTTAAATAACTTGGATCACCGTAATTTACACTGTGAAAAGTGATAAACAGTGAAAACTGCAAAGCCACAAATGTGAGCTGTCAAATGTCAAATTATATTAATCACAGCAAAATAGGATGTTAGAAACATTTATAACAAACCCTGTACGCAATCACGACAAAAGAGGGAAACCTACTTATTTTTACGAGGCACGAGGTAACACACAAATACCGACCGAAATAAAACGTAAATGTTTTTCCTGACGAAATTTCGCAGTAAACATTTGGGAGAGTGGCGAAACACACGGTTCATAAAAATCTGCGGCGAAAGATCTCCGAAAACTCACACTTTTTTTCAAGTTCGTCGAGATTGTTTGTTGGCGACCAATCGACGTTCTTGTCATTATTTTTTTGTTCGCTTTTTCGTTTGACAGGAGTCAAGTTGACAACACTGATCCACCTTCAAAAGAATTTTCAAGTGGGTTTGTTGTTGTTTGTTGTTTCAGGCGCCTTTCACCTTGTCGGAACTCCACTGAAACGGTAGCTCTTCGAGTCGATTGCTTTCTGGATGAGTACGAAGTTTCAACTTGCGTCAATTAGTTTCGGCGGTCGTGGTGCATGCTTTTCGATATGAATAACGCGAATCGGTGGAGTGTGTAACACAACTTCACGTTAAACTTCCACAATTCGATTGTCCACGTTACGAAGACGTTGCCTATTCGACACAAAAGTTTACCGAGTTGCTAATTACCTTTCCTTTCTCGGGTCTCGGTCTAGGTTGACGTAACGAAACGACAAAGAATTCTTCGACAGTCGTGTTTTACGCCAGGCACTTCATAATTAAACGTCGACGTCCCCTTTGATCCGTTATTGGAGAGCTCGCACGAACACAAATTAAAAATACAACTGCACGCGCGATTTTTATATTGAATTAACAAATAAACGTACATTTTACAAATTCTGTTTTTGTATTGGTTTTAAAAAGCAACCGGAATCGATTCGTACGAAATCGAGTAAAAGAAATGTAGGAGAGCTGTTTTCAAATTTCCATCAAGAATATTTTTACATCCCTTCCTAATTGGAACGGAAAAAATTCGGAGTGGTTATTATTTTCTAATAAATAATTTATCAGTCAATTTTGTTGCGATTAAATTCGAAAAACCACAATTAATTTTGTAGAATTGGAGTTGTATTGTTTTTAAATCAGCACTGTTAAATCTTTTAACAGAAGCATTTTCAATCAAAAACACTCACGTACCAGATTTTTTTGCGAAGATGTCAGTCCTCGTTCGAGAACACGACGGTATTGATCCATAAATGCCTGTAACATTGTTGATAAAATTATTTTTGGGGTGACTATGCAGTAAACACTGTCAATTTGTCAACTCTCGTTATATCTTGATAGTTCGGAGCGCAGAGTTCGGAATCATTGATAGTTCTTTGAGTTTTGAACGAGTTGTTTTCTCGAAATGTCGAAAATAATTGGGATTTTGTTAATAAATGACGGTGACGTTTTGGTAAAGGTGAAAAATTTGCCGAAGTATCAAATGCAGAGTTAATTAAAATAGCCCATTTCGAGGATCAAAGGAGATACCAAGGAAGGAAGGAACGTGGAAGTCCGGAAGGGGCCCGGTGCGTCGAAGAGCGTCGGCGGTACCAATTCTAGCGTGAATTTAGTACGAGTGATTTTTCTTTGGTGTTTGTTAAGTCGCAATTGTTTTGGTCCAGGGTTCGTGAATTAATGGACGGAAGTTAATCCCGTCCGGCGTATCTTGCGGACGTTCGCAGATGTATAATTTAAGTGGCATTTGGCAGTCAAAGCCGATATTATCTGTAAGTCGTATAAATGTCATTATAAGCCGGGACGTTCCGGATGCGCTAATTTCTGTCTAATCCTCCGTCGATATTTATTATTTCACCCGAACCCTGTAATTACAGCCAATCTATTAACACAATATCGAGTCGCCAACTTCCGATAAAGTTTGACAGGCAAATTATAAGTGATTAGTCGACTGCCGTTGTCTGGAGTTAATTTGTTTTCTTATTTAGCTGTTGCACTTGCGATTCGCTCATTTATTATCGTTAACTCGATTAACTATTAATTTGAGAGCGAGTCCACGGCCGTGGCAATATAATTTAATTGTATTTGCTCCACGATGGGGACCGGACGAGGGGGCGAGCGGCTGTTTTGGTGTAAGTTTAGGGGCTTTCGGTAACTTGAAACTGGCGAGTGTCACTCAGAGTTTGTGCGAAAGCCGCCGGAATCCAGGCCCGAACTTGGGAGCTTGCGGTTTATTAGCGGGATTTAATTTAGTGGCGCCCCGTGTGCGTCACGTGACGATGATTGTTTGATTAAAATTACAACAAGACGGGGCTGTCGTGGAAGTCGTCGAAAGAACAGGAGGACGCGATCTTGTAAAATAAATTTGACACGATGACGAATCGTTATTTCCGACGGAAACAAAATGTACTCGTTTCGGATCGGGTCCGGTGGATGTCGTTGTCGTGTTTTGTTGACGATTTCAGTTTCTGGTTTTGGCCAAATTTTATTTTTTTACTCTTCCTCGCGAAGTTAACGTGCGTGAGTTTAGGAAGCGAGTCCCAATGGAGGTTCACGACTAATATCGCAAAGTTTAGGGGCGAATCACCCGTACGAGAGTTTTCGGTCAGAGATATTTGCCTTTATTTACAAGTATAATTTAGCTTTATTAATAATTGTAGGAAACAAGTGTGGGCTGCTCTCGCTGAATTATATTTGCCTTTGTTTTAGCCAGATACTCCACTCAAAGTTCCCCAGTTCGTTCTGATGTCATCAGACATGTCATTTTCCATAACCACAATGCCCCTCTGTGTACACAAGTAACAATGAGCCCATACAAGAAGATGTTTTGCTTTGGTATGTTCGCTAATTTGCTAATCCGACAGAACAATATGTTACTGTTTTGTTTTCGTTTCGTTCAATAAACAATCGTTTTTGAATCGAATTTCACGAGGAACGACGTCCCACGCACCTATCCAAAGCTGTATTGTTGTCACAGCTTTCAAAATATTATGGTTGTGCATAAAGCTAGAGCATGATACGTGATAGGTCGTCATCAGTCGAGCGATTGTGATCCCGCCTAGCGTGAAAACTTCCATTTCGACTTTGGAAAGCCTCCGTGGATTATTTTCAAACGTCATGTTTAAATTAACTTTGTGTGATGTCGTGTAGTAGGGGCAAACTTGCGTGAAGTCTATAAATTACGTGATGAACTCTTGTCTCTTTCAGCACAACTTCAGAATTTTGACCCTGGCCCCGGGGCAACACAACTTCTTGTCGGGAGGAATAATTTTCTTGAAGGGACAATACACTCGTCTGGCGGTTTACGGACGTCGACTTCGGGCGCATTCAACTTTCCATCACCTGCGAGCAGTACAGATGTAAATTTATAATTGCGCATCGTAATTGCATCGGTCGCAGCTCGTCGAACAATGCTTTTGAAGTGCATTTCCGAATAACGGTAGAAATGATTTTTTTTTATATTATTCCGGGCACTCTGTGCACTCATTTGGTCGATGTTTTCGACGAGCATTGTATCGAGTAAAGGCTTCGTTCACTTCCTATTTTAATTGTTACAGTCTGTTTGGGAAAAATTCAAACGCAAATATGTCCGTTTGATGTGAATAACTTTTTAAATTTTAAAGCAAGCAACGCCGATCCCGAATCGAGCCCAAACGATAAGATTCACTACGCTCACTCTTTTACAACGTCCGTACCATTCACTAACAATTATTTATTACTTTCTGATTTGAAATCGTGCTCGGTGCGACAAACACCGGAGTTTCCGTATTTACCCGGCGCATCCACCATTTTTCCATTTAGAGAAATTTACTCAACTGTTGAAACAATTCCGATCCGCGGTTCTGGACACGCAACTGAAACAACTCAGTTTAAATTATTAATGCGTTTACGAAATAGGTATGGTTTTACTTACACAATCCTCTTAGGACAAGGTCCGTAAACTATGTTTTATTATTTTTTACTAGATCCTAAAGGCACGGAAACGTGTCTCTATTGTTTGCTTATTGCAGCAATACGTAATTATTAATGGTGTTTGAAAGTTGTAAAGTTCAACGGTAGTCTGGGCACGGCTATAAAATTTTACTGTAAGTTATGTCAAGAAGTCGCTTTTTGCTGGGTGGCGGCGGAATTATGAAAAATAGAACCGCTTAGTTTTGCGTTAACGAAAGCAACGTAATGAGAGAAGATACGATGTGCACGAAAGCACTTCCGTTGTGCCAGCTTCGTGTTAATTTTTGGGCGAATTTTTAAAACGTCGGGGTAGATTTTGCGGGGGTAGCGTGCGAGTAGTGAACGTTCAAAAATAGATTTCGATTAATATAAATATGTGGCAATTTTTTCTTTATTATAACGGCAATATGTTTAGCGTGGGACCACAGCCGCGGGGATCGTTTACGACGGTTCGAAATGACTCCAATAAAAAAAGTAATTTGAAGGGTTTCGCTATTAATCTTCGTCTTCGGCAAAAGTCGTTCTTTACAACAATGAATATAAAACCATAAGATTAAGTCGCCATATATCCTTATCAAGGGCGGTAGTAAAAGTGCTTTGAGATACAAGAACCAATAAAAATCTGGAGACGTAACCGAAGAAGTCGTTTATTATGTCCAACGATGAAGCTTTTAGCACCCAATTTTACTAGAACTGAGCAAAGTAATACCCGATGTGATAATATTTTTACAGGCGTTTTACGAGAGATTCGACTTCGGCACCTGATTGTATCGATCGGGACATGAATTTGAAATTTATCTGTAATGTCTTTGTTCGATAACTCTGGCAGCTGTTACGTTCATAAAAATTCAAATGGAATCGTTGATTTGCGCGAAATCGTTCCGCATTTAGATGAGTGTGCGAATTGGATTACTCACCGAAAATAATCGGTAGATGTTCTAAGCCGAACAGTCACACTCGGATGGGAGTCAACTCCGTCGCACAAGAAGCGTTTCGTTTTTAATTGTTAATTTTCGCGAGTTTAAAAGTCGTCTCGGAATTGCCCCGACGAAACTATAAAAGTGGATTAAATCTAATCTTATTTTAATTCAATTAAGATGGAATGTCCTCCCAGCCGCCGAATATTTACACGCGCCATTAAACAAATTGAATCTCATTTCGCGCTGCACTACATACTTTAAAATAAGATTTGTCACGTGAACAAAATTATCTGAAGCGCTATTATGGAATTTTGCCGCAGCTGTTGCTAGCTGTGTTCGCTTTCCTGTGGAGGAGATGCCAAAAGCGTGCCTACATAATCGAAATTTTCAATTTCCAAAAAGCAATTCATGACGCCGAGCGAAATTCTGTATCGCGACTAAAATCAGACGGAGCGTTTAACGGAATTTCCACAAAACCGGCAGTGCAATCGATAGAACAACTCCGGAGATTGTACACGAAAATTAAAAAATATCTAACAAAATTGGATAAGGTAAATGTTTCGACTGAGGCAAGTCTCACAATCTTGCGAGTGGGTCGACGTTTATGTGCTGTGTTGGATCGTCTGTCGCGTAAGATCGCAAATTATCCTGTAGGAGTTAGTATTTTTAAAATTAATGTCAATGTTCATTTGGTTTTCGTTTTACAATAAAAGGTGTTAATTCTTAGAAGAACATCGAAAACCTATTAATTTTTTCCCACATCCTTCATCAGAGTTTACGTACGACAGTCACTAAGAATCTTTTGAGGACACTGAATGAGCGAGTGAGGGAGAAAAGCTCCAGATACTTTTTAGAGAGGATGAAAATTTTGATTTTCAGTTATTACTTTTTGTTGTTGCAGTTGTTTGAATCGCAGACAAGAGTACTATTTAAAAATTCGCGGAAAATAAATCACACGCAGTGAGGAATTCTGCAAGAAAATCGCAAAGTAATTACGAGTACTTGAGGAAATGTATTCATTTTGAACGTCGAACCTGCAATCTTTTAGTTTTTATGTTAACAGTGATTAAAACATATTTTTTAGCTAGTGGCATGCACGAAAAAAATCGCAGTTGGCGTTGAAAACCCAAACAAATTTTGGATGTGCCGCCAGCCTCGCAACGTTAGACAAACTACTAGACAGATTTCGACTACCGCCGGTAGCACCAGCTATCGGCGATACTAGTCTCACTCATGTTATGAGGCTTGCGGCACATTCAACTACGTCACGCCCACTGCAATGGGACAATCATTTATAATGAATTAATGACCCTGTATTTAATAATTTTTTGAAATGGTCGATAATTTCCGGAAATGCGTGTTATTGCCGTAACAATCGCACAAAATACAAACTTTCCATTGGATGTTTACGACAAGCGCCCTACTTTCAAGTAAAAATTTTTCCTAAACGAAAACATCCGTAAACGAGGTCAAAATGCCAATTATTATCCGATAACAGCTCGAGAATAATGTATGGATGTTTGATTTGGATTATGAACAATTTTTATACGAGATCTAAACCTAGCATGAAGAGTATGCGGCTAATTATTTACTGAAAAAAAGTCACAAATATCATTTTTGGTTAAGTAAAGTAATTTTTGAAGTGAAACTTTTTATGGGAGGGTCTTGAAATTCTGATCGGCAACCTTTTTGTGTGACGAAAAGTGGTGGGGGTAAACACTATGAGGTCGGCGAGAATGCATTTAGCGCCTAGCCAAAGCACTGGCACAGCTGCGCCGGCGCGTGATCAGAAATTGCGGCGGCCCCAGATATCAGGTTCAAACGTGCAAAATAGCAAAATAATAGTTCTTTTCGATATAAGGACGCTGTCACATCATTTTTCAGGTCAGGTCACGTCAGGTCAGGTCAGGTGTAGTCGGCGTTTTAATTTTCAATATTTAAAATCCGCGCTTAAAGAGTTCGGGTGCTTTGGCCACGCGCTAAATGCATTCTCGCATCTGGTCGAGTGGGAGCAGTGTCTCGCACAACGGTTGCGCCAATATTTCCATCTCACTTAAATGTAAGTTAATCTGTTTGACACGATACAAACATCCCTCAAAATTGTGTATACTTCTGTCTTTGTCACACTCACGGCATTTATCGATAATGTCCTCTCTTTAATTTGGAGGCTTAAAAATGAACAATGAATTACGTATTTCGATATTGTTTAGTGTTATCGTTGTTTATAATTTATTTTCTTCATTAAAATATACAATTTTGTTGTGAATATGCTATTTAAAAGTGATTGAAGAATAATTACAATGTTTCCCTGTAATACAAAAGTTTCACTTCTATCGTGCGTCTTTACGACACATTCTGTTTTTTTTTTGTTCGACACTGTCAGAATTTGAGAATTTTCTCCTGTGTGAACGGATTTTGATAAATGTCACAACTTGTCAAAACGAAACGTCAAGCTAATTTTAAAGAATCTAAGCGATTTGGAGCCTTTAAGGGGCTCGTCGAACAAAAAAACGTTGTATTCAACTCTTTCGTGTGTAAATTGGGCCTCGTTTCACGCGCGTTTAAAAATGGCCCACTTGTAAGAAAGAAGTCCCAATTTACACACGAACTCATTAAATAAACTGCTATTAATTTAACCCATCGTTTTAAAGTGAGTATTTGTTTCATAAAATTGACAAATGTTTGGCACTTTTTTTTGTTTTCTATTGTTTTGTTCGTTGCTATGCGATCGCTAAGCAAACTCTGATGGCCGATTGGTTGAGTCATGGGGACATATTTTACCAAATTATATTCTTGGTGCGTTGTTTTTAATTACATTGTCGCTCAAATCAATTTAATTCACCGTTAGTTACCTTGAAATCCAGAGGTAAATAATGGTTTTAATTGATTTTATAATCAAAAATTCTCTCTTTCAGTTTTCATCCCAACGGTAAACGTTACACGAGAGTCATCTGAAGCTAATTGAAAATGAAAAAATTTTCTGGTAACCCTCGTACTAAATGTGCTACAACTTTTGTCGTGTAAGGTCGCCAATTATCTCGTCACGGAAAGATCATTTGTGCATGCATCGACAACAGAGCAAGATTAAAATAGCACCGAATTGTGCCATTTTTCTCACATCCTTGTCCTCGTCGTGTCGACTTGTTTTGTGTCGAGAATTCGTAATTCCTCAAATAAGTTGATCGCGTTCGGGGTTTACGTCGCGAATAAAGACCATATCGAGGCAGAATTGCACCAATAAAACAGTCGAGTTCGAAAAACTATAAACTTTCATTGCAATGTAAAACACTCCCTACAAGTTTTCGTGGAAACTGCCGAAAAACACGATAAGAATACAATCGGTAAAGTGTTGGATAATAGATCTATTTATTTTTTGTGCGTCGATGTGGATTTCTATTCACTAAATAGTGTAAGTCGACACCTATATTGTTGTTACATAATATGCATAATGCCAGCTTTGGAAGCTCGATAAACAGCGATTGTTGCCCGGCACCTCCGCCATTATCCACAAAACGAATCGATTGCATCATGTTAAATAAATTCATTTCAAATCTATCTAGATTGTTTTTATCGTGACGCATGTGTTGTACATTGTACGGTTAATTGCGCAAAGAAACTTCCGTCTCGCCCATTCCCACCAACAAAAACTCCACCCCCACGAATATCAACGTGAAAGCGTTCGTTCAAATTTTAGGCGGCGAACGATAAGACTCAAAGCTGATAATAACTTTATTATCCGGTCTTGAATTCGCGATAATTTACGACGATTTATGATGTCACTCATGTTGTTTTTTAATCGGAATCGAGAATGGAAAAGTGTTTTTAAAAAAATATCATTCGGCCTTTTTGAGTCGTTAGCAGTTTGTCGAGGATTAAGGTTCCAAATCTTTCTATAATTACGTGTCATTGTAGAATTTTCGTAAGGCGGTAACGCCGACTCAGGCCTCCATTAAAAATAATTGCCTTTTTATCTGATATTCGCTTTTTTTTAACGAACTTTCGGCCTTAAACATTAAATAAAATAAAATACATTTTTGCCGAGATGTATCGCCGCTTTTAAGCCCTTAATAAGAACAAAGCAACCTGTATAAATTTCCGTCTTTGTGCAACATCTTGACGGTGTAATAATGGTTGCCTAATCAGTCGGCCATTCCACTTGCGCGCCATCTAGATGAAAAACTGCGATACTGTCTTGGGTCGTTAGGGACCGCCGAATAAAACCGCCGACGTCGAGCTAATGAATTTCGTCGCATTTTTCCGTTCTCTTTGAAAAAGCTCTCTTGTTTGTCATTTCCGATAAGTTATAATTCTGTCGCGCAGTCGGACGGGAAAATCGTCGTCGTCGTTTCGAAAATCCACCTCGACGGTCTTATTACGGCCGACATCAATAAGGTGTTTACCTGTTGTGGAATGCCGGCGATAACCGCCCGAGTATCGGTTTTTCTTTGTCGTCGCTGACTGTTGTTTGTACACGGCTCTGCTTTATTCCGGGAGATAATAAGGGCGCCCGCCCAAACAAAATACGGCAAATAATTAAAAACTCGGTTACGTAATGTGGAACAAAGAGTAATGAATGTTTCGGGTCTGAACAGGGAAGGCGCAGGAAAGAACCCGGCGTAAAATATTAGGTTCAGAATCGCGAATTATGCAAGTAATATTTAACGGAATAAATGGAAATTTGTTGGATTAATTTTTCAGCGAAACACACGGGATGACATATCCACTAGACGCCCATAAATTCGAATCGTACCAATATTATAAATACTACGATTTATTAGGATAATAGAGTGATTTAAATGGGAATTTGCGAAACGTAACCGGGTCGCAGTTAATGTAACTTCGTAATTCCTGAATTTGTCATCTGTGCTCTATCTTTACGCTCCGGGGAATGAAATTTGTTCTGAAACATGGCAAAATATATTATTAATGTAGAGTGCAATCTGCGTGTGCTATTTACGAAGAAAGTTTTCATCAAACAAACTAAAATACAACTTTTTACATTAAAAATTAGTAGCACGTGTTCTCACTTATGACTTATGAGAAAACGTTTCGATGATAGAAAACAAAACGACAAAGACGGGGTTATTGTAAATGTTTCTTCGGCCGTGGTCGACTGAAATTTGCGAAAATTGAGGAACTATACTAAAGGTAAATTGAAGTGATTACTTGGTTGTCTAAAAACGTGGAGCCTTGAAGACTTCACTTATCTTCAAAAACGTTCTGCCGTCTTGTCTGACCAATATTGCGACAGTAACGTGTAATCCCTTCCTTTAAACCGTTGTTGAAACACTTCCTTTGAAAAATATCCAAATATTTCAAAACGTCTGAGGGTTGTACTCTAGTCATTCCTTACTTTCTCAGATTCTATCTAGAAGTTTTTCAGTTGATTTTGCTTTATTTACACTTACAGTCAGAACAAATTTACATATTTATGACATCTGTGACACGAGACACACACGGCACACCTCAATTGACACTTTAAACAATGTTAAAGAATGAAAACTGCAAAGTGACAGTTGTGAACTGTCGAATGTGAAATTATAAAATCCAGAAGAGGCGGCAAATCTACGTGTACTATAAATCACGACAAACTGCGATCCAAGAAACATTTATGACAACCTGTACTACAACGTGGCCCGAGACGAATGACTTACTTCGTAGATTATTTAAACAGTCCAAACTTTTTCCGCTTTTATCTGCTTTGTCACATTCTCCCGCTGTTTAAAATCGCTAATCGAATTTATTGGTCGTTAGTCGTCCCTTTTTTTCCCGTGCGATTATTGTCATTTTTGCGGTATAAAAAATAAGTTTGTTTTGTTCGTGTATTTATAGTTTCAGCTCCGTTAAACATATTTGATCTGAGAATGCCTCCTGTTGAGAGAGTCCTCTAACTTTTTCATTTAATTCCAGAACGGCGGTGCCAAAGATGGATTGGACATGAATCTGGCGCCAGCCTGGAAGAAAGGATACACTGGCAAAGGAGTCGTCGTGTCAATCCTGGACGACGGCATCCAAACCAATCATCCCGATCTCGCCCAAAATTACGTGAGTAGTACGATCGCGATTTGTGCATTCACGGCGGCGATATTCATTTACACATCTCTGTCTGTCGGCGGTGTTTTATTTATTTTTCGGTCTCGGATCGAAAATTGCATTTTCCACTTATGTGACAGCTATCTGGACGTCGGCAGACTCGCGAAAAAAAAAATCACGAAGAAACGTGCAATTTTGGGAAAGATTGTATTCCTTTCAAATCTGACGTTCACCCTCATCACGTAACAGTTTTTATATCTGTCCTTTGTGAATGCCAGAGCCCGTCTCGTGTCTTATGTTTGCTAAGCTTCAATACACTGCGTCTGGCCGAGTCTGACGCCGGTTAGACATCAGAAATGAGAAGAAAATAACGTTTTTTTGAGATGTTTAAATGGCAAACAAGGAAAAATAGAAATATTAAATCGGTCGACTTGCGTACCGCTTCCGAAACAAATTAACGGAGCGCGTTTTGTTTGTAAATATTTACGAGATATAACGTTCAATTATTTTTAAAATGTTCTTCATGAAGAATTCATCGCGGTATTGATTCGTACACAATACACAATATCTGTAATGGGTACTTGTACAAAATTCAATCGGATATTTCCCTGGTCGGACCAGCTCTGGGGACCAACAGAGTAATCTGAAATCCTATTTATTGTGCAAACATTAACGTTCAAAACAAGTCCGGACTTTATGGAATTTGTATGTTAAATAAAAAGACCATCCCAGATGCCGTTAATGAAAGTATACAGATGAACGGCCCCGGGGTCTCATTTATAAACTTAATAAAACGTATTATTCGGAGAAAATCTTTGGACGAGGAACGATGTATCTATCCCATTTTTCCATTAGGAGGTAAATTAAGACCGTGGAAAAAATTGTAAATAAAAACATTGTACGTCGGATACAAAATGAGAAAAGGCGTATGAAAACAAGCAAGACGGGTCTCTTGCAGGAAAAAGTCCCCGGATGGTGATTTGCGTCGAAAGGAATCAAGTAAAACATCCTGCCGACTAGATTATTCCACCTCCGATGCACCACCCAGAAACTATTACTTAAAACATGCAAATGAGGTTTACGGCGCTATCGATTGACTGGAATGTTTTTCATACAAGTCCTTTAGAGCGTACCCGAACGTGTGTGCAATGTTTTCGGTGATTGACGCTCATGAAGGCCGTAATTTATTGTTTAACCACGAAAATTACAAATCAAATATTTGACCGATGTGGGCGAAGTAATTTAGTAAAATTAACCGAACATCGATCGGTGAAGGGGGGGACGCTTATTGCCGAAAACTTCTCCAACATTTCACCATAATCATTCGATTGGCCTGATTGAATTTGTTGACCATGCTCTCGCAGGTGCGTCGAATTTTTGGCACGTCCTGAACGGGACCGCACGAAACAAGTAGTTTTTTTGACGGCATCTAATTAAAGGAGCTGTTGGTGTGTGCGTTCGCGTAAATTGAAAGGTTTAATTCGGCTGACTTTTTTAGCGTTTCCATTTGGCTGGCACCGTTCCACACACTCGATCCTTTACGTTGCGCCTTTTATTTTTTTAGGACCCACTAGCCAGCACCGACATTAACGGGAACGACGACGATCCCATGCCGCAAGATAATGGAGATAATAAGCACGGTACCCGGTGTGCGGGCGAAGTGGCTGCTGTTGCTTACAACCAATTTTGCGGAATAGGCGTCGCCTACAACTCGAGCATAGGAGGTGAGCGAAACTCTTTATTAAATATCAGCTTTGCCATGTTTTCATTAAATTAATTGCTGACGGATTTACTTCATCTTACTTCCAAGTAATAAGCGAAGTATTCCGTATTGTTCATCACTCGAGCGCCGTTATTAATAATGCAGGGGAGCAACTCGAACAACTCGGATGATTTTCAAAAAGTCCGGTGGCTTGTAAATTTTAATTATTTTGCAATAAGTCGCAACTTTCCTTCCCACCGTCGAGTTTCTTCTTCCCAACTTGGTAATTAGCGGTGGCTTTTCGGATCGGTCCGTTTCGGATCAAACTACAACTCCCGGTTTGACGAAGAGTGTTGCTCGCACCTGCAAGACTTCGTTAATTAGTCACGACACTACAATCTCCTCGCCGTCCCGCTTACCCCACTCTTTTGTATCGACTTTTGGAACCCACTCCGAAGATACGGCGTTATTATAAATGTTTCCAACAACGTAGTTAACTGTGATTTACATAAGTGTATGCGGGTGGATTTGCCGCCTCTCGATTTCTGCGGGCTGGAATGTAAATTTGACATTTGACATCTAACACTCGTCCTTCTGCAGTTTTCGTTGTTTATCATTTTTCAAAATGTAAAGATTACGCCCGTCCTAGATTATCAAGCAAAAGAATCTTTTTAGAGACATCAGTTGTTATACTAAGAAGTGAACGTTTTATTTACACCTAAACTACACTCTCTCGCTCTAACAATAACAAAAATATTTAATTCTTCGGAAAAGAGTAGGTACTATTCCGGACACGGAATCTTGGCCAACATTTTTTAGACATTTCTAAAAAAAATTATGTAAACCAATCTTTAATGTCATTAATAAATGACAGTTATTAAAAATCACTTTGAAGTTTTTCTTATGACATCAAAAAAGCAGGGAAATGGCATTATCGAGTCAAAAGTTGGGTTATATTCAGTAAAGGCCAGTTCACACATATTTGTCAGTTAAATGTCAGTTGTGGCCAAGATTTCGTGTCCGGAATAGTACATTATTTTACTTAACATTTCATTACCGAAATAGGACATTCAACAATGATGAGCGGGGATTATTCAGTATCGGCCTCCAAGAATGAACACCTTACGAAATATCCCATTGTTCAAATACGACAAACCTTGAATATTGCAGTTAGTTTCAAAATAACAAGTGTTCAATTGAAAACTTCATCAAGTTGGCTTTGACTTTATTTTTTAAAAAGACAACAACGTAGTAAATTAAATTGGTTAGACAAAGATAGCGTCAAAGATCAAACCCAGGATACTGGACCTTACACTTTTTAATGATGAAGCTAGGTTTCATCAACCTGGCTGTATGAATTCGCAGAAATTCAGAATCTGAGTTGCTGTATTATCGATCAAACAGTGTTGGAGAAGATTTTTTAAAAGAAGCAAAGAAGAGGTAATCAAGTGTTTGAAGCACAACGGAGAAACATTTCCATCGTTTTCTTTGAAAACAATTTATTTATTTTTATACTACACCTACACTTTTCGTTATTTTCTAACAGGATTTTAATTAATTTGTTATTTTTATGTTATACCCATCTAGAAGACCCCTGTATTTAGGCAACCAAGCGATCACATCGATTTCCTTAAATAACGTAAGCACACGATTATCGTGCGTGGCAAATTTCAGCATTCACAGACACAACGATGATGTTAGATACATTTATAATCCTGCATTTGTGTCGGGACAAAGGTACGTTTCAATTTCGACCGGCCAGTTCACTAATTTAACTGCAACGCAGATGAAAATATTCCTTTTGTCCCGGAATTAATGATCGTCACTTGTGCAGCAATAAAACTCCGAAACAATTTTCGCTGCACTACCTGCCACAAATAAGAGCATTCCCGATGGTGCACGGCCACATTTAACTTTAAAACCTGGCATATTTCTCTTATATCACTATACATTTATTCAACGTCATGAGGTAGGTGCAGCGTGAGCGGCTCCGAACGTGGGGAAGCAAAAAGGTGCACGATAATTCAATCTTTGAAGTGCTGGAAATGATTTGCATCAACCGTGAAATATTACCGAGTGCATTTCGCGCTTCCCACAAGAATCGACTTTATTTTTTACGACGTTCCACGGCGAAACGGTAAAAATGAAAATGAAAACGACGCCGTACAATATTTTGTTGGCGCAATTTATTTTTGTTTTTATTCGACTAGTTAAAATTTATTTTTTGTACTCATAGCCTTGAAAGCAACGCTTCCAACATCCCACGCTCGCTCCGAAACGAGTGCTTTCCGGTCGACTCGAATGTAAAAATTGCAAAAAACACTGGCCCTTTGAGGCATTCAAAAAAAATCTGTCTTGACAATAATAAAATTTAGTTCATAAAATACAATTTCCCTGGGTTTTCCTCCATTAAAAAATTACGGGAAGATTTATAATCGTTGAAAATTGTTCCTACAAAATTCACAAATTATTGCAAAAATTGAAATATCAAGTGAAGCAATTGTTTCCAATAACCAAAGATCACTGCCTACTTAAATTTAATTTAATTTTCGTACATAAAATATTGTACGAACCACTTGCATGGACATCTTCCGTTCATTCGCGCATTAATTAAAGGCACTCGCTCCTTCGTCGCTCGTGCTTTAAAAAATGCGCTCATGCGGGAACATCGTCTTCCCGCACTTGGTTCGTAAATAACTATTTCACGGGGTTCGGAACGGGACACCGTTCACACTTTTTAAATTGAACCGTTTGCACAGCACAAAAATATTCAGCACGTGCGAGCTTGTGGGGGTTGTAGTTTTTCGTTCCGTCCGTCGATAGTTCACACACAAACGTTGTAATTTTTACGAGCTAAGTAAAAGCTTCGCGAACTTTTATTACCCCCGCCCGATAATAAAACAAACGATAACAATAATAAATTTTTCCGAATGCAGTTGCTATCTAGAAAATGTAAAACTAGATAAAGGATAAGGCCGGGAAATACACACAATAATGTCACCGTTTTATATTACCGGCCTCGAGGGCCCAATTATGCTCTAAGAGCATTGCGAGTCTTGCATACAACGGAGGATATTTACTTTTTATTACGTAAAACAATCCGACAAACTCGGAGAGTCCTATCTGCGAAATCAATAACGAGGAGGAAAACGTAACGTTATATTTTTATGAAAGTTTGATTTTCACAGATTTCTGTTTCATTTTGCGCGTCGCCCCGCCTTTTGTTCAATTCGTGTGAGGGTTGCGCAAAATGATATTTAAATTTCACATAGAAACACAAAACAACACCGCCGTTCCTGAAATAATGGTGCGGCACACCGCCCCGTCGTAACACCACCGTATCATATCCTGTTTTTAATCTGTCAGATCAACGGTTAGGCGAACTTACCTAAATTTATATTCATTTTCTTTGTCCCTTAACCCATTAACGTTTCCATTAAATTATATTTCCTTAATGATTTTAATTTATTCATCGTGCTCGGGGAAACTTCCAACAACTCCATTTACATTTTAGACCACTCCTTCGGAATTACAAAAATTTTAATGCTCATCTCTTCCGAGCCGCGCTTGATTAAGTCGACCGATGAACCGATAGAACTCCTGAATAGATTAAAACGCATAAAGGACCCGAATCCCCGCAAAAATTCCCACAATAGGAAGTTTAACGAGACATTCAAAGACGTCGTCATCAAAGGCTCACAAAAATCTCCCGGTTATTACTTCCTTGGGTAGGCCGTCCGGCGGGAAATTCATAATCACCAATCATCATTCAAATTTTGTGTCGGCTCCGCCCGCAAGGCGGAGTTACGTCACGAAAATGTGGCGCGCGATTGGCGCATTTAAATTACCCGCGAACGTCACAGAAATAGACTAGTTTTAATTTTGTTGGGTCACTGAAAGAGAAATTGTCGAGAAAAATCTTGAACTGTATCGTATTTCAAGGTGTGAGGATGCTGGACGGCGTCGTAAACGATGCGGTCGAGGCGAGAGCGTTAGGATTAAATCCGGAGCATATTGACATCTACAGCGCTTCTTGGGGTCCCGAAGACGACGGGAAAACAGTGGACGGACCCGGACCGTTGGCCCGACGTGCTTTCATTTACGGAGTAACGAGCGGGAGGAAAGGAAAAGGTTCAATTTTTGTATGGGCGTCAGGCAACGGAGGAAGGCACACGGATTCCTGCAACTGTGATGGTTACACCAACAGCATTTTCACGCTCAGCATATCGAGCGCCACGCAGGGAGGGTACGTTTTTTATCCGATCAAGCTCCACTTGGAAAGAGCAAATCAAAATAATTCGATTTAATTTGTTTTGTTTGCAATTTTTTGCCGTCACTTCAACGCACGACTAAATGAAAAACAACATTGGGGGGGTTTTTGCAGCTACAAACCCTGGTACCTGGAGGAATGCTCGTCGACTCTGGCGACGACGTACAGTTCCGGCACCCCGGGACACGACAAGAGCGTCGCGACGGTCGACATGGACGCCCGACTCAGACCCGACCACATCTGCACCGTCGAACACACCGGCACTTCGGCGTCGGCACCCCTGGCCGCGGGGATCTGCGCCCTGGCCCTGGAGGCCAATCCTAGCTTAACCTGGAGGGACATGCAGTACTTGGTGGTGCTGACGTCGAGATCGCCGCCCCTCGAGAAGGAGAGCGGCTGGGTAACGAACGGCGTGGGCAGAAAAGTGTCGCACAAGTTCGGCTACGGTCTGATGGACGCCGGCGCGTTGGTCACGCTGGCCGAGAAGTGGACGACGGTGCCACCTCAGCACATCTGCAAGTCGCAGGAACTGGTCGAAGATAGGCAGATCGATGCAGCGTACGGTACCACACTCAATTTCCACATGGACGTGGACGCTTGCAGCAATTCGCTGAACGAGGTGCACTTCCTGGAGCACGTCCAGTGCAAGATCTCGTTGAGATTCTTCCCGAGGGGGAACCTCAGGATTGTGCTGGTCTCGCCGATGGGCACCACTTCGACTTTGCTGTTCGAGAGACCCAGAGACGTGGTCAGTTCGAATTTCGACGACTGGCCGTTCTTGAGCGTGCACTTTTGGGGGGAGAGAGCCGAGGGGCGCTGGACCCTGCAGATAATAAACGCGGGAAACAGGCACGTCAACCAACCTGGTGTTTTGAAAAAGTGGCAACTGATATTCTACGGAACTTCCGTGAATCCCATAAGAGTGAGACCTGCTGGCAGGCCTCAGTCTAGTCCGTGGAAGTCTCCGCTCAACACTTTCACTTTTCCCACGGTAGCGGAATCGGTGACTCCCGTCACCGACAACAATTTCTTCAACGGCGAACCCTTCAAAGGGTTCCACAACTTCCAAAACGTCTACTCGTTCTCGGGTTCCGAACCCGAACAGTCTGTTAGTTCGCTCGACGGGAAAAAGACGAAGATTCGCGACAACGACAACAACATCGACGACGACGAAGAGACCAAAGAGAACTGTGATGAACAATGCGACGATCAAGGGTGCTTCGGCAAAGGCCCCGCCAAGTGTATAGCCTGCAAGAACAAGAGGATGGACAGGTGACAAGTCGATTTGTCGCATTTTAATATTTGTCCGTCTCGTTTGTCGCTTTCAGGACTTGCGTCAGTACGTGTCCACCTAGGAGCTACGCCGATTCCCAAGGCGTTTGTCAACCCTGTCATGAGGCGTGCGAAACGTGCACCGGTCCAGACCAAAAAAGTTGCCTTACGTGTTCCCCAGGTCATGTGAGAGTTATCGATCTGGATATTTGTCTGCAACAGTGTCCCGAAGGTTATTTCGAAGGTAAGGGACTGCTTGCTCCAGGTGACTCCGAATCCACGGCACGCTAGATAACGGCGTGCGATCCGTGACCGAAAATTGTACGAGGGAAATGTTCTACTCTAAGAATCTGATTTTTTTCCAGTAGCTTTTTCTTGAAGAAAAGAACTAAACCCTACCCGGAAAATCCTAAAATTGACGTATTTATACTCGTAGCGTGTACAAAAAACTTCAAACGCGTTTCTTTCGAAACTATGTTTTTGAAAATGGCCACCATAATATCTGAAGATCTACGTAACCTATCCTAACCTAATTACTTTTTTATTGTCTCAAAACAAAAAGTTTTATACTGTAAAAAAAATACAAAACACCAAAATGTATAAAATATCGTCTTCCAGACTAGAATGCTGCCTCAACGGCGAGCGGTTCTTCTATTTTTAGCAACAAACTCTTCGGCAAATTGCAAATATCTTATCCTTATCATTGAGTTCGTCGTTCTGTCGTCAATTTCTAACCGGGAAAGACGTTTGTTTGTTGCAGACTATTCTGTGAAGACTTGCACGCCTTGTCAGCCGAACTGCGGGGGCTGCCAGGACCGCCCCGACCACTGCACGAGTTGCGACCACCACCTCCTGCTCTATCAGAACAAATGCCTCGCCTCCTGCCCCACGAACACGTACGAAACGGAGGACTACACGTGAGCCTGTCGATCCGGTATTTTTTCAGGTGGAAACGTTTGGCGTTTTCAGGTGCGCCCCCTGCCACGAGACGTGCGAAACGTGCAAGGGTTCGAACAGTTCCCAATGCATCTCTTGCGGTGAGGAGCGCTTCTGGCACGAAGGTCGTTGCGTAAAGGAATGTCCGGCTCATCACTATGCGGATCCGCACCAGCACGAGTGTATAGAGTGCCCCCCGGGATGTTCGGAATGTAACAAGACCACTTGCATATCGTGTCTGGAGGACTGGCAGGTCAACTCGAAGGGTCGGTGCGTGCCGCACGGGAGCGACCGCTGCGACATCGGTAAGAACGGCTCCCCGGTGTGGGGCGGCGGCACACATGCATTATTTTTTTATCGGCAGATCAATATTTCGACGGCGGCTTGTGCAAGCCTTGCCACTCGACTTGCGAGTCCTGCGACGGCCCCACCGAACACGCTTGTCTCTCCTGCGCCAGCCCCCTGATCCTCCAAGGGACGCGGTGCGTCGCCGTCTGTGATAAAAGCTTCTTCCATGACAAAGGATCGCGTCTGTGCGAACCCTGCTTGCACACCTGCAGCAAATGCGTCTCCAAGACCAACTGCAGCGAGTGCATAGCCGGTCTGCAAGTGAGGTTATCGACGACGGTCTCGATCACGTACTTGACCGACTCCTTTTTCAGCTGCAAAGTGGAGAATGTGGTTCCACGTGCGCCGCAGGGTACTACAGCGATAAAGGAGTGTGCTCGAGATGTTACATGAGTTGTAAAACGTGCAGCGGGCCGGGACACAATCAATGCGTAAATTGTCCGGAGGGTTGGCAACTTTTGTCGGGAGAGTGTCGGCCCGATTGCCCCGAGGGTTATTACAAGACGGAATATGGATGTCAAAAGTGCCATTATTCTTGCCGGAACTGTATAGGTTCGCTAAATAAAAAGCGCTCGGGAATGCGATGAATTGCGTTTCGTTTCAGGTTGTAAAATGCAAGAGGACAAAAGGCGGATAGACGTGCAAGCTCTGCTACTGTCTGCCCAGCCAGTGTCGACTTTACAATTGATCAGCCCTTTCAATTTCATAACGGGTTTGGCAATAATCGCCGTTTTATGTGTAGTCATACTTTTTGTAACAGTTTTTATAGTTCTACAGGTGAGTCATTGGTTTGTTTTTGTCGTTGATTGGTCCTAGTCGGGCCGGTGTTTTTTCAGAAAAACAGTATTCAGGCAGCGCAGAGAGGCTACAGCAGGGTATCAATCAAAAAACCTAAAGTAACATGCAACTACAACGTAGTGGCTGTGAGTGATGGGGATTCCAGCGACTCCGACAGTTCAGAGGGCCACAATCTAGTAACACCTAAACCTGATCGGACTGCTTGTTAAATGATCAAAAACGAGTGTGTAAATATGATTATAATACTGTCTTCATTGCCTGTGTTGTGTTTTATACTAAATGATGACTTTGTTGGGCTTGTCCGAGCTTGACAAATAATTTATTGCAGGTTGTATTTGTATATATTGTGAATCCCTTCATGAAACGAAATGATTACCACTTGTACCAAAATCCTATGTGTTATTTTATAAGATGTTTTTACTATTATCAATGAAGACAGCTCAATGTAAAAAAAGATTAAATTTTAAGATGCGAAACTTAAGTGCTCTTGATATTTCATGTCGTAAATATAGTTATTTTTAAATGTACACTTTGTATATAATCAATAGATAATTGTTTCAATGTTATTTATGAAAATTTACCATCAAATCCAACGATACCAAATCCGTACTATTTTTTTTTTTTCATGTTTTTCTTTATGTTATGTTCTGGCTCGGCAGGTTTTTTGGTTTAATAAAGATGTATATTTTTTAATTATTTTTCATTTACGCTTTCGCACGAATAAGTTTTTTTTTTGTACAATCCTTTCACCGATCCCACATAATAAAAGATTTTAAAAAATTACGAAGGCGACGAGGTTGACGGAAAATAATTCGCAGCGAATATTCAACTTGGCCGGTTCGATATCGAATTAATTTAGCAATTGCCGTATCAACTATGGTGCAGATACATACAAATAGATTAGACCGGGAGCAAAGAAGCCGTGAGGAAGGAAGGACACATTACAATGAATCTAATCGCTGAAAAAACGGAAACAATAGTCGTTGCAATTTGATAACACTAACCAATCCAAGCGGTCTTTGTAAATCCCTAGCCCAAACCGCTATCTCCATACTACATAAAACAAATTGTTAAATAATTGGAAGCATAAACTCGACAAAACCCCTCTGTCGAGGACCGCATCGTCAAGAGCGCTCTACTTAACTCGCGTATCGTATTTTTTTAGTTTCAAAGTTTTGCGAAATGTCTTTTCGGATCGACGACATTTTAAAAGCGGACACGAATGTCCGAAGAAAATGTGAATTCGAAAAGAAAAACTCGGAGCACTCGATGCTACCGGCAAACAACAGTATTTTACAAAAGACGTTGCTAAGTAAGAATTTTCAGTACTACAGATCTATAAGTGAACCACACTCAGGTCCCGATTCTTGTATTAATTGGTGCAGCAGTGACAGATTGTACCCCAGTCCAGATTACTACGACGTCTACAAAGCAAAAGGTGAGCAAATCTAATCGATACAACAAAATTATTACGTAAGATACGTTTAAAACGTTAAGTGCATCTTCAATTAAAAAATATATGTATTTTAAAAATTATGTTGTAAAACGTCATACAAAAAACAACTTTCACTCTTTTTCAATACTTCAGTTCGATTTTTAAGAAAGGTGTTTCCCTTTCACTTAAAATTTTTGTACAGCTCGATTTATTCGTTTTTAAATTCGCGGTCGATTGTTAACTATCAAGAAAGAGAAGATAACAAGAAAATGAAAAATACATCATTTGAAAATATTTCCGATGGGCACGTGTGATATTCGTTCCAAATATTCCACATTTTAGTGTTGTACTATCTTAAACTTAACTTAAACAAAATCCTACCGTTATCGCCTTTCTTAAAACCATAAAAATTTAAACTTCCGTCAAACATGCGGCGGGTTAATTGGGTTTTTAGCTACGTCGTTGCAACCAAAGGAAGACCTCAATCCGCATCGGCGGTCACCAATAGGATAAAAATTTAGATTTCTTTTCAAGGCTGACACGATTCCTTAAAATGTAGGAAACAGCGATAACTCGATAATTTACTTAATCTGACACTTTATTCGAACGTATCAAATTACTTGACAGATTGAATTATCCACGAGTGATTGATCAAAAGCCGAAAGAGGACGCCGCTGGCGGATTTTCAAAGACAAATAAATTAGATCCCAATTTTATACCGAACTCTCGACTTTTTTCTTGTGCAATGAGACAAACTCGAGTGCCCATCAGACATTCCCTGCCAAATTAACTCTTGATTAATGAACAACATATTAGGTTCTAATCTGCTACGTACAATCCGAGTGGTTATTATCGGTTTCATCCATCAAATGTGTTCAAACAACCCATACACTAAATCCTGATATGTCAATTTGTTATTAACATTAATGATGAATAGTTTCATTAATTGATTTTTATAAATATGTGTACAAGAATATTTCCGATAAGTGAACGCGCAGCTGCCGTCGCATTTTATGCAAAAGCAAATCTCACGTCATAAAAATCACTAATCTCAAATAAAAAAAATAACAAGATAAGACAGCGGTTTTTATTAATTACTGCTGATAACAATCTCTTCGCACACCCATCGCGAACTACCATACGATCAAAAAAATTCCATCAAAGTTACTCACGAAACACAAAATTCATCGTCTTAGCCGAATTTTTATGTAAATACCTGTTAGAGAACTGTCACCTGTCCATCGCAAAGTAGAATTTAACCATAAATTGTTATGGTATGGTCAGTAAAAACTATCTTGTAATAGTACATTATGCAACCAGATTTATAAACGGCACTTTAGGCACGAGTGGAGCGAGTGTTTAATAAACGAGTAGCATACTATACTTTTTCTACGACCAAATAAACAAAACAAATAGTAATTTGTTTATTAAACGTTAAGTGAAACACAAAATTCGAAACTGATAAACGTCAATTGACAAGTGACAACTAACTTGAGCTAACTTTAGCCCGTGACTAAAAAGCCCATTGCTAACTTCACCTCGTGACTAAAGCGCACAAAGTCACAGCTTGTCAAGATGTATTTAAAAGATAACTTAGCGTCATGGAAACATATGCGAGAAATGGCATTTTAAACATGGGGGTAGAAAAATAGTTATTTATGCAACAAGTGAGTAAAGTATGTAATACTTTTTTTTACGAGAAGGAAAATTTGCCATTCCGCCGAGTAAAAAAAGATACTTTAGTAACAAGTTGCATACAAAAATTTTTGGCGCCTGTAAGTTTAGATAACAATTTTTTCGACACTCAAATTTTGAAAATTTTCTCCTGTGTGAACCCGTGGACCTTTAAAACGCTCGTTTTACTCGCGTTTTAAATTGGCCCACTCATGCCAAAAAAAATCCCAATTTACGAACTCGTTAAAAAACTAATTATGAATGAAAAATTTTATAATTGCGTTAAGAAATGACACGCTACGGTACTTTTTTTAACGCAAAATGCGTGCAAAAATGAACCGCTATGGCACTTTTTTTAACGCTTCTTAATATTAAAGCACGTTTCTGTTTAATACTTGACAAAATACAAAATGGCAGTAATGGTATTTAATGTCAAAATTTCAACTTGTCTTTTTCATGGATAACTTGGATGGCATTTTAATTTGATCATGTGGTGCAACAAAACATTTTCAAATTCCCCTAAATATTCTTCTGTTTACAGCCATGTCCTATCCGAACTTGTACACGAGAGGACACTTCTGGCCCAACTGTTCCTCCTTCGCTCTCAACTTTTTCCCGCAATTCTGTCATTTTTCGAAAAGAAAAGGCGGACAAGTGAGATTCACGGCGAACCAAACTGACGCGTTAGAAAAACGATTTTCCTCGCACAAATATCTCAGTCCCGAAGACAGAAAATTGTTGGCCGACTCCCTCAAACTGACCGACCGTCAGGTAAGCGTTAGTGTGACGAGTCTGTCGTAGGTGGCGCCTCAATCGCACTGAGTCGAGCGTGACAGATCTGTGATGGCAATTGTTTCAGGTGAAAACGTGGTTCCAAAATCGCAGAGCAAAATGGAGACGCTGCAATTCGGTTTCTTCGAGTGATGCGGTGACATCGACGAAATTCGACGACAAACACAACTTGGTTTGTAAAAAACCTAATGAAGTGTTAATGAAATCTCAAAGTAACTAATAAAGTTTGCAAGCGTTACGTGTTTTGTGTTTATGGACGAGTTAAGCTCTTCAACTGGGAATTAAACAACAATGAGTTTCTCAAATGAAATTGTTTTAATTTACTCTTACGAATCCGAAACTTTCAAAAAAATATACTAAACATTTACTCTAATCAAATTCAGTCTAACCTATGATATACAAAACATAACTTGTAGAATAAGCTGTAGGTAGGTATATGTTACAAAAAGAAATTAAACATTGAACACTGTTATTACATATCCTAAAGATAAAAAACTATCACAATATTATTTTACAAACATTGTAATCATTCATTAATTATTATGTATGCAATAAATTAAAAAAAGAACAATATTTCTTGACTTTATTATAGACAACTATAATAAATTCAGTTATGAAAGAAATGAAAACTATGTTAATAAAACGTTTTTGTCGCGCAACCTTTTGGTTATAGCTAAACATCATTCCCAAATATCGATGTAAATGAAACAAATTCAGGAAGACTGTTCCTGCCCGTTAGCTTCCTGAGATTTCATGACGTCTGGTAGGTCTGGCGGAGCCGAGTACGGAGTCAGCTCCAGATGTTCAAAAGTATCAACAGTTTCTCTGCAATTAGGACATTTTAAGTGATCGCAGTTGGCCCAATCGGGCGCAACTAGCTCGTCCACGTGTGTAGCATACAACAAGAAGCAACAAACGACGAAAAAAATATCGCCAAAATAATAACGTTTTTACGCACTAAAAACGTGTGGTCTTTCGTCGGCCAAAAACTAGGTGTTCAATTGGCACCGTCAAATCAAACCGGGATTGGCAAAACGCGCGTCAACATTTTTATTTTTGTGTTTATTTTGATGTTATTGGAGGTTAGAGTGGTCTTGAAAAGACAAATAAAAGCAACAGCGTCAAAATTGAGTTGATAAGAGAATGATTGGGAAAAATCCTTCAAAATCCCAACAACATATTAAATAATTTGCGAACAAATAAAAAATTCTAACCTTACTGCCAGGCCCACTGTGGCTGGGCTCTGTGCCTTGGCCGTAACTGAAGTCAATCCATAATCCTGGAGCATCTGTTCGTCTTTCATAATAGTGTTGTCTTTATTGAATAACTGCTGGTCCTGAGGCGGTATTTTCAAGATCCCTGATGCGACAACTGCATAAAACAACACACACAAACTGGGTAAAAACTCTTACCTTCAATGATTTTTTTCAGTTCAAGGACGGTGGTCGTGTCTTTTGCATCGGTAAAAATCGTCAACTTCTTCCTCCGGATCATCAAAAAGACGTCCTGAAATGTTCGCACCGTCGAAATTATACAATATCATCGTCGTTTTTAGGTTAAGTCATTCAAAATGGCATAGACAGACGGGCTTGCGAAATACACCTAGAAAAACCTACAACTTTCGGGGACTTACCATGTTGTGAGTATTACGTCGGCGTTATTTTTGCAAAAATAATAATTTATCTGGAATTTTCATTAATATTGTTAACCTAAATAATCACAATCGGTACAACCACTGTTATCGAAATGCCTCTTGAAAATGGACAAGTTGTACGCACAGGTGGTGGTAGATGGCGCGTCCAGGGCAACCGCCAGATGGCGCGCTCATTCGCGCGAAATTTAAAAATGACGCCAATTGACGGGGTTACGCACATGGTTCTCGCAAAAATCACAAGAACAGATGAAATACTATGGAAAACGTGTCATACAAAGTGCATACTACCAAGTGTGATAAAATAGTACGTGCTATATTTGATAATGAACAAATTGTACGCACAGGTGGTCGTAGATGGCGCATCGAGGGCAACCGCCAGGTGGCGCAACCCACAAAGCGCCAAATTCAAAAATGACAACAATGCGCAAAATAGTACAGAATAATTTTTTTAATAATTGTACATGAAGTTAGATCTAGTACTAGTACTTTTGATGGATATATTATTTGGTGAACCAGTGATACCGTTTTCCGTTTTTACGTAAAATCTACTTTATTTCCTACTTCCGCGGTGGACAGAATAGAAAAGAAGAAATTAGAATGTCAAATCTAACATGTCCAACTGGTAAAATTTAAATTGTCAATGATTAGGAATCGAATTATTTAACTAGTTCATACCAGATCCACAACTTAGATCCTCAAATTTAATGTAATAACGTTACATCAGATTTATAAATCGGACCAGACACAAGTTATGTGTGTCAGCAAATTTGATCCGATTCTGTTCAGTGAATCTGATACCCGAAGGCGTTTTATCGAGGGAAGAAAATTACTTAAAACTACTTCACCAGATAATTACATTAGATCCTGGAGCTTGCACTTAACGAAAAACATATATATGTTGCGGGTATCTCCTCTAATTCCAGTAGCTGTTCAACGTTCGAAAAGAAATGTAAGATCCACTAAGTGTTGTCTGTTCAGCTTAATGTTTTTGTGCAAATTTAAACCCAAAGTCTCAATAAAATTTAACACCAAAATTGCTCTTCCCTCGCACTTTATTATAATTTTTTACGACGCTTCTGCTTGCTTTTACGACTTGCCCTAAAGTCTAATTAGATGGTTTATGGCAAAATCCGAGCGCTCATTATTCAAGACTTGGACACTTAAGCTGAAATTTAATCGTCGAGATGATTTTTTGCCGTAAAACTACCAAATTAAATTCGACCAGATTCAAACAATCTCGAGATTATTCCGTTGGATAGAAAATCCTAGAATTTGTGCGAGGAAAAATTGGTGAAGCGATAAACCAGTCCGTGTTGTGGTGCTGTAGTAAAGTTCCACGTGTATAACAATTAATTACAGTAAATCCTGTTTTGAAAGTCATTGCTAACGAGATTTTTTGTAAGTTCGGCATCAGTCTCGTGGGGAATCACTCCGCTACATCCTGTTCTCGGGTACACTTCCGAGTAATGTTATTGAACCTTTTTAATAAAATCCTGCTATAAATAGAAATCATTTTGCATATTTCGATTGGTCTTCGATCGCTCATCAACATTTACAGGAAAAAAAATACAAAATGTTTGATTTAGAAGATGTTAATTTGAAAATGGTGTGGCATTGCGAATTCCAAAAATTCGCTTGGTTGGTAGGAAGTGACACCCACAGATGAGCATAAAAGTGGAATATTTGAATGAACAATTAAGAGCAATAGAATCACGGAACTGTCTTAAACGAGATCCGGGTCTCTCGTCCTTGCGGAAGCCCGTCTAATACGGTAAATACTATAAAATCCACCTGATTCATAAAATTGTTTATGATCGTTTGCTTCCATTACTGACCGAGCGAAACAAGGATAAAATTAAAGAATTTTTACAAAACATTCAAAACCCATGATTGGCTAAAACATCACTCTTTGTTCACCACTTCTTTAAAACTGGATGAAATTCGTAACATTTTTAGTCGCCAAGTTCCCAGCCTCAGCTTAACATCGTTGTGAAATTGTTTATTCGCGTTCAATCGCAAAACGACTGTCGACCAGTACCTGTCAACACTGTCATCGCTTATTAGATGATTTTATCAAATTTGATTTGTTCCCTGCCGACTAGAAAAGAAACGACGAGATGGCCTGCAGGACGAGAAACCTTCTGGGGGCCGCCCTGTTCGTCCTCCTCACCTCAGCTTTCCTCCTGACTGAGGCCAATCCGATCGGTGAGTCTCAAAACGCCTCCCGCTTTCATTTTAATCTTCCCGACTTGCAGGAGTCTGCATACGCAACTGCGCCCAGTGCAAGAAGATGTTTGGTCCTTACTTCGAAGGACAATTGTGCGCCGACGCTTGCGTCAAATTCAAAGGCAAAATCATTCCGGATTGCGAAGATATCGCTTCGATTGCGCCCTTTCTGAACAAGTTCGAATGAAGGATGGAGAAATGTGGACGCTTCGTTAAATGCCAAACATGTTTTCAACCAGTCGCTGATGTTTAATTTATTGTTAATTTAATTATTACGCCTGTGATGTTGTTTTATATTTATTTAACGAGTATTTATATTTAAAATAAATTACATAAATTAACCGAGATTTTTCTAAGAAATGAGCCTAACAAAAAAATTATTAACCAGTTCTCGAAAACGTAACCGTCATCAATCGCGCAAATCTCATTTCACAAATTGTTGGACTAGAAACCTGTTTCATTTGTCTCAACCTACTTTATGTAGTTCTTATTACATTTCAGTTACAAAACACTCGCACATAACTAAAAGCTTGAGGAATTTAATAATAATTGCATCAGAAACGTTTCTAGCCGAATAATAATATTCAAACTTCTTCGATCAAAATATGGAAATTCCCATTAGACAATTACGTAATACACCAATTCCAGTTAAAAATAAGAAAACAAAATAGACGAATGCGTAAATAAATTGCTTTTGTATGACGAATATTTACACAAACTCTTCGTTGTGGTGCTAAAGCAGTACTGGCGAGCGACCAAATATCAGTGTCGTCCAGTACACAACACAGAAAGTGAAAAACAGTCCTGGGAAAACTATCCTGGAGACTCTGTCCACTTGGTGCCACAAAATTTTTTCTTTTCCTTTATCCTGAAAGAGAAATAAAAAAATTCGCGCTTCATCCTCGTATTACAGATTTTTTTTAACATTTATCTTGCATCCAGTTAATTTCTTACATTTTTCCAATGCAGTGGAATCACTGCATGACTGACTCGTTTTCGGGAAAGGCCCGACTTGCCCATGTGATTCCAAGGCGTCATTGCAGCTTCCTACAAAAGAATAGTCTTGGAGTCACCACCCCCACCTGTTATATTTTTTACCATAGCTTCTTCGCACTGTTTCTTCTTCATCGCTTGGTATTTCCCATCCAACACCTTCACTATCACAAACTCGCCCAAAGCTGCAAAGACCGACAACATGCAGCCAGCCATCCACAAGTCTAGGGCCTGCAAGTCACTAGAGTGTTTGTCCCAAAAGTACTGCACAATACCTTGATGTAAGCCACTGCTGGTATGTCTGAGCGCAAGCCGGTAAACATGGTTACGAGGGTCAGCAAACATGTCACCAGTAGAGTCACTCGTCCTGGTACTGCATCCAGACCTAGCCAAAAGCTGAACCAGGAGAGTACCACTACTAGGGATGATGGTGCAAAGGTTTGGATCAAGTGGTGGCCGATTTGGCGCTCGAATCGGAAGTTGACGACCAATCTGGAGAAATTGCCTAAAAGTGTGGTTATGAGAAGTTGTTTCAAGTGGTGTGATACCGGTGTAACCATTTTTCTCTCCGGTGTAGATGTTCTGTTCGTCCAACACTAGAGGTAGAATGTTGTACTGGAGCAACTTCAACTCTGGACTGACAGTCACACCGCTTTCAGACCACTTCAAACGCATCTTATTGTTGTTGTAGGAAACTACAACAAAATTGTTTTGTTTCCGTTTGGAACAAATTAAAATACTTGCAGCTTTCCACATTGATGGGACACATCTGCGTGTCCATCGGATAATGCTGGAACTCCATTTGGCAAGCAACAATGGCGTGCATACGCGCCGAGTACTTGATGGTCTTGTTCCTAAACAACGTCACAGAGGAAAATTTGTGTGTCAAAGTGGCAATCTCTGCAACAACACGCGTCAGAATTTGAATCCCCCGCCGAAAGTGTGACGTCACACTTGGGAACAAATGTCATATCGACTCACCCACGACTTTTGAATTCAAGAAGTACAGATCTGGTTGCCACAAGTTCTCGAAATACTGCGAAGGTAGAGTGATGGAATCGTCTCCGTATTCGAACATCTCTTCGGGGATTTTTATCCGCGCGTCGCTCCATTCTTGGCTCAAGAACATGTCCATCCTAGAAGAGACGATGAAGAAAGTTGAGGACAAGTTGTTGCGCTCACCTGAAATCCATGTCTTCCACGTTGATCGAGTTGATGTCGACAACTTTCATGCTAAACTCTACTTCTATTGGAACTCCACGCAAAGTAGGGGGTCGAACTTCTGAAAGTTTGTGGTCTAGATGCGCAAAAAAGTGTGAGTTTTTACCTTTGACGTAATAATCGGGGATGATGCTTTTCGATTTGTTGAATAAGGTTCTAGGTTTTGGGACCAAAGCATGACACGGCCATGCTGCAAAAAACCTAGAACAGCAAAAATACGAAAAGAACTTCAATTGAATGTTTGTTATTGTGTTGTTTAAGAGTCTGGAACAAACGATTGAAGATTATAAAAATCGGGTCGCCAGACAATTAAAAATCAAAGTTAAAATCACTTCCGGGGTCTGGATAACTACAAGATTGTCATTTTGTTTCTTTTTAACTTAAAGTGCATCGAGTAATTGTCCACTTTACTTACCAGAACCATAGCAATAAGTGTTTGACTCGTGGCAACATTTTCACGAGAAATTTGTCACACATCTCATTTTACAGCTCGATAGAGTTGTCAGTAAAGTTCCACAAATAAACCTTCGCACCAAATTAAATTAGCGAGAATTTTTCGGTTAACACTAGAGCTTAAATGAAGGTTTTTCTTTTAAATAATGTATTCTTTAGACGGATTCGTCATCGCCTCTCTCACGTGCTCTGCTCTAAACTACAAAAAAATTACAGTGTATACGGTAATTTGTCAATAATAGGGAAGGCGGCACGTGAATCAATTACATCAAAGGAGTAACTAAAATGCAATTAGCGAGTTGTTCGTAATTTATTGAATGATTCTTTCCGTTTCCGTCTGGTTTAGTCGCGGAATGCTTAACATATGACAAATATACAGTATCAACGGAGCGAATTAATTTGTTAAACTGTTTCTATCATAACTGTTACAATCGACATTGATTGTACTTCCGCATGGATAAGAAGGCTGAAATAAATAGTAGTAATTGGCGAATTTAATTAACATTCCTGTGATGTTTTAATCAACAAATCTGCTAAAATATGCAAATTCGAATTCCAGAGGTTTAATTAAAATAAATCGGACAAGTGAACAGCTCCGGATTAAAATGAAACGTAAATAGTCGTGTCAAAGTAGAGTAGCTTAAGCATTTATGGTGGATGCGCCGGACCAATATGTCCGATCGGTGGCATTATAATTAAGTTGTATCGTTGGCAGCACTGTTCGTACCGTCAAATAGTGCAACAAATGATTTGACGTGAAGTAATATTTAATGGATGATTTTGGTTGATGGAAAAAATAGTTTTGATGTGTTAACGCATTTATTTCCCAATTCCGTCGACTTAACAGGTAAATACAACATCGAGAGTTTGTAACTAGTAAAGACGCTTCAAGAAGTTGCCTAGAGTTCCTGCATTGTTGCAATCGGGCATCAGATTGCCGTTGCTCGTGATGCAAGCATCTCCGCAGGCTTTTCCTTGGAAGTACGGTCCAAACATCTGTTTACACTGCACGCAATTTCTGAAACATAAGAGCCAATATGAAAATCATTACCGAAGCGACGACCACTCTACATCGTCACTTCCATAAAGTAATTTACAGCAAACACGTCCCGAAAATAACTCGCGAACACAAATAAATCACAAACTGCAACTGTTCGTCTTCTTGGGTGTGGACTTTTCGTCGTTGATTTTGACTTGTTGCATGTTTCTGGTCAACGAGCGGAACTCCTTCGTGAGGTAGGTGTCGTCGTCGCGGGTCGAGTACTCTTTGCGTCCCAGTATAGCTCGAGGAAATGGTACTTTTGTTCCCAGAATCGGCCGAGGAGCGTCTCCTGTCATGCTGGACGCTCTAACCGTTTTCCGCGAGTACCGTGAACTTTGCGAAGTGGCCGAACATTGCACTTTGACAACTGGAGATTTTTGGGGCGTGACTTGCTCTAAAGGGACATAGACTTGGGCTCCGGGTCTCAGTTCGGAGGTCATATAATATGGCTTTCGACGAGTGTCGCAAACTTTCGAAATTTGGTTTGTTTTTGCGTTGCCGTGCGTCCAAAAACAGCGGCTCCTAAGCTTGCTCGTTACTGCCGGATTTTTGACAAATACTCACGTAATGCAGACTGGAATGGATGCGCCGCAAATGCAGTTCTCGATTATTCCTATCAGCAGCAGTGCTATAATCAGTCCGAATGATCCCTAGAAAATTATTCTAGCTCATTATCACTCTCTTTGTACCGTTGCTAAATAAAACTCTACTCTATCAATACAATTTTCTTACCATTTTACCCTGTCGCTTGTTTCTTGTAAATGGCTGCGATCAACCCCCAACTCTGACTTTATAGGAAAATCGAGAGGCTTCATTATTTATGAACACAATTTATCACCGTATGTCATTATCGCTGGGGGTGGAAAAAACAAGGTGTTTGTTAAGGGGTGGGCGTTACTTTGTTTGGAGTTCCTGAAGGGTTTCCTATTCTTCGCTCGATTTCCATCGAGCCATAAATATCCACCGATTTATTTACCTCCTGCAGCGATTTCTCAAATAAAATGTGTTGATGTTTCCACTGAACCAGTGACTTATTTCAACTTTTTACCCACAAAGATTTCTCCCAAGCTTGTAAAAATATTTTCACACCTGAAGGCATTACGCAGATGCGGTGCATCGGAAAATGCATTCATAGCGAAATAAAACGCAGTTTCGAAATGCAGCAGGTTTTATTGGAACTTGGTTCTGGACAGAAACTGTGTATACATTTCCCATTCACCGGTGTATAATTGGTGGCATATCCTATCATTTAATTTTTTTTTAAATTAATTCAGGAAGTTGTTTTCATAATCAATTCTCTTTCTTTTTATTATTTTTGCAGAATTTATTATCTAAATTCAATTACATGAACTATAACCTTGACAGTGGAAAGTCGAATCTTTACATGATTCGACCTTCCGAAAACATGACGCTTACAAAATTTTCCATTAGGTTCTTTTTTATTTCTTTGTCTCAGACTTGCGTAATCAAAAAACATGAGCCTTTATAGTTTTTATTAAACCAAATCTTTACTCTTTTGGTGGATATTGCAGTTGTCTGTGCTGCCGGAGGGAAAGTGTCTTTGCTTTGTCTGAAAGCAGCGGTCCTCAAAATAGACTGAGACGTGGTTGTTAAGTAGATATATATTTTAGAATTTAGTGCATAACAGCCAAATCTTAAGATGCTATTAACAATAGAGTTTTCAAGTTGTTATCAACAGAAATAAATATTTTAGTAGAGAAACACTATTCATATGGATACTGTAATTATATAAAAAAATCCCACACTGCAGGATAATTGTCTAGGAGAACTAAATTAATTGAGCTACCCCATCAATTTAGTATATACACTCTTAAAATATCGTCATAATACGAGATTGCAATCTGATTATCACTATTTAATATACAAAGTAAGAAACGGCATCGCTATAACATAATAATTTCAAGCAACATGTTAAAAACAGTTTTAGAGAGAGAGAAATAAAACAAACAAAGAACTGGCAGTGCGAAAAGAACTCACAATTAGGTCCCAGAGAATTTTACACTACGTGAGAATTGAAACCGAATTAAGAAAGTTCAGTGCTGCGCAAAGTTATGATCACATGAAACACTATCTCTATATATACAGATAACTACGCACTAGTAATTTTAAACTATCACATGAATTTTTTTTAATTCCTCTAGTAGATCGATGAGTTGTGCTCGAACACAAATGATATAATAAAAAAATACAGTAACAAGAATTTTAACAACTTTTAGATTTATGGTCTTGAAATAATTGTCAACCAAAATATACATATCGATAACATCACATAAATTAGTAGCGAATATAATACTATTCGTACAGTATAAATAATTATAATACAATTTAACAACATATTTAATATGCAATCTGTAGATCTAATACGATATTGGAGGGAGTCATTCGCCCGTGTCCAGCCATTTACTTTCCTCGATAATCCTCTCAAAGCAATCCATCAGATAGAGGTGCTGAAACATTACGTTCGCGTCATTATGCAGGGCGCGTCGTGCTATCTTACATAAGGGGTGAAGATCTTCAACCATCTCGGCGTTTTATCCGATCTGTTGTACTTCAAGCAGAACGCCATTCCTTCGTCGTCCACTTCCCACTGTCTGATCGTGTCCCACTGGAGCACCACCACTTGGCTCTCGAGCGTGCCGTCTTCTCTGCACGCGTGCAGTTTGATCCCCGTGCTTCCCACGGCGACGACCACGTGCCCGTCCTTGCGGGAATCGCAGGCGCAGTGGGGGAAGACGACTTCGCCATAGCCGGGGAGTTCGCGGGCTAGCTTCAGGTATTCGGAGGCTCTGGTGTTGTCTTGGAGCGCCTTCAGCTGGTAGAGGCGCTCGCCGGCGTTGATGTATCCCCGGTTCACCTCGTCGACGGACTGAAACGCGCCGAGATAGAGAAACGTGTAAGACCGAACCTGAGGCGATGTGTACCTGCCAGAAGATGTAAGACGTCGCCTGGGTGTCGTTCATCAGACTCAACTCTTTCGATATGGAAAACAGCCACTTTCGTATGCACAAACACGTACTTGTCGCCGTACTGTAATTCTGTATGTATAGGTTGTGGGGGTACTCGTTTGGTTGCAATTTACGTTCTACAAAGACTAGTTGAGACGACTTAAGCGAGAAACCTCCACAACTCACCAAAATTGTACTCGACTATTTCAAACAGGTAAAAATATTTTGATACTCGCTTGTTCATGGCGACCTTCTTGACGACGGCCTCGTACACTTCGTCCGCGTTCGCGCTCTTCTTCAGCGACACGGTCACCACTTCTCTATCAGGTAGTAATACCTAAACAAGCTCCACCAATACAAACATTTTACAAAATCCAACCGCCTACTTTAAGATCGACAGGACTGCTGTTGTTGTCGTCGTCCTGATCCGTAAGGAACTCTTGCATAATATCAGACTCGGCTATTACTCGAACGGCGCACACCCTCTCTAAGTACTGTTCTAGGCCTCTTCGGCGAGCGTCCAGCTGCTGCTCGCTCAAATTGAACGGCCACTTCCCCGGCAACTTCGGGAAAGTAAAACCTGCAGTAAACAATCGTAAACATTTCCGCGTCCAGATAAACACATCGACGGTCGTAAAACTTTACGCTCACCTATAAATTCCTTCTTGAGGTCGCAGTGCAGCTTGGAAAACTCCCGGTACCTCCTGGAACAGAGGTGCCTCCCGGCCATGTATATGTTGAAAGCGACGTACCGCTCGCCCCCTCGCTCGTTGTAATGGTAGTCCGGTATGCTGATGGGCAGGGAACGTTTTTCGCTATAGTCATAGTACACCTGATTATCGTCGGTGGGTTCCAGTCTTTCCGCCTCCTACAACAGGAAACAGATTAATTGTACTAAAAATTTCACCCATAACGCTATTACCAACTCATCATACCTGTTGTGTTACAGATATCACGGTGAGGGTGAGGACGTCGCCACCGGACTTGATCAGATCCACCACCTGCTTGTGGGTGGCGCCCTCTACGTTCACCCCATTACTGCAAACACAATTATCACATTGACAATATCGAACAAGCCCTTGACAATTAATACAATGCAATGATAAATAAACTTGTAGTGCGTCTCGGGCGACCGTGGTGTCTGCTAAATCCATCCAAACGGGATATTTTAATATGCATCGGTCTTATCAATTATTCTATTCGAGGCAAACAACTCGACATACCTCCCGTTCTGCTTAAATGCAATGTTCCCATGAACTTGGTAACTCAACATGTTGCAGGACAAAATGATCGACTGTTGGCAACAAGTGTGTTATTTGTCCTCGAAAAATAACAATAATTGAGTATTGATCTTTGCAACTGTAAGATAGCGACTGACATTTGTTTGATAAGAATATTAGATAACACTTTCTCCGATCGGTGGGTTCAGATGCGTGGCCGGTTTAAAATCAAAATCAGTGAGAACGGAAAACCAGTTGGTCGAGTTACAAGAGATAAGGAAACCATCGGACCATTTTTAATGAGTCGTGTGTACTTTGTATGAAACATGTAGCCCGGAATACTCTTGTCGGAGGCGTACGCCATTTAGGTAACTACTGTCATTAGAGAATAGTTATTAGACTTACGTAAAGATTTTTAAGAGTCTTGATTACATGTTGGATAATAGCGAAACGACTAAATGGACGTCAGCTGAATAATTTTGGTGAAATCGCAAAATATTTACATCTTTTATTGATGCGTCAGTGCAATACTTTCTAATTGCATAAATTACGACCAAAAAACTCCAGTGAACGTAAATTTCTTTGAAACACTATTGTGATGTGAAGAGAGGGAGAACGAGAGAGAGGAAACAAAATATCTATCAATTAAATATTGTGTTATTGTGTTCCAGCCGATAATGGAATTATATCGTCGACATTTCGTTTACAGTTATCAAACTGTATTCGTTGCGAAGAGTAAATTTCCATTAAACTAAACACGAAACATATGCCGAGTCATCTGCTTAATTCATTTTTAAAGTTTATATCTGTAGGTCTTCAGTCGGCGACAAATTCTGCGGCAATAGTACGTATCAATTTCCCTGGAGTACCGCACGAGGGTTTACTCCCCCAACACACATTTGCCTCAAGTTTAAATACGCAGACATTTGTCATAGTTAACCGCACATATTTAATGATGAAATTTCGCCCAGCGGACCTTATTATTCACCTCTCTACGAAACACAAAAATATAGTCAAGGCGAAGCTGCGGTTTTGCACGTTGCAATCAATCAAGCGAACTGCACTTCCGTCATGAACTATGCGATAGTGTCTGTCGATGTTTCTTTTGCAGGGGTGTACGGATCAGATTTGCTGTTTTTGTTGAAACTCGGCCAATTTCACTTTCAATAAACTGTTAATCAGTCTCGACTCGACATCGTTTATTAACTGAAAATTTCAAGTTCAAATAATAAATACAGATAAAAATATTACGTGATATAATCTTAGCAATTCCCCCGAGTTTCGGTGTAAACACTACGAATAAATTATGAAAGGTGGTCGATTAAAAATATTCTGAACAGACGTGACAATGGCATTGAAAAAATTTGAGCAACATTTAACAGTGCGATAAATTTAGCACCACTTCAAACACCGCTCAATAACAATCAATTCTTCAATTTAAAATACCAATTTAATATCATTTAATGTGTACGCTCCGTAGTAATCGTCTGAGCCGAATTTGTCCTGTCTTGTTTCGGAGGAACGTGTATAATTATCATTCTTTTTCAGTTAACCTTCTGACACAGGGTCGCCTCATCTTGACACAAAATGGGTGAAGTAGTTTATCGAGAGGCTAAAAAACGACGCACGAAGCTTGTGATTCTCTCATCACGACAAAAATTTAGACACAAACCTGAAAGTACTTTGGTTTCGTGCATTGAGACCCACAAAAAATTGTTTTCATCAAATTCAGTCACCATAAAATTATTAAAAAATTATACACTGTTGCAACTGAATCGCGATTAAAAATATTTTTTGGAAGCAAAGAACCTTGGTCAATGCCACCGCAGGTTGAGGTATGGAGAAACATCGTAAATCTTTGCCCCCTGAGCTGGAGTTGTGAAATTGTGGCTCGTGTGCCTCAAGATAAGAAGATATTTGAAAATTGGTCAACACTTCCTTATCTTGCTTCCTAAACAAATACCTACCAAATATACAAGAATTGTATAATTCAAATGTAAACATTATTAAAAACTTGATCGATTTTTCTAACAATGAGGTACTCCCAGATTATTTTTTTATCTTTTTCAAAATCATATTAGCTAAGTGGTTATCTGTGTGAATACTTTTCGAAATGAGTATGTACTTCAATAGCGCCGGTTCTTCTAGAGAGGGATCTTGTATACACATCGTAGTATATAAGCAAATAAAAGTAAATGAGACAATGAGCATTAAGCTCTATTTGCAAATCGCAATATGTTCCCAATATTTGCCTTCTGGATTATGATGCGATCGGTTCACATTTTCCTTTTTCAACCTACAGACGAATCGATCTTTTGTGACTTTTTTTTAAATTTGTACCGAACTCAACAAAATTCAATTGACAGCCGCTCGTCTTTTGTTTATCACTAAATGCAATGCTACCACAATCACAGTTACAAACGCAAATTTTTGTCAGCCCCGGGGGCTAAAACGAGGAATTTCTAAATAAACGTAAAGTGTGCGAATCGAGGACGTTGTGGCAGTGTACCGGTAGATACCTACATACCAAGCCGCTTACACCACGACCACACCATTAATCAGTTTTTTTTTTTTTACTTTTACTTTCTTGTCCCGGCGTTAGTCGCAGATTCCGACGCAATTTCCCGCAACATCGCCAAATGAAATCTCATAGAGCCGTCGTAAAAAAAATCGTAAAACGAGAACCTTTCCCGAGAGCGGGTAGACAGTTGAACCTGTCAGTTCTTTTAAAATGCCGCAAATAAAAATCAATAGAACGATACCCGAGCCTTAACCTAACCGTTCGATTGTCAGGCCAGAGTCTTGTTTGGAAACTCACACTTCGAGAATGCGATCTCCTTTTCTTATTCCGGCTTGTTCCGCAGCACCCCTGTCCAACACGGCGCTGACATGCTGCAAGGGGGCGTAAAGTTCTCCGTTGATGCTCCTCAGTTGTCCGCCCTCACTGACCTGGCCACGAACGTTAAACCCAAAACCAGTCTCTGTTTTATTTATGGTTACGACACGGGGTCCGTTTGGCACTTTCATATTATCAACCCTCATTACACCTCTGGCCGCATCAGAGTCGGCCATATTTTGACGTGACAGTTCTTCGGGTGCTGTTCGTTTGTCGGGTTTACACTCGTAATCCCCACCTCTCGATTTTAAACTCGATCCTCCCACCCTCCCCAACGAACATACCTCCATGCTAGGCAACCAACAACACACACAGGTCAGGACTAAAATAATTTATTTTCTCAAACCATAAGAGAACAGTTCATTATGTACAATGACTTATGGCACTATGGCAGACCTCTTGATCTCTGGTCTCTTCGACGATCGCTACACAAACCGGTGATTGCATCCTCGATATTATAATTCACGCAGTCGAGTGGGGCAAGGCGTACTTTAACTTCTTCCAGAAATGCGGATCCCCCCACTTGACGTACGTCTTTGTCTTCAAGTAAACCTTCAACACTGGATCCAAATTGTTAAAGTCCAGATCTCCATACAATATCACTACAACTCTCCCTGCACTCGCTGCAGTTTTAAACTCCATTTTGGCCCAAACACTTTCAATAAAGTTTTGCGAGAGGACAACTACAGTTCTTCGAGACTGTTGAACTGAAGTTGTAATTTGCGACACTATAAACTCGCCCGGAATCCAGTCTCGCTGGTGCAAACACAATTTATAAGCTTCGGGTCCGTTTTCTAGTACCGGTAACAAGTTTCTAACCACGAAATCCTCGTCTTTGTGAGAATAACTGAGAAAGGCGTCGTAGATTTTGTCATTATCTAGCTCTTCTTCCGAAATCCACCACAAACACCAATGTTTTGCGTACAACCAAATTTTCACTTCTTGTTGGTATCGATAGTACAAAGCAATCGAAGATGCTAACAACATCGATATAAACGAGAGTACAGAAACGATTGGAATTATTATTGAGGATTTTCTGCATAAATCACTTCTGGTCAAATCTATCAGGCGATTAGTGCTGTTCACGCAATAAAGGTCTCTGAAATCCACCTGAAAGAATAAAAAAAAATATAAAAATAAACTACTTGAAAAACAATATCACCTGTTTTGTATGCTGACGAATAAAACTGGTTAAATTGTCAGTTTCACAATCACAAATCCATGAATTATTGTGAAGGGTCAAGCTAGCCAAATTAGAATTGTTTAAAAGCTGAAGAACTTCATATCTCAGGTGCGACAGTTGATTGTTATCCAGTGCCACTATCTGCAAACCAAAAGTGTTAGAAACTGTCTAATCTCAAGTTTAGTGTAATAACTTGAAGTTTCGGTGGTAACCAATAGATCATCTTCAATTTGTTGTTAGACAAAAATAATCTCGTTACGTTGTCATAACCGGTGAAATCGATCTCCGGGCCCAAACTGTTATTTTGAAGGCGCAATTCTATTTGACTGAAATCAAGTGAAGTCCACCAAGTCGTCATAATATCTGGTAATTCGGTTAAATTTTTGTTCGAACAGTCTACAACAACCGACGAATCAAACGGTTGCCAAACACACGAACATTCCTCGGGGCATCCGGTAGATTCTCCGAGTAACATGTCCAAAGAGCAGTTGAGAGACGACAGTGGTAGAGCTGCCATAGACGCGCCTTTGAGAGCAACAGGAACGCCACAAACTACACCCTCTGCTCGAACGTCGAACAACTGTTTGACTTCTGGGGCCATTTCGTCCCTAAAGTACTTCAACAGATCGTAATTGTTGCAATCACAATGCACTGGATTATTTTGCAAGGAAATAGTGGTGGTGCTTGCACCCAAAATAGAGCCAACATCTTGGAAACTAACTGTGGTCACGTTGTTGTAATCCAGATTTATGTACAAGTCTGATGGAGCTTGCAATTCCGTGAGCTAAAAGTGTAAAATCAAGTTGTGGTCGCGTTAAGTGTGAAATACTTACTGTTATATTCGTGAGACGGTTGTGGCTCAAATCTAAATTCTTCAGGAGTACTTTGTTGTACAAATCAATAACGTCATCAACTTGTGCAATTAAATTGTAACTCAAGTCGACTTCTTCGATGTTAACGGTATTTGCTAGTAGGACACTTGGATCGTACTTGTTTTTGCCTGCGTAGAAATTCTTCGACAAATTGATTTTCTTTAAGGTGTTGCTGTGGAAGGTGTAAGGATGGATTCGAGAAATTTCGTTTGATGCTAGATTGATCTCCTCCAATCGAATTAAATCAGCAAATGCGTCTATCTCGATTGTGCGAATGAGATTTTTACGGAGAGACAATATTTTCAAACCTCTTAGAGATGCAAATTTATTCTCGACGCTCTCAATTAAATTGTCATCTAAATAAAGTTCCTCCAAATCGATAAGTCCTTCAAATAAATGTGATGGAAAGTCGTTGAAATTGTTCATTTGGAGTTCTACAACTCTCAAACCTGACGAATTTTCGAATATGTGTTCAGGTATTTCAGTTAATTTGCAGTTGGACAAATCTACGTCGTGCAAGTGAGTCAAATTTGAAAACAAATAATCCGGGAGTTGCAATTTCGGATTGTCGTTCATCTTGATCGACTCTATTATCCTGACAGGTTTAAATAAATTTGGAGGTATCCCATGCAAATTGTTGTGTCCGAGATTGAGCCGCGACAAGACCTTCAGTTCTTCGAAAGCGTCTTCAGAAACGACTTGAATGTTGTTGGAGCTTAAATCGAGCACCTTCAAAGCCACCAGGCCTCTGAGTGTGTAGTTGTGCAACTCTGTGATGTTATTGTCCCAGAGTTGCAAAGACTCGAGTTGCTCCAGAGCACCAAACAAACCCTCAGGCAAGCTTTGCAAGTTGTTGCTCGAAATATCAAGCAGCTCCAAGAACGGCGTGTTGTTAAAAAAGTTCTTCTTCAGTTGTACAGTATTTTCTTGCAACTCCAGCGAAATTAAATGTATCAATGGCTCAAATACGTTTGCTTTCAAATCTTTGAGTCCATTACGATTTAATTTTAAGTGTCTCAGCGTGCGAAAACCGGCAAAAGTTCTCTTGTCCAGTGTACCGTTTCCGTGAATCCCGTGTTCCACTTCCAAGTGCTCGATTTCGTCGACCGAAAACCACTTCAAAATTGGTACGAATCCAGTTTCGGGAAACGGACAAAATTTCAAATACAACAGATTCACTTCGTGCAGTGTCACTTCCGGGAGTCGGTTCACATCAAAACTGGTCAAATTGTGACAGTCGATTATAATTTCTTTATCTTTGGTAAGGGTGACCGCAAAACCGCCCTCTTCCGCGTAGTTGATGGGACAAAGATATTCATAATTGTCGATATTTTGGATGCAGAAACAAAAATTGTTGCTATCACATTCAAACTGACTGCTGCTAACTTTCAAAAGAGATAACGCAACGAAAAGTGTGCTTATCGCTTTCATTCTTGAAACCTGGAAAAACATACTTTATACGGAAATTCCGCTACACACCACGTGGTATAATCATTCTGTACCGATTCTTGCACTGTGACTCAAGTGAAATTACGCAAAACAAATAAAAGCAATTACATTAAAGAGAGTAAAAATGGTAAAATGTACAAGTATTCACCTGGAAGGACGCGGAAAACAATTCTGGCAGTACTAATAACGTGTTAATGAACCACGGAGTGTCATGCTAATGCGCCGAATGCGAGAGGATGAGGGTCTAGGTAATTCCCAACCTCTGCAGAAAGAGGTAGAAGGGAGGACCCAACAAATTCCAGGAATCAACGCCTAACCGGAAATTAACGGTAATCACGGAAGATAGTGTCATATTTTGGTGATAAGAATTGAATTTTGAGCTGAAATTTTGCTAAAATAGGTAATGGAATTATGTAAATACAGAGTTGTGATTATTGTTATTGTTATTACAGTTGTTATTAAAGCACCAGACACCAACATAGAATATTATACCTACTCCATCAGAGCTTTAATCACGGACAATAGCTTTAAGAAGCCTTCGTGTAACCGCAGGTATAAAGATAATTCTAAGAAAAAAATCGTCCCATCTTTGCCAGGTAATCTCTACAGTGTCGACTCTACCGATTTGCAACTTTGTTTTGCTGCACCTCTACCTGTTACTTCAAGACTTTCTGAAGCCAGAGAAACCAGAGATTTTCAATCTTATTCTGACTTTTTTTAGAAAAATAAAAAATTCAAAATCAAAGCGAGTCCTTCAACAGAATCGGAATTATTCGGAAGTGAGAATAAAGCTTTTATTAATTTTTGCCCAAAATAAAAATCACCCCAATTGACGCAAGTAGTGAGTGGGTTGTTAAACACATTTTCAACGCTTCGTCCAAATTGTCAACGTAAACATTTCCACATAAAAGTAAAATAACTCCTGGTCTTCCGTCCCCCGTGATGTGTAACTAAGCAAGACGCAACTCCATTTTGACCGAAGTACTTTCACGCTAATTCGGATTCAATTCTCCCACAAATTTATGCTTAACAAATTTGCTAAATTTTTGAAAGCGGTTACTGATGTTTTCTATTTGGTTGGCATTCAATGAAATGTCAAAACCTACAAGACTGGCGTCATCTAACACTGTCAAGCCTTTTCCTTCAAACCCAAATTTTTGATTAGGTACTTTAAAATTTGAAAATTTCCGTAAGGAAAGTTTTCCAAGATTCTGGCAGTGAGCTGAGAAATTTGTAAACAGAATTCAAACATACATACTCAATTTTATTATGACATTATCTTTTTGTATTTTAAGCGAAATCGTTGCAGTTTTATTTACATCTCCGTTTCATGCTATTTTCAGCGTTAAAACTCTACAGCTGTCCAATAGTTGTGATGAAAATCGTTTCATAATGTCTTTGATGTTTGTTTGTGACATTAAACAAGACTGCATGTGAGAATTTTTTACGGTAATTGTGCCAAGAATTGGATATCGATTAATGTTAACATATTCCTTTGCAGATTCGTTTTTGTTGCTATTAAATGAGCAATACATCGTGAAGGTAAAATTAAACTAAGACCTGCAACAACAGCCGTGGTTCTTGAAATTTGAAATAAAACAAGACACAGTACACAGTAGTCAAAATACAACATGAATAAAATTTGATATTTTTTTTCGTTTATACTTGCAATAAAACAACACGTGTGCATAGTGTATTGCATACACAACCAATTGCTATACAGAATATTTCATGAGCGACGCCATTCAAAAAAAGCTGGCTACTGAAATTAAAAATCAATCCAGCTTTTTTCGAAAATGTATTGTGGGTTGCATTTTCAATTCCGTCGGGCTCATTATCACTCGTGAAATACCCTGTATTTAATCAATCATTGGGTGTGACAAGAATAAATTGGATATTATAAGACAGTTAAATTATATATTATTAACAGTAGCAGACTAGTAAGTAGAATAATAAATCCAAATTAGTGATGGTAAATACAGCCTGTAATCAAAATATTCCCACATTATTGGAAATCCGTTTTTTGAAAAAAGTAAGAATAGGTGGCATGGCAATTTAGACTATATATAAATTGTGGACGCGCCACTGTTTTGGTTTCATAGTAGAAATCATAAAAGCAATAGTAAAGAAAAAGCGGACTTTCGCTTTTACACGCTTCATACACTTTTTGTATGACAATTTAATTCATGTATAAAAAATCTCATAAGGCGCTCTGATTTTGTCACTTTGACAGCGGATAAAAGTTTGCCCTAACTTTTATCCGGCAAAAACACTCAGGTAACTTACAAATATGTAAGTAATTTTAATTGTTATGCATCTAATACACCTTTAATACCAAATAAAAAAATTAAATTTGTATTGCTCATTCATTAAATTGTCTCGCCGAATTACACTCGAGGTTTTATTTAGTCAGGAAAAATATTTATTTGCAACTCAAACTAATTGCTTGACAATTAGACTCGAAAAATAGGCACGATTAATTCCCACATACATCAAACGTGCGTGTTCAGCCAATCAGAGCACTTGCTTTCATCCAATCAAAAATGTTTATCGCGGATAAATCGTCCTCCTAGCCTGTCTTCTGTCAAAAGCGGATAAAATTCTTGCCAAAAATAACGCGACCTAATTTTTTAAATCTGATAAATTTCCCAATTTTTGGACAAATCGCGACATTTTCACAGATTAGAAACTTTTCTGACAACGCAAGTTTGAGAAAAATTTGTTTACAATTTTGGTTGTCATGTCAGGGTTGCTAGAGACCGATGATGCAGACCTACTAGAATCAGACGCGTTCAAACATTAGGTTCCGTTTTGTCGCTGGAAAAGTTAGGGCAGTCGATAACTTCGGTAGAAGAACTAACTGGACGAGTCGTGGCAGCTAGTGCCCAAATTCGGCAAGATCGTGAAGTGTATCAATGGCGCGGAGGGCACAGGGCACAAAAGCCTGTATCACGCATCAAGGACAACATTTTCAGCATTATTACTGTGAATCCGGTACGTTAAAAGTAAAAGTGTTTTTTTGTCCGTTATTCCAACACAATTCAGTGTCAGTGTCAAATTTCTTGCATGGTAATCGTTTTCGTTGTGGCTTTTTTACCATTTCACTTTCGTTTGCTCTTCATTAATGTCGACCACGGGCCAGAATGAGGTGAATTTTGATTTTTTGAATTCGAAATTTCAGCTAGGTGCAAATCGTCTTCAAATGTGCTAATGGTTTACGACTTAAAATATTTCCGCCTATTTTGATTACACCCTGTATAAAAACAATAGGAAATATAAATTCTTATGTGAAATTTGGCGATATTGTTAGAATTTTCCCGTCGTTGTTTATCAACAATTAAACTAAAAATATAAATGCCAATTTTAATCTTATTCGTTTGTCAGCACAAGTCAGGTTGCACATTTAATTCTATTTATCTTTTTTACTCTTGAGCAGAAAAAATCAAAGCTGATGTTGTAGAGTTGCGCAACTGGAACCATTACGGTTCGATCTAATCGGATCGGGCCTGTCAATAAAGAAGAAGTGTACGAAAAATAAGTTTTTTTTTATTAATACTGATCCAAGTACAACATATTTAATAGGTAAAATTGTGAGTTAACACAGAAGAACATCTCGTCCTGCTGTAAAGGTTTAAGTAGGAGAGCTTGAAGCGATTTTGTAATCGTGCACTTTTTAAAAGAGACCATTTACAGCACGTATCGTCCTGTTCTTCAATTAAAAATATTTACAAAATAATAACTAAAAAAGACTAGCCCCAAACAGCGACCAAGGGCACGTAACAATTAAAAATTTCGTCGCAGGCCAACAGAAACTCCCCACGTTATGACCGATTAATTAAAAGATTTGTTTTTCAATTTTCGTTATCACAGAAGTCGTGTTTTGTGAAAATTTGTGTCGTCGACCTGCACACCTAACAATGACAAGCGAGTTTTACTTCTTGAAAAAGTACTCGTGCGAAAACTCGGGAGAATATTCAAACGGACGTTCTGCACCGTACGTCGTATCTTCTGGTACTTCTTTCCACAGCGAGAGATCCACAGCTAACAGCGATTCGCATGAAGTAACAGGATTACTAAAAGGCAAAATTTCCCATCAAACCGTCAAGTTCTCACTAATTAATATTGAATCACTGTTACGACACTTACTCGTGTGATATTCTTTCGAAGCCTCTGGGTTGCATCGCCTCGATATGATTTCCGTTGTCGCACAGCAATCTCGATATGCTCGTCTTGCGGATCTCGTTGAGTTGTTCTGAAAACATGACTCAACAAAACTGACTCGCACGCGCCACAACTCTACCTGGAGTGAATCCGTTGTGTTTGTTTTCGAACCAGAATCTGTCTCCTACTCTCGTCCTGTAGAACTGTTCTGTCAAGATGCACAAGAAAGTGGGACCCGAAAGAGTCCCCGGAACGTGCGCTTCTAAAGACCCTCCGACTGTCAAATCGACGTCCTCCGGGGATTCGAAAAGAGTTGCCAGTTTTTTCACGTTCTTAAAAAAATGTTAGTAGAGGGTTGGTGCAAGTGGTAGAGCTTACTTCTTGTGTGATCACGTCGAGGAAATCTTCGAAGGTTAGAGCTTTAGGCAAGCCGCAGAACACTCGATAGTCGTTGTAGGAGGCGAGTCCGTGATCTCTGTTTCTCTGCACATCAAAGGCCTTCAAGTCCGATCCGAACGGCTGTCCGTTTCTGAACAAGAATTGCGTAATCTGGAAGGTTTGACGTAAACAAAACAGAAGATTTCACGCCGATTGACTCACTTCACTGTCATGGTAAGGATCAGAGGCGAGTTCCGGTTGAGTGGCCAGACCTCGAGTTAATTCATCAAAGTTGTCCCCTTCTTCGAGAATCGCAGGTCTGTTGAACCAATCGCTCAGTCTCAAATTGCCATAACTGCTCCGGTGCTCATCGACTAGACTAAAGTTTGCAAGAATTAACACAATCCGAGACGAATTCGCCAAAACTCACTCTAAATGTCCAGCTATGAGGGAGTGGAAGTATCTAAAAGCAGCAGTAGCGTGTTCGTTCAAAATGGTAGGGTCTACATCTTCGTTGTAATCGTCGACGAAGCTCTTGGTGACGTAGAGAATCTTGTTTTTCAACGAGTTGTCAAGACCGATGAAGATCGGAAGCCACTCGTAGTAAGAAATAAACTGGTGCTCGGCAATCGCAATCTTTCGAGCTTCCTGAAAGATTGTTTCGTCGTTCCAGTGAGGATTCAGTTTTGCTAGAATGTCAGCAAGACGATTGTGCTCGCGTAACAGGATGACCTGGAGAACTGTCAGTTGGGGATTTTGATTGACACGAGCATCCCCTAAAACAAAAATAAAATGTAAACTGTGGTGCTAACAGTACTCGGGTACTAACCAGCAAGATAGCAAGCTTCTTGGGGACTTCTGATCGAACACACTCCAGAAGCGTTGTTATTTCTCGGTGGCCATTGCTTCCCTTCTCGTACATCCACCCTGAGCCTCCCTCCTTGGTACTGCCTCACTTGTTGGTTGACTTGATCGGTGTTGCCATACACAATCGACAAGTCCAAGTAATGGTTTACCGCCGTAAGCTATTACACACGACACATCAGATTACATGTTAGATAAGCATCGACGATAACTCACCTGTTCCACAGGCTGGTACCCTCCAACACAGTTACGGTCACGATCAGTGATCGTTCTTACAAAATTCATGCACTTAGCATTTGTCTGCGAGTGAGCGGGGTCATCATTGGGCAAGATAATGGGAAAACAGTGCTCTGGTATGTTCGCAAACTCCAATAACTGCCCATCGGCGGTACAACATTTGGTTTGATGGGGTTCTGCAAGTCGACCATCACGAAAAACCGTCGACAATTTCGCGGTACTTACGTGCTTGGGTACTGCCAGCAATCATGCTCATGTCGTGCGTTATGATCTGGCCGTACTGCATCGCGTTCAGCGTCCATTTGGGGTCTTCGATGGGCGCGTCGGGGTACAAGAGAAGACTCACGATGCGTGAGCTTGGTAGAGGCTTCCCAGATATAGACGTAGGCGGAGTACTCACTTCTACAAATATACGAGAGTAGTACCAACTACACTTAATTTGTTGACTTACTGTCTCCGTAGTTGGCCGGTAACAATCTGGCGTAAGGAGTTTGAGGAGTACCCAACACTGGGTTTCTTAGGTTGTTGCAGGAACCATCGTACGAGCGGTATCTAGATTTGGGACAGGATGCGGGAGGAGTACCGCACCCTAAAGTCGCAGGGTCTGGAGTTGTGGACGGAGGTTGAGGCAAATAATTGCTACAAAAGTCATATTTAATGGGGGGGAAACAGTTTTGTAACAATATTTGTACCCTAAACTGTTAATTCCTGGAGCTTGCGGACTAATCGGCCTCAGTTGGTTGTTGTAAGTGAAGGTTCTCTTAGGAACGTGCCAGCTTGGAGTGTGCTCCAGGAAGATACTATAATGGGCACCTTTAGGTTCAGTACAGACAACAATCATTTGAAAGAAAAATATTTTAAGAAACCACTTTGTCTTAATCTTCGTCATTTTAATTTAATCTGGAAATAAAAATACTCCGTGTTATTGGATTTTTTATTAAGATATTACAGTGAATCATAATGATGAAATCTTCAATCTACATTTGTAATAATTGTAAAGTCATTGTTATTTAAACAAACAGATTGTCCTTCAAGAATACGTTACGTTAAGAACAATAAACAAAGTAAAATGAGAAAAAGCAGTTTCCTCCACTTACTGGCTGTGTTCTGCCATATGTGTTTGTGAAGTTAAGTAAAAAGAATACGTCAAGGGCAAATTAAGCTACGGGTTAAAGGCTTAAGTAATATCGCTTAAATGTGATGAATGAATGTTGTCTGACATAATCAGCTTTCCTTTGATAATAATAGTGTTTCTTCCAATATTCTCTTGTTAACATTGGGAAATACTAATTTACGTTAATTAGAGTGGATAAAAATTGCTTGAATTTGTTATGTTGCCTCAACAACTCAGTTGATTTCCGTCTGAAACGAATTAATTTCTAACATAATCAATGAAACGGTCGGCCCATCCCAAGAATGTACCCTTAAATTTTTCTCTCAACGACTTTCACTAGCGAATGTTACATGAATGTGACAAAAATGCGTTCAGTAATTAAAATTCTGTCCAATTCGTAACTTTTTAATCGACCAAATAATTATAAATTCAGACATAATACATTCTTGTAAAATTCAAATTGATTTTTGTAACTTGACACGTTTATCGAATTTCCAGCTTTCCCATCGATTTTTCGTGTGGATCTCGAGTGAAAGGTGGGACGCGTCACCGGAAAAACGAACGCACAACGTTCTTGCAATCAGTAATTGTAAATTGCACTAATCTGTATCAGAGGTAGCGCACCTAGCCGTTTCAGTTAAGGTTAAATGCATTAAAGCTCAATTACTTCTTAATTTATACACGCTAGAAGAGCACTGCAAAAATAGCAACGTCAAATTTATCATCATTAAATTTCTCTCAGGTGCTCTGACAGAATTGCACCAAAGCCGGCCATCGACAGTTATCAAGAAGTAATTTAGGTCCGGTTGTTTTGCAACGGCTATTCTTCTCTGGTCAAGGACGTCAGACTGTATTGCTTTTTTACATGAATAAATTCTGAATTTATTAATTGCAAAATGCTTTATTAATTTCCAAGGTTCATATGAACGGTCTATCGGAGTATCGGACATGCCCTATTTAGCCATTGCTCAAATTTGTATCCCAGACCTGAAAGCAACTGATACTACTTTCAAAATTGTAATATATTCAACAAATTGGTGCACAGCCCCACATCACCATATTCTTAAACGAGAGCATCTAAAAAAGTTGCTGTACATTTATTTATTCATGTAACTTCAGCGGATTTTGAATGATTCAAGCGTATATTATTCCCAACGCAAGAAACAGTTCCATCGCTACTATGTTGTTGGCCATAATGGATTATTAAAAATACAATTCTATTCATCTGCTTCTTGGTTTGCGGTTTTAGATTAAGGTCAAATTTGAATAAATGTAAATATTTGTGGTTTTGCTTTGTCTGCTTGCTTACAACAATATGGACAACGAACATTTTTGAAACAACTACCTACGTCAAGATGTACTACATATGTATGTCGTTCTTTGGTTTTTACTACTTCTCATGAATTTCCCAACTTCCAGGTTAATCCCATTTTCTGACAACAAACCAGGAAAACACGAAAATTTTCCCATGTGTTTAATACATACTTATGTAATGGATATCAGCTAATGAGTGGGAAAATCATCGCATGAAATAAATGACATGTACTTGGATAATAACTGAAGTTAGTGGAGCGTATAAACACAATATACAGAAAGAATTTTCCTAATTATCTGTTTTGTAATAATTAACTCGTTCTTGTGATGTCAATAGAGAACAAAATGTCTTAAAAAGATATCAGACTACATACCGCGAAAGTAGTAGAGCACTTAAGTGTGTGATTATTATTTGCATTGAAGAGAAAGCAGAAGATTGAAAAAATAGGCGACATTAAAATGCGTACAAGTTCAAGAGATTTCCAATCGGCATAAATAATAAATATAAGTAAATAAATAAAATTGGTGTGAGCTTGAGCCCATTAGAACTGGTGGCGCCACCTGCAAACTGTCAACGTCAAAAAAATAATACACGCGATTTTTTCAGTAGCAAACGTAATCCATTATGCTGTTAGCACACAATAAAATTTGTTATGTGCCAACCAAATTCAATGCTGCTGTCGCTAAATCAAGCCTTTCACTGCTTAATCTATATTTTATTATTTGAAAAATCGTGACTGCGCAGTTCTTTGCCTTAAACGCAACGCTCTGTTTTAATGATACGTTACAACACCTTCTGTTAAATTGCCCGGACAAGGATCAAACGCAACTTCTTGTCATCTCGTCAATGTCTCTTTCGGTAACCAGACTTGCATCTGTTCAAGAAAGAACGTGGTAATAACGGTACCGCGATAGTTGTCAAGGTAAACAAAAAATGTGGAAGTATGTGTGCAATGCGATTTTAGTTAAATGAATTAAATAATACATTAAACGGCTGATGTGCTGCATCCGTTTGGGTGTCGATATGTTTAAATTAATTTGTCACGCCTCTTTGTCACGATCATCAGCCATGAAGGTTGGATGAATGAAATGCGTTTTTTGGTTTGGTTCTTGTCTGTTTGTTGTTTAATCCGTCCATCTTGTAAATAATTAGAATATGCGAGTGTGCTTCAGTTCACGACGTGACAAAATGCCACCGCAGGATGTCAATTAACATTACGAGTTGCAACATGCCCCGTAATGCGGCAAATGTTGATAAAAATGTTTGGAAATGTTACTTGTACTGAGTAGGTATGTCTGCGAGACGTTTCTTGCAGAGCTTGGGGTGAAGTAAGTGCGCTCTAAAAATAAGACAGAAAACAAGAAAATTAGAAATAATAGGATTAGTGAAATTTATGTGGCGTAATAATTGACAAGTAATTATGATTTATGGTCCATAAAAGGTGACTATCATGCAAATAAGAAGAAGAAGAAAAGGTGGTTCGACAACCGCGAGATTTTTATTTTCAAATTATTAAAAATATTGTTGCGAATCATTGAAAATGTACCTATCTAGAGACCGTTCAAGACGTTGCGCAACCGCCTCTGAAAGTTGATTATTCGGCAACTTTTTCACAAACGATCTAATTGAATTGTTCTACGAAATTCACCATTTACTCAAATTGGACACAAGTCAACGTAAAATATTGGTGATAGAAATAATCTTAAAAAAGTAATTGTTCTTTCGGTGAAGGAACCGTGGCAGTACTAGTCACGATGACTTTTAATTGTCAAAAATTGCAGCCAAATAAGAATATGCTCTCCGCTAATACGTAAGAGAGTTATAATTAACGAAATTCACGAAAATATTTTCTCACTGTGTCGTTAGATAAGACCATGAATAAATTGCTCCGCACCAAATTACAAGAGGTAGATGAGAGGTAATGGTTTCGCGCCTAATTAGGCAAATTACCATTCATTTCATTCGGAAAAACTGATTTTACGATATCCGGCGACCTATATATTACTTAGCCCAACGTTCGATTCTAGTGTTACATTCTCAATTTACCCAAAAACTGTGCTTCCGCTTGTGGCGCAACTTTTCGATATTATTTTCAACACTACTTTATTTTCAGCCACGGTCGCTTCTTCACAATTGACCTACAAATCTGGTGTGCAATCATTTTTCAGAAAGTGAATTTATTTATTGCGTCAACGCAATTGTGTTTCTACAAAAATGTTACACTTTGAGGAAACCTACTTTTAATAATATGTCATTACGTTTTGCGAAACAGGGGCAGCAAAATGCTCCTCGTGCTCAGACGTTTCTAAATATTATTCCACGTGCTCCAAAGCGATTGACACAACGAGACAAGCCACGCTTTGTCTTTGCTGAAAATATTTTTCGTTTTGTGTTGACTCATATTCGTTTTGTTTTTTGATGTCACACTTTCTCTACATATTATTATCGTCGGCTAAGTCACTGCTGAAGATCTGTGCAAAATGCAATCGCCAAAATTAACTAAAATAGTTATTTATTTAACGAGTTCCTGTGTAATTTGGGCTTTTTTTGGCATGAGTGGGCCAGTTTAAAACTCGAGTGAAAGTTTTAAAGGTCCACGAGTGAATACCACGTTTTTTTGTTCGACGAGCCCTCCCAAAGGCTCCAAATGGCTGAAAATCTTTAAAATTAGCTTGACGTTTCGTTTTGACAAGTTGTCAAATTCATCAAAATCCGTTCACACAGGAGAAAATTCTCAAATTCTGACAGTGTCCAACAAAAAACTCCATTTTCTTGTTCAAAACACGAATTAAAACCTGACTGGCAACAGTGTATTTTTACAAAAACTTGTATTTGACAATTAACAAACAAAACAATAACCATTTCAGTAGTGACTTTCTTAATTAATTGTTGATTTAAAGGATAAAGGATTCAATTGAAACTTGCAATTCGATCGTAACTGTAACATATTACAAAATACCCGTGCAAAGTAATAATTATCCATAACTATAATATGTATTATCTTATTGACTATTATAAATAGATTCAGTTATGGAAATAAACTATAATTTTTAATTTTTTATTAGGCTATTAATTAAATAAATTGGGAACATAATTAAACTGTAAAATTATGATTCAGCAAAAGCAAATAAAAATATTCGTTTTATGCATAGCAGGTACCGTTTAATAAAACTCAACTCAACAACAACAATATTTCATTTCCTACCTCCAGTGTTAACTCCTCGATTAATAAAAATAATCCTGGGGTGTCGACAGGCACCACAAACACGACTGATCAAACGCAGTGTACACCCCATCTTTATAACATTAACTTGAAAAGAGAAAGTAATACTATTAGGCGACCGCTATGTACCTACTCCGGAGGGCGCTTAACACAGGCGCAATTCAGTAGGTGTCCCCGGAACACCGGAGTTGCGTCACTGTACTCGCGTTAATGCACTTGAGCTTTTCCAGACGTGTCCAGTCCCCAAAATCGAGTGGAACTTTTTGCATTCGCAAATAAACCAGGTAGTTGCATTGGTGCACTAATTTCGGGTAAAAAATCATTCTCTTTTTACCAAATTGATTTCACTTGTTGTCAAAATTGCTCACTTTCCGTTAGACAAATTACAGCGGTCACATTCCGGCAATAAATGAAAGGATTTTGTGGTTTTTGAGTGGAGCTTTGAAGTGCAAAACATACATTTCGGATATTTTTCGATCACCATAAAAATCTAGACAAATAGTTTTGGCCACGATTATTAATACTTCCTAAAAACAATTAAAAATTAATCGTTCCCAGCAAGAAACTTATTGACTTTCATATTTTGTTAATGTGCTGTTAGTCCTGTCAAAGCAACAATAAAATAAACGTGGCAATTTGTTATGTTAATTTTAGCGGCAACAGGTAAAGAACGTTGACAAATCCACTCGTTTAGCTTTTAAATTGAAATTTAGCATATGGTGTCGTGACACATTCGTATAATTTGCGCTTTTATTTTTGTCTGTGGTATAGTACCCGCAAAGCAAATAATAAAACACTTCCAGGAAATTACGATTTCAAATATCTGTAACTAATTATTGGTCATTCTTCAGCTCGACAATTTGTAAATGTATTTAAACCAGTTCCAGTACAAAGAGAAACACTTGTTTCATGATTTAATGCTTATCAAGTTTGGATCGGTTGCGATTTCCTGGTAGAAACACAAATGCAATTGGGTTGAAAACAATTATAATAAATAAATTATCCTATGAAGAAACAGGTGGACAGTACATCGCTATTGCAGTCCTTTCAAATGTTGCATATGTGATCGATAAACACTTAAACAGTAATAATACTTTCGCCTCACTCCAGATAAATATGTAGAAAATGAGGCAGACCACAGGAGACTAATTTAAAAATGTTGTGTGCTCGAGATTTCACGCACTAGTATGCAAGACTAAACGCTAATTACGATGCAACGTAACTAGATTAAATGGAAACAACGATCTCACACCGCCGAGGGACATTTGTTTAATAAATTAAGTGCAACAATGAAGCCATATTTCCATTTATAGTGTAACTCAAATTCCAATACAATTTTTATTGAACTCTATAAATCTCGCCTTCATTGGCATTGGTACCAGAGTAATTAAATGCAACTAAACCCAATAAAACTGCTACGATATGATATAATTGTTACGAACAGCAAAGTCACATTTACTGTTTGTTGAAAACCACTAGTCGTGCAGCCATTGCGCGGCCATTTGGCAATAGCGCTTTTCTGAAACACCATTGTGACCATGGTATCACACCCCATGAAGAAAATCTGCAATTCAGTTAACTAACGCATTGTTCGAACAGAATTAGCTGAACTTGTTTCACAAATATCTGATTTATCGTCTAATTAACGTAATTTTTCTTGTAGACACCGAATTGAATTCACACAAGAATTCAGCTTAATTAAGGAGCAGGTGGCGAAAAGGGAGCCAAATTATGTAATTTGTGAATGCGAGTACTGTAACAAGGTTAGTGCGATTAGCTGACCCCCGAGGCTTTCTTCGGGATTGAACAATACTCTATCTTGGCCGTGATCGCGAAATTGTTACGAATTATTACAATCGTAGTGACAGTGTGATTTATAAATTCAACGCCTTTTCAATTTAAATACAATGTCTTAGGTGGTAGGCAATGAACGGCCTCTAATTTGCACGATCCGAATGAAGTCACTGTCATTGAATTGTTACACTCCGGAGTATCCGTCGAAGTGTTCAATTAATTGAATATCCCATCAGAAACAAAAAATCGATTGTTGATCAAAATTAATTGTCGCGGTAATAAATTTTAAAGAACGTTCTCAAGGTCAGGATTAAAACAGATTTTTCACGCTTTCACCTTTTTCTTTTTCCCACTGTGTATAAGTGGCATCTCCTGTTCAGTACTACCACCACTTAGTAAAAAAAATTGTTACGTTTCTACTATGTATTATTGCTTACGAATAACTTAATTTTTCGAGAGCAATTCCTGGTAAATTTGTTCCAATTGCACAAATCTTGAATTGCAAATGTTGTACTAAATACTACACATTTAAAAATCTTATTGCTCATACTGAGTAGCTTTACATAATTTTGAAACATGTACGGTTATGTGTGTAATGAGACGCGTTAGGTAATTTTCAAATAATCAATAAATTAATGTCGCTTTCAATTTTGCACTCGTGATTTACGTTTTGTAGAATTTCAGACTGCTTGAGCTTTGAGTGTCGCTAGTTGTCCCATTCTACAAAAAAAATATATTAAAGTAAATAATAGAGAGAAAGGTAATCGGAAACACTAGGTGGAGCTAATTTATTTGTTGAATTTTGAATGGTTCCACTCACAGCATTGGTTTTATAAAAAATTATGTGTGAAATAGGATCACTCGAGTGTAAATATCATAATCAAACTAAATGTATTACAATATATTTGGGCTCTTAGCGGCAACACCGAAAGACCATAAAATTAAATGTAGCTGCATGCATTTATGTAAAAAATTTAGAAAACTCTTACAAGTAAAAAAATCATTTATTAATGACGTTGCGCAATAAAAACTTAGTAAAAGTCAAATCACTTTACATAATTTAGAATCTTTGATAAAACGATGCACTTGTGAAAATTGTCCGTATGTGGACGTCGCAAAAATATACAGTGTAGGAAATAGGTATAAATTGCATAATTGGAACATTAAAAATTAAGCTGGTGTGTTCCATATTTTTTTGAAAGTGTAATGTCTTTATTAGTTGTAGGAACGAATAGGCATCTGTTAATTAGTCGATCGAATAACAAATGTGTTCGGTGTAAACATAATTTAGAGTAACTTAGATGTTTTCTTTCCTAGGTGGACACTTGGACGGTAATTGATGTCAACTTGATTGAATAGATCTGGATTGTTTGTAGTTGCGGAACTGGAAGATTTAAACCTTTACTCACTTACAGAAACGTGTTTAAAATGATTTTGATAAGATCCAGAAAAATATGGTGATTGGAATAAGAGCGCAGACAGACATACTATTATGCACGTGAGTCTTTAGAACTAGAACTAAAAGTAAAAGGTGGATTTTGTCCTTTTTTAAATATCTTTTCAATGTAACGAGCTCTTTCCGTGTAGGTCGAGTAGGAAATATTACTACTGCAACCCTCATATAAATAGTTTCGTAAGAGTAAAGTATGTAATCTGTGGCAAATGTCGAAAATTCGGTACTAGAATAATTTGGATTTAAAGAAATATACATTGTCATTATCTGAATGGATAAATATCCGTGAAAAATTGATTGGACACTTGGTGCAAATTAGCGAACGGACCAGTTTCATAATTTGTATTAGTAACAGAAATAATCCGATTTAAAAATTCTCGAAGTGAATTTAATTTGAAGATTATACGGTAAGAATTAGTACCAGCTGAATCAACAAACTTTTGAAGATGCAGCCATAGCGACAAGAAAAATTGTCTTGTCAGAGTGACATTTTAGAAAACGTCAAAATGAGGAAATTTAAAAAAATATTTGAAAATTAATGGGTTATGGAGGCATCTTACATACTTGAGGTCAGCAAATTAAACAACACCATTAAAAACGTTTTAATGTGAAGTTTTCAGATCTTCATTTATTTCTTTTACATCATTATTTTTGCCTACGTTGTACTCACTTTGTATTTCTTATTGATTTTTTAATTGTCGTACATGGCGGTCCACAAGAGATTTGATCAGTTTTTTTTATTAGTGTTTGTTAATGTAGGTAATGAGTAATATAGAAAGTAACTAACACAAAAGATTGCGTTTTTTTACCGAATACATATTGTAATTAAAATAAATTAGTTTTTTACAGCTTTACTGTTACTCCCCCGAATTGGACGCAACATAATAAAAATAAACCCATCTGTACGTGTGTTTTCTCTTAGGTAAGACAAGTCACATCAGGAAGTATCGACTGACAATTGGGACAATCAATTAAGGTAAACCTGCTTCTTCCTCAATATCAAATCGTGCCGATTAAAGAATGTCGTCTTGAACTTGACTCTGACATTTTCGACAATATCGTCGAGTTTTCTATCGTTTCAAAGTTGCCCAATTATCACAAACACCGGTTGTGAAGCTGACATTGTACGCATGACATTTTCTCAAAACGTTGCTCTAGGTCGTGATGTTTTCCTCGACTGGCTTGCTTTATGTAAATTGGTAAGGTCGTTGCCCAAACTTTGTTTCTAAATTTTAAGAAACTGACCAAATCGATGCTCTAAATTGATTCAGATGTTTTGATACAACACTAACTAAATTAGAAAAAATACAGTGGAATAAAATGATTTACATCTAGTTACCTTTGGAATTTTTGCACATGTAAATTTTCCTGTACCGCTCTACTTTTTTTTTCGAAGTGCCGAAGTTCTGTCAATAAATGTCATCAATCGAATTGACAATTGTTACAATTTACTAAATTGAATTAACAAACGTTGGTGGCCACTTTCAACACTAGCTGTGACTTGCTTTTGTTAGCTCCTTTTTAATTTCAATCTTAACTTTGCGTTCATATCATCCCTTCGCAATAAATCACATTTGGAATTTGGATATATATTTTGAGGTTAGGCTTTCTTTTTTTTTGTAGAGCGGCATTTCGTATTTTTACAAGGGTAATGTAAAGGTAACTAGATGTAAATCATTTTATTCCACACTGTATAATATTTCATCGCTTAAGAAAACTTGCAATTAACGGTTCCACTCATGTTTTAAAAATACCCTTTAGTTTAAAATTCATGATTATTTTCATAAACGTTTTGTTATCATCGCCATAAAAATAATACCCGACACGGTATTGTCATACATAGGTAGTACCGATTACTTTTATCCGTTTCCGTTATAAAGTGTTGCAAATTCAACAACTCTGTCTGTATAATAATAATCACAACTAATTGACCAATATTCGCACAGTGTTATCAGAAAATTTAAATTACGTACGAGCCAGGAGATTAAAATAATCGAGTTCCAACTTGCTGTACCTATATTCTTGTCGGTCATGTGATAATATGTGTTCAAATCATAATTAAACAAACTATGTACTATCGCGGCCAAAATACTTTGGTCGTCACTTTTTGACACTTCAAATGTAAATCAAGTATTAATGTCAATATACATGACAATTTCAAATTATTCTTGTCAAAAATATGGCACCTTCAGTTTTTGATAAATATAGAATCGTCTTACTTGCTTCTGAAGGTTGTCTAAATCGCGACCATGTTGACCTTTTGCATTTGAACCCTGCCTCCGCAGCTGGGATTTACCCCACCCGTATGACACTGATAGATTAAAATAATTTTGACAGTAGTAAAAAATAAGGTTAAATATCCTAAAGTTTGCTTTACAATTGAATGTCATTTATGTCACATTGACGACCAAAGTATTTTGGCCGCGATAGTAATTTATTCATACAGGGTTATTATAAATGATTGTAGTCCAAGTAGGTGTAAAAACTGAATGTAAAATTTATGGTTGCCGTTCCATATAAAAAACATCAAAATGATGTGATTGAGTGAGTACACACAGATGAGTTAAACTGGGTGCAAAACAACTCAATATTTTTGGATTCAATCGTTAATTTAAAAAAAAATAAAATAAAATACTCATCACCGCATTTTTCACCTAAAAAATGACAGTAACAGCGACAAAAATTGTCAATTCACATGAAACCGGCAAAAATTTTTATAACATGGGCATGGCCTGCTTCGACTACTGTCATTTATAATAATAACCCTGTATTTATTAAAAGGACAGGTACTCGAATCATGATGTCTTGATCGTCGTTTAAAATTGACAACTTTTTACCACCTGCAAAACAAAACTTTTCGTTGCGTAATAATTTTACATTAAAATCTCGTTTAGTTTTATGACAATGTTGTGATGTAGAACAATAACTCAAACAAGCTATAATTGAGATATTGCTAAATTTAGTTTTAGCCCATCCATAACGTCTCGACTTGTACCGCGGCAACTTTCAAATGTTGCAATATAATTAATATCGTCAATTAACAATGATTACATTTTGGCGATGTGTCTAAAAGTGTATCGAAATCGTCGGTCATAAATAAAACTTTTCGTGAAAGCGCTCGCTCAATTCATCACTGGACTGCCATAAAATCTTCAAGGAAATAAAAAACAGGGAGAAAGATCTCATTTCAAATCGTTAAGCATTGGGGCCCGTCCGATTCCATCTAGTCCAGGGCCGGCTCGCAAATGCACATTTTCCAACTGCAACCGAAAGGGTATTCAACGGTTACAGCGTGTTTCCTGGAGTGCCAAGCAAAATCGTAAACAAGCCAGCAAGGTTGAACGTGTGGTTGTACTATTATTTTTGAACAATCGGTATATTATAACAAGATAATGAAGCTGCGAAAGAATGTATGTACCTATTGCATGCGCGCTCGGACGCATTCTTCATCCGAATAAAAATTGTGCGATGGGAAAATAAACCAACGTGGTGCAAAATTTCCGGCACCAATAGGCGATTACATTCTTGCATTAAGTGCTGGAGATCTATCACTCTAGTCGACCATTTAATCGCACTCACAATAGCCGGAACAAGGATATTAAACTCTGTCGTCGAGGTTAGTTTATTTGTCGTAAGGAATGCAATTATTCGGTGGCGGCACAATCGATGCCGTCATATTAATTGATATGAACGTAATTTGAATTTAATTTGAATTGATACGATGACTGACACGATTGTAATTTCGTTCTCGATACAACAAATTCAGTGTCCCGCAGCAACCAATGCTTAATAACAATCCTTCATAACAATTTGTTGGTGTCTGAGTTGTGCAAGCGAGTTTAGGTAACCAGGACGAAATGTACATAATGTTTGAAAAAAATGTTCTGATTTCTTTATGTGTATGCGTAAATTTATGTATTGAGTGAAAGTTCCCAATTTATGCACAATTTCGTTTCATCACCATCAAACACTATTTTACAAGTTTTATCTCGTCTTAAGCGATCAATTAAGTGAATTAATTTCAATTAAAATTCTTTGCTTCTTTCCTGTCTGTGACTAACACCAACGCTTATAGCTTCATCTGTCTGCTAGCGTAATTCCGATTATTAGTTGTGAGTTTTTGTCTGCAAACCATTGGAAAAATCTGTGAATCACCGACTTCATTCAACCAGAAGATTTGTCTCAAAACATAAAAGATACAAAACATTCTCCCAACAGAAAATAACTCCGCCACTGCATTTATCATGAATGGATCCATTCATATTGCGAAAGCACTGTGATGCAACCTGAACGAATCATTTTGTTAATGAACTTTGAAAAACAAACGTGTCTGGTACGCCATCACAGGTACGTCCAATCTAATTGAAACGGTTCACATCAATCAAAATTTGCGTCATTACGCAATTGAAATTTTGCGAAATTCTTTAAATTGGTCAGAGTGACGACGTCTGGTTGGAGTTAAATTAATGAGAGCTCGTCGAGCGAACACAATTTTTTCACTCTTGTACGCACAGTTGTTATATCATTTTTGCATATACCCAAATCGTCGATATAATGAGTAATGGGTGAAGGCGATGGATTTTTGCTCGATTCGCGAGCTTTCCTGGCCGTACAAATGTAGGTGTGTTGGTAGTTCGCGGTTTGTATACGATTATTTTAAATGAAAGGTGTATAAATTGTGTGTTCAGATTGATCTACGAGGTTGGCAAAATTCGTTAGTCACACATTAGATAAGTTTTTTTAATGAAAACATAATATGAAAGTGTGGGTCCGCATGCGAAAGTGTCAAAAACACTACTGATATGTCGACCCGAATCGACACGTTTTTTCAATATTCTAATTTTTGGTATCGCAATATTTGTAGAATCTAATTGGCGTCATCGAGAGTATAACTCATCGGCGACATTATTTAGCAAATTTATCAAATCGTGTCAAAATACAACCTACTAATTAATATTTCCGCATATTTGAGGCGTAAATCAGTAAACTTGTTCTTGTCGAAATTATTTTATTACAACGATTAAGAAATGGATGCCACATTTAGGTCAAACTAAATTAATTATTAATTAAGGACAGTCATATTGTAAAAATCTTACAATTCCGTTTGAAAATTTTTCCAGAATATGCTAATTCTTTTCAAGTTTATTAACAATAAATTTTGTTGTCGTATTTATGCAACCCACTCTCTTGATAATTAATTGCATGTGTTAGTTCTTAATTAACCAACATCTGAAAATAGATATGTTAATTTGGACCAAACATTTACTTAATTTACACCAATTCTTATTCTTCATTAATTTCACCGCGATGAGATCACTTTTTGCGGTTTCTGAAATGGAAAAGTTGCAAATCAAAACTTATCTGAACAAAAATTATCGATAGGGTAATAAAACAAAATGGTTTCACAAATATTTTATTTTCTTTGTCTCAGAAAAAATACAAAAAGTTATGATCCAGGTAGTTTTATTGTTGTTCCACCGGGTAGAAAACATTTTGTAAAGCTACGCATGTACAGTACGCACATACAAAAATGACTTTTATTAAACTCGTCAAACTAATATAGTCTGACTGATCGTTAAGCAGTACTTTATGTAATCAATAAATAAAATTAACATTGAACAAGAGTCACGATGGGGTGAGGAGTACAGTTACAAATTTACGACGACCGTATTAAATATGTTTGGAACAAATACTGTGAGCTAAACATCCAGAAGTGTTCGACGAACATGCAACTCTCCATGTACCTATCTTGTTAACTCTGATATTTTTAATGATATTCCGAGTATTTTATAACTTAAATTCTAATGAAACAGCCATGTAAAATCAGTCTTGAACTGACGCTAATTAAGTAAATAAATTAATTAGTGAAAATAAGGCACTAGTAGTATTGTCGCCTGCTCTCCATCCACATCCTCAAATTCACCCGCGGAATGTCGCCACCTTCGCAGCTTTTAAGTTCATTCCTACAATTAAAAAAAAAAATACAATCTGACTCAAAAAACCAACGAAACCACCTACCCGCTCCTGATTTTCTTCAGCACGTTCGGTTGCATATTCTTGACGTTGTCCGCGTTGTCGCAAAATATCCGCGCGAGAGTCGCCTTCCCTATTTCCGCGATTTGAGCCTTGGAGAAGGGCGCCGGTTGGTTCTCGTTGGTGTAAAAGTAGCGATCGCCGCGCCTCGTTCGGAGAAACTGATCGGCGACGATGCAACTGAACGTGGGACCGAACAGAGACTCTCCTCGAGATTTCTCCGAGATGCCGCCGACGATCAAGTCGACATCTCGAGGGCTGCTGTAGACTTTCGACAGCGACTGCACGACCTCTGGTGACATCACGTCCAACAAATCATCAAAAGTGTTGGCTTTTGGGAGGCCGCACAGCGTGCGATACGCGTTGTAAGTGGGAAGGCCGTGGTCGCGACCTCTCTGAATGTCCAGACTGAACACATCGTAACCGTAGACACCGTTGGAAAACAACTGACTGGATATCTACAAGACACTGTTGTTGCATAGAACTGTCAAAAATTTACCGATCCTGACTTACATCTTCGGCAAAACGAAGATCCAACTTTTGACTAGATTGAGTGGCTAACCCTCGTATGAGGGCGTCCAAGTATCCCGGCTCTTCGACGATGCTAGGATTGTTGAAATGGTTGCGTAAATTTAAGGATGAATTGACTAGACGGTTTTCTTTGTACAAACTGCCAAAACAAATTATAACGATCAACAACAATTCAAACACAAATAAACATTATTTACTTAAGTTTGCCATCCATGAGCGAGTAGAGACCCCTTACGGCCGCCGTAGCGAAACTGTTGCTCACCGACGGATCCACCTTGTCGTTGTATTGACTATACTTTTGAATTTTTTTAAAATATCTCTTTCCTAACACTAACGGCAACCACTCGTTGTACGTGATATGTTGAATTTCGGCGATGACAAGTCGCCTCGCTTCTTGGAACAACATCTCGTCGTCCCATCGAGGATTCATCTCTGCCAATTCTTTGGCAACTCTGTTGTGCTCACGCATCCACAAGGTATGCATCACAGTCAGTTGCGGATTGACGTTGACGCGAGAGTCACCGGACATGAAACACACAGAACTGTCGTCGCTCAACTGACAATCGTCGCTGGGCTTGTGAGACACTGGGAGAAAGTCTCTCTTGTGCTTGACCGTCGTTTCCAATTGGCCGTGATCGAAGGACCTCAAAATTGCCGACTTCTTAACTGTGAAGCCGTAAATTTGCGAACCATCTAAATAGTGAGTGGCTTGATTGACCTGATAAAAAATCGATACTGAGTACTCCAAGTTGATTGATTTGATTAGATTTATTACTTGTTCGAGAGGGCCGAAGCTGCAGTCGGACCGGAAAGCCGGAACCGACCTCACGTAAGTCATGCAATCCAGACCGTGTTCTGAGTAGTAGTGGTCATCATAAGGTACGGAAATTGGGGCGCAGAAGGGGTGAATGTATCGTGGTGACAAGCGATTACCACCAGGGGCGCAACACTCGATGGTATTATCTGTGTGGACTGCGGAAAACCCATTAATAAAAAAAACATTCGACGGAAACTTCATAAATACCCATTTTGCTCGTGGCAGTGTGACTTAAGTCATGTTCGACGAACTCACTCCATAACATCATGGCCAAAGTCAAATCGGAATTGCTGTCGTCCAACCTCTTAACCAACGTTCCACTGACCAGTCGAGCCGAAGGAAGTTGTTTCTTACTGACAGCCCTTCTCGGTTCTTGGACCCCATCCAAGTACTCAGGATGGAGCAGTCTCTTGTACGCCGTGAACGCTGACCCTTGAGTTCCGTCATTCTTGTGGTTGCAAGTGCCGTCGATGGAGCGATACTGCGAAAGAATCTCCTCTTGACTGCACGATTTGTGCAGACTCTCGCAAGATGACTCAAGAGGTGTGTCCGTCAAAGTGTAGGAAGTAATGTGTCTGGAGCACTCCGCCGGACTCAGATTGTGCCTTGAAAGGATCCTTCTTATACCCATTCCTTCACGTCAACTTATTTCTCAAGTCACAACAACTTACTTGTCGCAAAATTGATTCATCAAATGCATCGTCGCTTTCGCGGCGACTAGAGCGTCGCGTCCTTGCTTCAACGCTTCTTCTTCCGGGTGCGACACGATGAGCTGACCGTGAGATGGCGTTCCTTTCTTCACGTGGACATTCGACCATCCCAAGTTCGTTTCTAACCGGAGCATGCGGTTGACAACGCTGTGACCGAACAGAACCGAACGGTTCAGATCTTTTTCGGAAATTGTCAAGTGATAACCGGGAAAAGCATTTTGATCTTCTCTGGTCGAACTTCCGAGGCCTATAACGATTTCCAACATTAATTACAAGCAAGAAATAAAGTGGAATGGCGACACGATAACTAAATTGTTCTTTTACTGGTAATTCAAATAAAAAAAGAACTACTGCTCCGTAAATCATTCAATTTAATTATTATGCCTGTCATAATTAACACTCTTTTCACTAATCTGTTATCACATACACTGCGTTCTTATTTCGCTAAACATACAATGTAAAATGGCTCTGTTCAGTTCTAAAGTGGAGTGAGGTAGGCAACCAAACTTACAGATGTATTAGCCTATGTTCAGTAAAATAAAAAGTCACGGTAGATTCCTATGAATAATGAAAATCAAAGTGTTAACTATGTTTTGAGTTATTTGCAACGAAATAACCTAAATATGAAAATGTAGTTACGTTTTTATTACTTATTAACAGCAATTTTACTGTAAACTGTTTGGTTTTTTGTAGGGCAGGTGACATTACTCCAGCAATTTTTTATGGTATAGTAAAAACAGACCTTTGACCATTTTTAAGTTACTTCGTTTGTGTTAAACGAAACGCTTAGTAAACATGGTACTAAACGTTTTGTTTGATACAATTCTGAGAGAAGGCTCCGCGAATAAATGTCTGCACAAAAATAATTTTTGCAGATTTGACAGACCAGAATTTGTACTTGTGCCTAAAACTATTTTTGTGCAAGTCGCAATCTCGCAACTCCTCAAACGCAAGAGTTGACGAGAATGAACAATAAACAAGGGTAATAAGTCTTACCTCTATTTACACAAATCACAAACAGGATAAAATCCTTTGTTTGCATACGAAAATAAATTGTATTCCATTAAAAATGTTGGAAAAACAACCACAGAACTTTTAAAAATCTGTGACACTAATAGTGTCTATCTGGTAGACGTTTTTAAACAACCTAAAAGAGAAAGGTTGTAGCATTTGGACAAAAGTAAATAACAAATTACAATCAAACGTTACCAGCTTTTCAGATGATTTTTATGATTTAGTTTCTTTTATCTTTAGTTTCTCCAGAATGAAGTTCGTGGTTTTTCAAGCGTGTGTTTATGGTTTGACTTGAGGAAAATTCAAGTGTGTGAAGAAAAATGACAGACAAGGAATAAAAAAAATTCGAGTCGAAAAAGCATCAAAAGATAAACAACACGCACAGACAGGGGTACTAATGATTAATATGGTATAAGTGCGTCTTGTACCTGTTATCGGTCGAGGAAGTAGCGCAGCCGTAGCGAAGGTACCTGCGTGGATGGAGATCACCCAAAGCAGCACCCCCAGCAGTGGCATGGCTAGCTTGCGACTCATCATCTTCATAGAACTGTTATCTGCAACGAGACATAGTTGAAAATTGTGTTATCTTCACCCGAAAGAAGCGCAGTCCTTATCACACATTGTTTATTTTGTGGTGAAGCCACTGTCCGGTTTACAATTATTAAAATTTGTCGGGCGGATGATGTCAATACAATAAGCACCGTGTTATATAAATATTTATTAATACATGACTATCCTTGAAATAGGATAAATAAAAACTTGTTGTTTTCATAGTCGAACTGTTAATTCTGCACAGATAATGCGCTCCGTAATACGACAGGTCAGTGATAGCAAATAATTGGTCAACGAGGTATACATGATCGATTTTTTTTTTTAAATTATGACTGATGCGAAGTGCAATTAAATTTATCAGGAACTGCATCACGGTCAATGACGAATTCGATCTTTAAACCGTGATTGACCCGATCAATAAGAACGAATTATTCGAGGAACGAAAGATCTAAAATCGGAATGTTGTGTTTGAACGTCCACGTGATGGATGCGTGAACATAGCCGGTTACTTTCGTACCAAAGCTGATAATAACAACTCTCTACAAGCAAACTTGCATATTATGCCTGAGAATACTGGAATAGGAATCGACAATGTTGTTATTCTCAAACTATAAATCGTTGCGAAAGCTGTTCACGAGGGCAATGTGTGACTCCGTCTTTCGACAGGCTGGGTTTGAATGTGACCAAGTTTTAAATACGTGACCCATCTAGACTCTTCCATTGCACACGACGGAATTCCGCACCGACCACACGGCGCATTTTTTGTATTTCTGCATCGACATGACAAAAATTAAAATGAGGGGTGTGTTGTTGATGCGAAACAGATCATCAGAGCAAATGGAATTTATCGATTGAAGCAATGCAAAATAGCGCAGCTCCGTAACTGCGACAAGGGCTCTGCGATCTTTTTTTTTTATTATTAGTCGAGGGAATTCATTGGTTGATTGCAGGTTTACATTAAGGGCGGTAAAATTTATACACAATCATGTTTTGGATACTCACGTGTTGAGACAGATGTAAACAAAATTAAAAACCTAAATTGAATAAAGAAAAACTGCGAGCGCGTATCAACCGCTACACCTATTAGACTCTTTATCAACTAAACTAAAGCGCGAACCGTCGTTCAACACTTATATAAAGAAAGATCTGATCATGTGACCGCGTTGCCACACACACATACACAACAGAGTCATCCTGAAAAAAGAATTGGTTTTTAAAATCGCCAAAGGTTTTTTTTATTTTATGAAACTGTAACTAATCAATTTTGAAAATCAGCATTATTTATTTCAAATCGAAATTGTCATCGTGAAAAAAGAATCGGTTTTTAAAATCGCCAGAGATTTTATAAAGAAACTGTAACTAATCAATTTTGAAAACCAGCATTGTTTATTTCAAATCAAACTTGATGAAAAATTACCACCAAAAATAATCTTCTGGCCATTTCTGCTCCACTGTCGCATAAAATTAAAAAATGACTAATTTTTAATCGCCAAAAACGCAGTCTTCATTTAAAGTATTTAGACCTTGTTTTGAAGGTTCCTGATAATTTCTATGATCCATACAAACAAATAAATTACAAAAATATTCCTAGGTATAAGTTATCCATTGTCAATTACACACTTAAAACCAGATACATATTACTAATATTTCCGGAATAATCTAGAAAGTTGTTTAAAAACTATGGTATCTCCGCAAACGTAAATTTCAATATTTTTGCGTTAAAGCTTCTGAAAATACATTATTTTGGCAATTAACGCCAGCTTAGCTTCATTTGTTTTTACAGCTTATCATCAGATATACGTACATCAAAGTAATCACTTGTAGACATAATAGCTATTTATGCACCAAGGGCGTTACAACGATGATTACGCCCGGAGAACGATGAATCCATCGATGGACGTAATCATTCGGTGACGCCGTGGTGCATACAAGATTTTATTTTTCACTATACGTGTTCTTAAAAAAAAATGGCATCTTTGCAATTTTGAATTGATGAGGGCGTTATGAATTCATTACGCCCGCTTATTCTTATTACGCCCTGTATTATTCCCCGGTTGTTATGGACATGTTTACGTATTTCGTATCCTAGGAGTTATCATGCAATTATACTAAAGTGAAAAATAAAAATTTTAAATAACGTGGAAATAAACTAGTATTTGTTTGTTTTGATGTTGCTAATTCAGAAGTTCCTCCAGAAATTTACTTTCAGATTTAACGAAATCGAATCTTTATTTCTGACAGGAGCAAGTCAATTTCTTTATAATTACCGTATCTAAAACACAATTTTCTGCCACTACCAATCGTAACTGTAACTTTGCCATTTTGATTTACACCATTATATCACGCTAAATTACATTAATTATTATTAAATGCACGAATCAAGACGAAAAACACAGTTTTATCCTTCACACAACTGATCGATCATTTCAATTATAATTAAGAAAATATTTCTTACCTGTTTCACCCAATAAACACAAAATGTACATTGCGTTATGTACTCGTAAAATATACTATCTCTTTATCTTGTTTTTCCTAGACAGTCTAATTGTAATTATTTTGACGACTTAAACCATAAAAATGGTTGCGTTTTATTATGATACATTATGTAGAATTTTTATCTTATCAAGTAATTTCATTGTTACAGAGCCAACTCATTAATTAACATCTCCTGTAAACAAGAATTACCACCGGTAACCCTGCTAAATCCCTTTTGATCATTTTGTACACATGACGAGACTAGTGGAATACTTCCAAATCCCTTGGATCTTTATCAACTGCTTTAATCATTTTTTTAATTAACATCCAATCGAAATGATTCTTCAAGAACAAAGATAGAACAGGGTCGTATCTATTTAAATGTAACAACTGCAAAGAGCACAGCCCATTACGTGCTTACATCCCAACTAATAATGTGTTTTATGATATTTTTTTTTATATTAATATAAGATAGATAAACATTTTGTTGTTTATAGTTCTAAACATATATCTTACAGGTACTGAAATAAACAATAATAATCGATAAAGTTATCGACAATGTTATCGATCGGAAAATGAAATTTTTACTGCGTGCCTTTTTTAATTAAACGCAAACAACAAGTAAAAGTAATGCAAATGGAATTTCTCCAATAAAAAGTTATTTCTGTAACAGATAGATAGGTTTAAAAATAAAAATGTCTGATATTGTACAAAGTAAGTACATACATACATTGTTTATATTGAATTCTTAGAAATTATGTGGTGTTACTTAAACTCCCACACTACGAACCAATGCAAAAATAGTGTCCGGAGAAACAAACTCAGAAAAGCTTACACTTTCTTTTTAAATGGAAAATTCTCAAAAACAATCAGATAAGAGAAATAGAAAAAAGGTCAAACAATTTGGGTACATAGTTTTCAAAACATCTCTACCCCAAGTTATAATTTAGAGTGGCGAAAAAATTGTGTCCAGATGGTCTTTTAAGAGAGTTTTAAATCAAATTTGCAAAACTTCTGTTGTTTCGATTTTTGCAAATTTATCGAAGTTCGTTATGGTAAATTAAGTCTGTAATCTCCCGTGTGGTAGCAAATACCCATGATTCATTTGCTTCTTCATTTCCCTCAGATCACGTGCCCTCAACATGATCACAAACATTTTTATTATGTTTCCGTTGAATTAATTATGACACACCAATTAGAATTTTTTCATCTGATTTGAGTCAAAAATGGGTAAGTACATACATGCTTTAATATTTTTGTTTCATGAAGCAACTAAACAGGTAAATTTATTGTTTTGTTGTTAGATACTGAATACATGTTCATTCAAATGCCCATACCTAGTACGAAATTTGACCAATTAATTAGTATTAAATGCATTTTTCTTCTACGGTTTAAAACCGAACGCAAAGACCAGGATAAGAACAAGTTCCAGAATCCCGTGTTTCATCTGGTTCGCCCCTTAAAAATTTCACCGCATTATACTTCATCTTGATTAGAAGGAAAATGCAATTTCTCAGTTTGTTTACATGGAAATATCCGCCCACAGACCACAACAAAACTAGTGGTACCTATGCAAGGTCATTTAACGCTTTTATGGACACATAATATGGTGCACAAACCACAGGTGTGTAGTTCAAGAACTGGCAAAACGAGCACGTTGTTTTTGCGTGAATATGTATTCAAAATTAGCTATCTGGCATTAAAAAGTATGTGTAATATAATAGCATTTGAATCTATTTTTAGCACTGCTAGGTAAATATCCGCGGCGAAGACCTCAATGAAGCTGTCATTTCCGTCCTTAGTACGTAATTAACTGCAAATATAACGAATAACACAGGAGCCAAAGTACCAAATGATTACGTATTTGCGCTGCATCTTAGTATTATTTTTGTTTACTACATTTACGGCTCTTTTTCCTCATAAATTCCGTGTTTCAAAGTACAGAAACCTGAAGTCTTTGGGGGCACGTCCTTGCGTCACAAAGTTCAAATGTTATTTATGATAAAATAATCCGGCTTCGCATAAAACGAGTCATCGTTCTTTGAGAAAGTTACTTAAATCAACAGTTTTTATCTCAATTTAAATTAATGAATGATTATTCTAGAATATCAAAGGAGTGTTGAAAAATTAACACACGTAAGGAGCTGATAACAATAAATTAACAACGTAATCATTGCGAAATGTTGTTAAACATGTACAAGACAACATCACCCCTGTACTGAACACAATTGGACAGAAATCTTTCAGTTATAAATTACTCAATTCTTATTGCAAAAATAGAGCGAACCTTGGGACCTTTCGTCTTACACAACAAACGGCATTCAAAATATGTTTACGCGATACAATTTTTAATCGTATGCTATAATAAACTTTATAAACAAATCCATTACAAATTATTTTTCAAAACTTTATCTCTGCACACAATCGGAGGGAAAACTGTGTTAACAACAGTTTATTAATATAATTTATGACAGGGTATCAGAAACTCACGTTTGCTAGACAAAATAAATGAAGTGAACAAACTATGTACTAAACTATTCTTCTGTTATTCTGTCACTCTAGGAATCAGTTTGTAGAAAATTGACCCACAAGGACATATTAGGCATTCACGATCTTTTTGGGACCGAGTTGGCTATGATTTTTTCTTTTCATGTTGGACTAACTGACTCAGTGATGCAACTGATGCAATTATTTTTTTCTGTCAGTGTCTGTTCGACATTTTCTTGCCACCGCATTGCCAGATTTATTATTGTAATATTCGTAAGAACCTAAATGACGTAGAAGCTAAATGATTTATTAAGTGTGTAAAAATAATTTAAATTTCCGTCAAAGGAACAGTCAAAATTGCCAATGTACCTATTCAAAAAATATAACCTTAAACTGAAAACAACCTAACCTAACACAAAAAGTGTCAATTTCCTTTAGGGGATTTAGTTATCACTGACGTACAGCCAACAAAATCACTAGATGGTCATAGCCAACTCGGTCCCAAAAAGATCGTGAATACCTAATAGGGAATAAGTATGGACTATGTTCAGAGTTAAAAAACAAGTAATGTAATAACAATAAATAAATAAACAACAATTAATAATAATGTGATGAGCAAGTGTTGAAAATGATAGCCTTGAGTTTCGATGCACATTGGAAGACTCCTCTTCATCAAGCAGCGTAGGTGCAGGCCAGAGATCTCGATTGATCAACCTATCGTCAAAAAATTGCCACAAATAACGAATAGTCTCCGGTGCTGTAGCCCCGTCTTATTGAAAATACCCCTGAGCCAGTTGGAGTTGATTGATGAAAACATCAAGAATGTTGTTTCGGTACCTTTCAGTTGTTACTGAATCTTCAAGATCCTTTCGAACAATTCTTTGACAAATTGACATTGATAACTCAGTCTGCTGCGACAGTTGCCTGAAAGATAATTGGAATCGTCCTGCATTTGACGTTGGACAGTGTCAATATTTTCCTCAGTACGAACTTTAAGTCGAGCACTTCCGCTGAATACTGCCACTTTCTCGAAATATGTGAAGTGTGTGACCATTGCGAAAATAATATTCAATCATGAATATCTTTTGTTCAGGATTGAAAATCATTTTCATAGATAAAATTTTGCGAACAAAATTATTACGGCAATTAATGACGTTTCTGACAGTGCAATAAAAAAGCAGAAAAGACCTGAGAAATTGCTTTTTTCTAATATACAAAAGCACCAAACAAAAGTAACAAAAATGTGCGGGTTGCATTTCTAAAAATTAGGTATAATTTGTTGTATTTTGTTTTAAATCTTTAAAGTAAGAATCAACCAACAATAACTATTATTGGTTGTGCATTTGCACTATTACTTTAAAGACGTATAATAGTATATTATGATACAAGTTTATAAGGAAGCCTTTAAAGTAGCGCGACGAGTTTAAGAGCACGACGCGCAGGGGAGTGCTTTTAATGTCGCAGATAATGGAATGGAGGTTATACCAACAAAAAAAAGTAACAATGGCGAACGAACATACATGTTCATTTTCATTAGATAATCTCTCGTTTGAAAATTCCACGTTAATTTTCACGGCTAACAATAAATTGAAATTGAGCACCCCCCAGGGCATGAAGCTATCGATCAAACTGGACGAACTTCGAGGGTACAACCGCGAAAATCGAACTTTGGAGATAGTTCGACGCCCAGGGCAAGCAAACGTGATGATTCATTTCCAGTCGCCGGCCGCGGCTACCTTCAGGAAAGCGCTCGCTGTATGGTCGCCTTGCCGGTCTTTTGCATATAAAATAAACAAATACATTACAAAGAAAACGTAAACTCCAAAGGTAATACCTATACCTAAGTAATAACATTTTAATGACACTTTTATTTATCTTTTTGTCTTTCGTATCGCAGAGATGCCTGGCGAAACCACGTCGACACTGTAGTTTTAAAAAGCTCATCAGAAGTAGGTATCCGGAAATTTTTTTCAGATACCTTGTTTCAAAATATTTATGAACTCAAAGCCAGAGATTTGGTAATTATTTTTCCTTCCAAGCCAAGAACACTTTCGGGCCAACTTGTCGGGAAAAAAATTCTTTCATTTTTAATAAATTATCAAAATTTACCAGTTCTTTAAATTTCTTGAAGGCTATTTTCGGCATCAAATCAAATGATACCGAAACAGATTCTATTCTTCTGGTTGGTTTCGTTGGTTTTCGTATTGCAATATCAGTCTTTCCAATAAAATAACACGTGTTCAATTGAAAAGTTCATCAAACAGATAAGAAAACAGAACAAAAGCTTCTCACGACACAACACGTCGTTTTAATTCACGGCCCTTTGGCAAACGTTTATACCTTAAAGAAAAAACAACGGTCCTTCGAACAACCTATCATCATACGTAACATTAGTCTATCTCCGAGCCGGATTACGAAAAAACCCACCCGAATCAGGATACCAACAACCCGCAAAAACAGAAATCGAAGAAGTCATTCAATCAAAAGTGAAAAAGCAGTTCATCACCAAGACGTAGGAGAGGGCACAAGGTCAGTGGTTCTTCCCCCTTCAACCCTCCAAATTACCCCCTGGATTCTTGCGTTGTACCGTATAATTTGAAGTCAATCAATCAATTAGTATTTTCTTCGTATAAAAAATTGCGACAATGCCGGACTTAGCGGAGTTAACCGTCGAGCGTGATAGACTAAAAGCCAAATTGAATCGAATGAAAGAAATAATAAACAATTTCAAGGAAGGTGATGATTTGGATGAACTAAGAATACGTAGACCAGACTTAATATCGGCGTACAAAGAGTTCGATAAAATTCAATCGGAAATCGAACCTCTCAGTACCTCTCGCAACCAAAGCAAATCAGTTGCAACCGAATGGATCAATGTTGAAACTTTATATTACAATTTATTAGCAAAAATAGCTAAATTTCTAGATAAACAATCCATCGCGTCGGAAAACGGATCGCAACCAGTAGTAACGCCATCAGAAGTATCGGTAAAACTACCGGGTCTAAATTTACCAACCTTTTTCGGAAACTATTCAAACTGGACTAGTTTCCATGATACGTTTCAAACTTTAATACATATGAGAACGGATTTAAATAATTGTCAAAAATTCCATTATTTGAAATCATGTTTAAAGGGAGATGCTTTCAGTACAGTAGAAGCATTATCAATTTCGTCAGGTAACTACCAAGTAGCGTGGGACCTTCTCGAAAAACGATACAACAATCTTCGATTAATCGTTCAAGAACATATCAATTCAATTTTATCAATTCACAAAATTTCGAAAGCCTCAAATACGACATTGAGACAATTAATCAATGATGTCAACACTAATATAGAAGCGTTAAAAATTTTGAAACAACCAACAGACAAATGGGATGCCTTATTAGTGCCGATAATAATCGAAAAATTAGATTACGGAACAAATCGGGAATGGCAGTCCAGATTAAAAACTGAAGTTCCAGCATTAACTAGCTTAATCGAATTTTTAGAACAAAGATGTCTAACTCTAGAAGCTCTAGAAAATTTAAACAAATTCAATGTGAGTAAACAGCCCACTTCATCAAAATGCAATCCCAACGCGAGTAAAGACACCAAAGCATGCTCAGCGACTCAGATTCAGGTAGATAACAAACAGTTTTCATGTTATTACTGTAAAAATCCTACCCATACAATTTACAAATGTGCAGAATTTTTGAATCTTTCGCACCATGACAAAATTCAAAATGTTAATAACAAAAATTTGTTTAAAAACTGTTTAAGACCGAATCATTCAACAGCGGATTGTAGGTCTAAATTCAAATGCAAATATTGCCATCAAAACCATAACAGTCTTCTTCACCAACAAGACGTTGTCCTAAATTCAATTGAACAAGGAACGTGTAATTTAGCAACTTCTCGAGTGAACGAACTGAAAAAGGGTAACGGACCACATAAGGTCGTTTTGCTTTCGACGGCATTAACTTATGTCAAAAACAATAAAAATAATTTCCATAAATGTCGTGCCTTGCTGGACGTAGGTTCGCAAAGCAACATAATAAAGGAATCTTTAGCGAAAAAATTAAATTTGAACTTGAGTAACAATAATATTACCATACAAGGAGTATTCTGTAAAGAATTTAAACATTAACATTCCGGAAGATATTCAGTTAGCGGACCCCAATTTCGATAAACCATTTCCAATAGACTTATTACTTGGGGCCGGACTCTTCTGAAAATTATTAGGTTCAGGAAAAATATCAGTACCGGGACAACCCCACCTGATAGAAACATCTCTCGGTTGGTTGGTTGGCGGCGAAATCTCGAAAAACTCGCTAACAAACGTCAGTAACCTAACCTTGATTACGAACGACACAGTCGAAAACCAACTTCAAAAATTTTGGGAAATTGAAGAATACAAATCAAAAAGTAACTGGTCACCACAAGAAGATTTGTGCGAAACACACTTCTTAAGTAACCACAAACGTGATTATCAGGGAAGGTTTATCGTCAAATTGCCATTCGTTAAAGAAAATAACGAACTCGGTTCTTCAAAAGAAATAGCAATAAAACGGTTACATTCCTTCGAGCACAAATTTAAAAACCAACCATTATTGAAACTCGATTACTCCAAGTTCATGAACGAATACCTCTGGTTAAACCATATGGAATTAGTTCCAAACGATTACGCAAACAATAACTTCAGTTGCTATTTGCCGCATCACGAAGTATTCAAACAATCGTCAGGTAAACTCAGAGTAGTTTTTGACGCACGCGAGTGCAAAAACATCCAACGGCAAAAGCTTAAATAATATTCTTTGTACGGGACCCACAATCCAACAAGACTTGTTCTCAATATTAACTCGATTCCGCACATTTGAAGTAGCGTTTACCGGTGATATAGTTAAAATGTATCGACAAATTAAAGTTGATCCCGAGCACTGCGAGTATCAAAGAATTCTATGGCGAGAAAATCCGGCTCGAAGGACCAATGTTACGTATGATGATAGGTTGTTCGAAGGACCGTTGTTTTTTGTTTAAGGTATAAACGTTTGCCAAAGGGCCGTGAATTAAAACGACGTGTTGTGTCGTGAGAAGTTTTTAATGTTCTGTTTTCTTATCTGTTTGTTCTTACAAAAACTTACTAGCAAAAAAGGAGCTGACCTGCTGCAGGTGTGGACGATATCGGCTAATAACTAATAAGGTCGATATGAAAAATTTAACATGAGCTCAACCAGGGATATTAGTTTTGTAAGACGATTTTCTGCAAAATTGTAAACTAATATCTACAGAAAATTTTGTTTTCATAATGTAGTAATGGAATCACTACCTAAAGTTGACTCAAGTTGCAAAAAACCACAGATGAAAAATTAGGTTGGTATTAGCTCTCATCGTGCTTGGTAATTTTGAAGAATCACTGTTGGTAGCATTGCTGAAATTTAAACTTGTCAACAATTTTGACATTTAAATTCATTTGCGGCATTTATTGAAATAAATTACAATTTGCAATAAAATTAGAAGCAATCGATCCAAAACGACTTGTGCTATCAAAGCATATGAAACAATCGCTTGTGAGATGCACGTTAGAATTGCAATCTGCATACCCGGAAGCTTCCCAACGTCAACTTGAATCGAAAGTTCAGAATATTTTTGCGGTATGAACGGTTGATTTAATTACAATACAAGCATACATACATACAATGCAATTTATCCATTTTATGTGTTTTATATTACAATAGCTCACGAACAACTCTTTATTCTTAAATTTAGACTTTACATCGCCATCAACACAGCATTCAAAAATCAGATTTACATTACATTACGTATGTAATGTATATTTTCAAAAACATATGTTGTAATTTTTTAAGAAATTAGGTCAGACCTACTTGTGTAAATTTTAGTAATCGATAAATGTATTACATTCCAAACTCCATGGACCTAATGTTATGAAAACTAATGCTTTAAAAATATAATTTGCAGACTTTAAATTTTGATATTTGTCATGTTTTTGTTTACTTGCTTCTTCAGCAGCTGCAGCTTCAGATCCTGCAATTATGGAAGTTTTTCTTATGTAAGAATCAGTCAAAGTGTCAACACATGTTACATCCCATATTAGGCGTTGACCTTTACTCCATGGAATGAGTGGACCACCATCAGGTCTTTTACCATCATCTCTCAAGAGGCCACATGGTTCAAGAGAGGAGAAAATGTGGATAGAACTTAAGGCTCGCTGGATAATTTGATTTAGATCCGAATGTCTTGAAAATCTGCCCTTATTTTTAGGACAAGTCTGTGACGGCCATCCTTTGAAAAATTTTAGTTCCTAATTTGATAATTATGTAATACATTTATTAAAGGGATTATATTTTGGGGCATTTCAAAGTGGCTTGAATTTATATTTTATCGTTTCTACTCAACTTCTGCCACCTGTAATTATTCCAATCCTGATGGGAACAGAATAAGTTAAGCTTACTGCTCACTTCATCTGAAATCTTCTTTCGTGTCAGAACAAACATAACAGGGGATCTGCAAGAATTGACATTGCACATTTATGTCCTAAAATACGCAATTCCTTGACCGATTCGTCTGTTTTGTTGTTAGTTTATTGGAACAATTCCGAAAGTACTAAAACAATAAAATTAATTTGGCAGGCACTTGGCGATTATCAATTCTACATTAAAAAAAGGTAGAAAACTCGTTTGGCCCCATCTTCAACCAAAAAATAGACAAAAATAACAACTTAACACGTTCTTCTAATTTATTTATGCTGTACCTAACCTCAAATAAATAATTACTAAAAAGTTACTAAAAAAGGTCGTTATAAAATTCACACTAACAAAACTTCTGTTACATACTGCAACCAGTCACCTTACACTATGTAAATTTTCGAAGGTCAGTTGCAAAGTGGTTTTATGCAACTTGAGTCAACTTTATATAATTATTACAATTTTGTAATGAATATGCAAGACATTTAAATTTTATGGTCTCATAACACAGGAGTCTAGTGAGCTTGTCACATACGTCTTTTTTAACAGGACAAACGTTCTATGATTAGTGATTACATATTTTAGAAACCTTGGAACTGGGTGCATTCAAACAACAGTAATAGTAGTACGGTGCGATGAATTAAAAAATAAATCGAGTCGGCGTGTTACCTATGGCAACCCATGCTATAGCCTAGGCTCCAAAGCAAACTCGATTTATTTTTTAAATGATCGCTCGGTAGTAGTAGTAATCACTGTAAATCCTTGAAATAATTCCATCAAACCAACTGTCTGGTTCAAATGTATATTTAAACCACATGACCATCAAAACTTGAAGGCGCGATATCAAGATTCTTAAAAATTATAAGTAAGAGATAGGTATTCGACATTATGGCTCGATCGGTACCTACACTCTATATATCTTTAGTCTGTGCTCTACAGTGTCTTGCAAATGCAAGGTCGCAAAATTTTCTTCGTCGAGCTAAATATTTAAATCCGAAAAAGTACGCCTGGTAAAAGAGGTGTAAGAACTAAGAACTACCGTCAGTACGTACAGTACATACTGTATTACATTAAATAGTGATTAATAACTTGTACTTTTCTGCATATTTGGATTATTTAAATATGAGTATTGATTCAGAAAAAGACAACAGGGGCCCGTTGCACAATATTTAAGAATTTTCAAGTTACAAAATACAAGTTACAAGTTATTAGTTATTAGTACTAATAGATTGTGTTGCACAATTATTTTAGTTACAGTTGTAAATTCTGCTAAATTTTATTAGGAAAAAAAAATGAAATTACTAGTGTAGTCGGCTTTGATTTATTTTTACTTGTCGCAATCTAATGTTGCGCCTGTCACGCTAAATTTTTGTAATTTAATTTGTTATTTCCATAAATCACAAACCAAAATTCTAAATAGGTATGGGTAAACGCGATGAACAACGCAAGTTGTTATTATGCATTAAAAAAAAAATGCATCAGTTCTCGGGACAATTCCCCAATCACCCGATTTGGAAGACATTTTTTATATTTAGAAATAAAACTATATTATGTATAAATAAAATAATCTCGACAACCCCACATAGTAAAGAAAATTAGCAATTCAATAAAAATAAAAATTAAATTCAATAAAATAGAAAGCTCTCATAAAAATTTCTAATTTCCCCTTCAATATTTTCTGCCGCTGACACAACACATTAAATAAAGTTGTAGTCACTACATTTTAACAACATAATTTTTTTATAACACGACATAGGTACTGTTATTTTTTGATCCCATGCATATCAGAAATAGTGTGATATTGGCTACCATTCCAAACCAGTAGAGAGCTATATGTAGGTACTACATAATTATTGTTTAGCAGTAATAGCTAATAGCCCCACTTCTTCAGCTATTATGTAGAATCCTGTAACCTATTTGTTCTAACAATTTCATTTTTTCCGCGGGCAATCTAAACCGCTCCAAAAACTCTATTCTTGATTCAAATGAAAAATTAATTGGAGGACGAAAAATGTTACCCCTATGCTACCTTATTCGATTTGGAAATACTTCGTCTTCACTGCTTGATTCATAGAATAAGTCATGTAACATTTTGAAGAAAATTATTTCAACTTGTAAATTCGGATATCAATATTTATTAGCGACGTTTTGCTTGTAAAAATTTGACATTAAAAACTACAAAACTAATATATTAGTTGATTTGTGTCTGCCATTGTGCAACAGCTACTAGTAAAATCAATATAAAATACACTAATATTTTTCATTTTACAACTTGTAACTTGAAATTACTAGAGATGAGATTGTGCAACATAATTTTACTAGTTACAAGTTACAAGACTAATATTATTACTAATAAAATGATTGTGCAACGCGGCCCAGGTGTTTGATATCAAATTTCTGAAATAAGCACAAATAGAAAACTGTGAAATCGCGTCGGCTTTGCGTCATGTTCTAGAACAAATTAGGCTACTGCGATGGCTTGATTTATCATTCAAACGGGGTTTATTTTCGCAAAATATCAAAAAACGCTGTGTAAATTCGCTTTTAATACAAAACAGGTCCAAAAGAGGAGCAGAAATTTCCATTTCAGCTTCAAATCAATCGAGAGTGCTAATGAATTAAACTTAAACGCGAAGAGAAGAAATGAGTTGAAAAACAACTTACCCATTGAGGAAAAATTGATAAAAAATGAATTTTCCCGCATATAAACAATAACAAACCACAGGTTATCAACCTTACCAACCCGTACGTACCGGTATACAGCGCCCGACTAACTACATAGACCAAATATACTAGACATGTAAATTAAATGGAACAAACTGAAATGAACTTTTTTGGTGTGAGTCTGGGGAGCGGTTTAAGAAATCAGACGTTGGAGGGCGCCAGGTAAGTAATTTTTAAACAATGCCGCTTTAAATTTAGGGAATTTCCTTTCCCTCGCAAGCCGGCAAGCCTGGGGGCTCACTGCGAGATCTTTTGTTTTAAACTGATTCAGTGATTTGTTTTGTTTAGGAAGATATAAAAGACAAATTGATGGCATTGCTTACTCTTTTCCTTTTCATCTCCGGTAAGTTCCACATGGTTTTTCTGATTCACTATTTGTATATGTAGTTTCATTTTATTTTTCAATGATTAAACCTTAGAGTGAATTTCTTAGATAAGAGCTATCTCAAACGTTAAATTAAAATAATTTAAAAACGAAACTTCATTGTTCATTGGAGCAAGAGCAATCTGTTACCTTAAATCGATTTATTTAGTAATTTTCCAATATTACATTTGCCTATGTTACCATTAAACCTTAACTATTTGAAATAAAAGCATTTTAATATTTGAAAGATTGCGCTTATGAAATGAGTCGCCAGATAAAAATCAAAAAATCGTTCAGTCATTACTATCAATTGTTTCCAAATTAACTTACTGACGCGATAACCCTAATGTTTCACGTGTTTTTGTTATTCCATTGTTATTGTGTATTAGTCATGCATTTGCAATAGTTCAATTAAAGATCAACTGTTTTTGGGGTGCCTAAGTATGACAATCTTAGTAGATACTAAACATTATTAGCATTAGCGAGTTGAGTTTATCTACTTATATAGTACATAACATTTTTTTTACTTTCAGTTTTCTCGCCAGAGGTTTTTACTCTTCCGTGCAAAGGACAATTTAAGATAGTGTTTACTGATCCTGTCTTATCAATCTATACAAAGATGAATGGAAGTTATACAAAAAAGAATAAGTGCTGTGTGCCTGGTTGTGAAGATAAAACAAGTAAACGCCATCGCTTTCCCCGTGATCCAGACATGTTTAAACTGTGGGTGGAAAACATTAGAGCACCACGTTTGCAAGAATTGACACCTAATCAGGTTTATCGAACGTGTTACGTATGTAACATTCACTTTGGTGAGGAATGTCTTGTGCCTGGTACTTTGAGAGGGCTAAGAAAAGATGCTGTCCCAACTCTTAACTTGTCTGGTATGTATGATTTATGTCCCTCATGGGCGATGATGTATTAATAGATTGTATGTATTAGTACTCTCAGAAGATGTTGAAGTGTATGTTCAAACCGAAGAAGATGTTGGTCAACAAGAACTGCTTAGTTTACCCAGCACATCCAAACTCTCAGCAGACAAGGTACATGAAGAGCATATTTTACAATCTACTGCAAAAATAGCAGAAGAATCTGTGCAAACAGATACTGCAGGGACATCAAAATGTCCAGACAGTCCTAGTCATGATGACTCATTACTTCCTTCCGAGATGTGCAGAGTAATGGAGCACCTACGCTCCGTGGTAGAATCTACATCAGAATCTTCCAGAGGTGGGTGTGAATATAGATCCAATGAGTTCCAAAACCATATTATATTTTTAGGTGTACGCAAGCGAAAATCAATTCTGAAACAAGTTGATGTAACACGTCAAGCCCAATTAACTCCCAAATGTAAACAATTATATAAAATGGTGGGTAACTGGGGACAGAAGACGGCAACTTTACAACACAAAATGAAAAGCCTGAAAGAAAGATTGCGTGATGCTGAAAAAGTTGCTACTTGCACCAATTTGACCAAGTTGATGACAGAAGTCAATGAAACAACATACATGTTTATCATGCAACAAGTGCGCACCCAACACCAGAAGCCACACGCACGGCGCTTCACCATGAACGAGAAAATTTTGGCTTTGTCATTTTTAAAAACCAGTGGAAAGGCATATCGCTTTCTTTCCAAAATTTTTTGTTTACCTTCGATCCGCACATTGACCAATTTATTGAACGAAATACCCTATGGAGCAGGTATTAATAGACAGGTATTCAATAGTTTAAAAGTAGCTGTCCAGCAACTAAAAAATAGAAACGACCGACTATGTAGTGTAATTTTTGATGAAATGGCCATTAAACCATTATTGTCCTATAACAAGAAACAAGATATAATTGATGGATTGGAAGATTTTGGTAATGGTGACAGAAGTAGCCATATTGCAGACCATGCAAATGTGTTTATGGTGAAAGGCATCCACCGCCAGTGGAAACAGGCAGTGTCTTTCAATTTTAGCAGTGGTCCCATAAAGTCCCAGAAACTTAAGCCACTGTTACTAGAAATCATCAAAGAATGCAAACAGATTGGTTTGGAAGTAGTAGCCACTGTTTGTGACCAGGGTTCAGCAAACCAAGCTGTAATAAATTCCCTACTGAAAGACACCCATAATAAGTGCATTGAAAATGGGGTACAGAATACATTTTGTGGTTTCACAACGGATGGAACTGATGATGTTATACCCTTGTATGATGTTCCTCATTTATTTAAGGGGATTCGGAATAATTTACTTACAAAAGACCTCCATTTTGAGGAAAATGGTCTGAAGAAGATTGCCCGATGGGATCACATCAAGCAATTTTATATGCTGGACAAAATGGAAGATGTACGCCTGTGTCCTAAACTGACGGATGGGCACATATTAGGTGATAAAATGAAAAAGATGAAGGTATCAGCAATGGCACAGGTGTTTAGTTACTCTGTGGGATCTTTGATGAAACGGATTTCACAATGGGGTAAGTGTATATTTTACGGCCTAAACATGAAATGCTGGTATTATCAATAATGGCCGGCCAATTTTAGTATTGACCTAGCTCTTTGGCTCATATTCGAAATAATCGTAACTAGTTGGAGTTTGGGCCCCCCAACATTAATAATAATAACTATGTATTTAGATCTGGCTAAATTCGGATAATGGCTGGCCAATACTGATAACGACCAATTTCAAGCTTGGGCCATAGCATATATACAGCGTCATTTTTGACTTACTTTGAATTACTAAAATAATTTGACATTGCAGAAATAAAGACAGAATACAATTTGCCACCAGAAGCCGAAAATACTGCGGATTTTCTGTTACTGATGGATAGCCTGTTTGACAGTTTGAATGGTAATTCGAAACATGGCGGTGCAGGTAAACCACTGAAAGGAGGAATATCAGAAACATCTCCCCATGAAGAGTTTTGGATAAAAACAATTCCTACACTAGATAAGATGCGCTTCTATAACGCAAAGAGAAAAAAAGTTGTAAAGGTACCTTCTGCAGTAAATCTCGTTAAAACAATTAAAGGTTTTATTAATTTAAAAAATAAATTACTGCAGAAGGTAAAGTACATTTTGCCTAGAGCAATAAATCAGGATTGCCTGGAAAATTTTTTTTCGAGTGTCAGAGGTCATAGTCGTCACAATGCCTTGCCTGATGTGGCGCATTTCGTGACATCTTTCAAATCTCTTTTGGTCAACAATTTTTTTTCTCGGCATTCTGCAGGCGCCAATTGTGAAAAAGACTTCACAGTTGGTGCTCTGGATGATTTACGTTCATTTTTAACTGGAGAGGTAATTGCCGGTGTCAGCAGATTGGAGCCTGATGTGGAGGTGGTTCTGCCTGATTTGCCACTTCATTGCAAAAAAAGCCGAGTGGCTAAAGCGACACTGGCTTATTTGGCTGGGTACATCGCCAAAACACTGTTGAAAAAACATGGTACGTGTACCACTTGCAGAGAACTGCTGTTACGTACTCATGGTGATGTGCCCATAGAAGTAATTGAGGCTCGTAACTTCAACCAAAACAGGTTTTTGACTCAACCAGGCAGTTTTTTATACTACGTTACTTCTGAGGCATGTACACGCCTGTTTTACTTAATTCCGCGATATTGTAAATATGAGACCATACACAAAATATTGGTATCAATCTTAATTAAATTTGTAAATTTTACTCCCTTAAACTGTATAGAGCATGATTTGGGACATTTGACAGCGGTGTTATTAGTTAAGACAATAGTAAATTTTTGGACTAGGCGCGTGAATTTAGTCATTGCAGGGAAGGACCAAAAATTTTTATATTTGACCAAACATGCACCCAATAAAAATTTATTGGACCCCGTGAAATTGGAGGCGCATGAAAAATATGTAAAAAGAAGACACCTCAAAAAAAAACATTAATTGTACGACTTTTCATATACATATTATTTTATAATTAATTGTTTATATTTTTATGGCAATACATTTACTTTGAATGTCAAATAATGATTTCATTTTTTTAGCCAGTTTATTAAGTAAAAATGTTAAAATATTCTTATTTAAGAAGTGTTATTTATACCCATGCCCCCGCCCGTTCCTCCGCCAATGTCTTAGCTTTAGCAATCAACCACTGGCGGCGCTGCTTTTAGCTTTCGTCGATAACACAGGCATTTACATGTCTAGTATATTTGGTCTATGACTAACTACAAACTACAAGTTTCTCAAAATACCAACAGAGGACAGCACTACAAACTGTCAAAACGTCAACTGTCATTGTGCCGCCATTCATAGCTGTCATTTTCATTTGTGTGAGAGTTTTGAGTGCGTGTTGTGCGCGTCGGATCATTTTGCTTGAAATGTAATTTCTCGTTTTCTTCAGAAATTGGTGCATTTATATTAATAAATAAGTCACAATGCCGGCCCTGGAAGTGGCTAATGCGAACCCTGAGGAGCCTGGCCCTATAAATCCAGTGGTGGGTATTATTTATCCACCACCTGAGGTGAGAAGTATCCTTTGCCAAAAAATGCAGACAGTTACAGGTTTTTGGAATGTTTGGAAAAAGTCGGTTCAAAAAATGTTTTCCTGACAATTTGTTAAGATATCGTCGATAAGACCGCTAGTTTTGTGGCACGTAATGGCCCAGAATTTGAGGCTCGTATCAGACAGAACGAATTGGGTAATCCTAAATTCAATTTCTTGAATCCTGGTGATCCCTATCATGCCTACTATCAGCACAAGGTCAACGATTTCCGCGAAGGGAAAGGTAGGATTTTTATTTTTTATTCATAAGTGTTTTCAGAGGAGTTCAACTCCACCTATAAGGATGAAATATGTACTGCAAAAATTAAAGAGAAAGTTTGTGTTTGATTTTTGCATCAACTTCAGCGTTGTTTATACTATGTGTCTCGGAAATAAATACATACATTTTAACTGGTAATAGAACTCGTTAATTGCAACAGTATATTTAAATATATTTTGCTCCTAAACCTTATAGTTATCCAATTAAAATTATTGAAAGATTTGGCACAAATTTAGTTACCCGCCTATGGGGATTACTTGCTTCGCCGATGCCGATAAGCAAACAACAAAAAACAAATGCAAGAAAACTTTCACTTGTTTCTTGCGAACTTAAGTACAGCGGCTGATTGCTGCGCCCGTTGCTGTAACGTATAATGACAAGGGTGGAAGAGAAAAAAGAGAATCATATGGTGGATATTAAATGAAAACAATTTTAATAATAAATATTTTAAACTGACCCTAATGAATCGCTCATACCCAAATAATGACAAAATGTCTCCTGAAATTAGTGTATTAATCCGTAAAAATGCTCATGAAGTTATTAGAATAATCAGTAATCACTAACCATTACAAGAAGTGTTCAAAGTGACCGCCGTTATTGTCAATACAATAACGAAGGCGCCGATGAAATGATTCTTCCACTCTTTCCAGCATTTCTCTGTTATTGCGAATTGTTGTGGCATTTTCCACCCGTTTTCTTAAAACTTCAGTTGTGTCAATTGGGATCGAATATACCAAGTCCTTCATGTACCCCCACAAGAAGTAGCACGGAAATTCTCTAGACTCGAGGAGCACTCCCGACGATTCACCATGCAGTAACACAATATCAATGTACTCAGTGCTCGAAAATAAACTCGCCGTTTTCACAAAATTTTAGCTTAATCACAGAATCAACACGTAAACACCTGCCTTGTGGAGTCGGACAAAACTAACCAAAAACTACACCTTGGCCGCAGAGCGGAAAAACAGTATTCTAAAAACACAATGTTTTGGGTTGATTTTACAAAAAGTATTATTTCACGGTCACTGTCATTGGGTCAAATAACTAAAAATGCGAGTAAATAGACAGCTCGTTAATTTATGGGGGGGAAAAATACTGAAATGAAAATTATATTTCGAAAAAATGATACATAAAAAATTTGGTTGTTCTTGACGAGAACTGTCACTGGTTAAAATTAATGTACTTATTTCTGAGACATATATTTATTGTGATTTACTGTTTTTGATTGCACAAAAGGAAAACTTGTTTTTTCTACTAAATCTCCGTTAGAAAGTAATTTTTTGATTGTTACAAAACTAAATATGATGAAAATTAGCCATATATGAGTGTTCGGCTGTACAGCCTTGAGCTCCATGAGAAGATTCTATTATCCGAGAGCGTCGTTTTTCTGACCCACAAAGAAAGAAACAACTATGTATTATGAAAAATAAATCGTGATAGCGAAGTACATTTTTAGGTCAAGAACCGGCGTCTAATTTACCCGCTGCGATATCAAAACTCTCTGTAACTGCCGCTGCTCAACAAAAACAACAAGAAATTCTCAAACAGGTTGAGCAACCCTTCATACCTAAAGAACCGCCGAGCGAATTTGAATTTATAGCTGACCCTCCATCTATTTCGGCCCTGGATTTGTAACACACCCCAAATGTTCTAAATTCATCTTTGCTAACCTGATTTTTCCAGAGACATTGTAAAACTGACTGCACAATTTGTCGCTCGTAACGGCAGACAATTTCTGACACAATTGATGAACCGGGAGCAACGTAATTTTCAGTTTGACTTCTTGCGGCCGCAACATTCCCTCTTTCAGTACTTCACTAAACTGTTGGAACAATACACTAAGGTATGAACAAATACAGTAAAACTCGTATAGTTTCAGTAATTTTGATTCTGCAGGTTTTGATCCCGCCAAAAAGTATGCAACAGCGGCTTCGCGACGAAGCGAAAAGCGCAAAAGCGGTTTTGGAACAAGTCAAGTACAGAGCCGAGTGGCTGCGCTATCAGGAGGCGCAAAAAGCCAAACAAGAAGAAATTTTGGAAAGAGAGCGAGGTTTTATTTTTTTGTATCGATTTGTCTTTCTATTTAAAATATTTTGTTACAGTGGCGTACGCTCAGATTGACTGGCACGACTTTGTTGTTGTTGAAACTGTAGATTATCAGCCGTTTGAAATCGGCAACTTTCCCCCACCTACAACTCCAGAAGAAGTTGGTGCACGTCTTCTAATTCAAGAAAGGTTTGAAGAAGGTGAAGATATAGAAATGCAACTTGAAAGTGACGATGAGGAGACAGCACAAGCTGCCGTATGCAAGACTGTTTGTTCGGGAAACATTTGTTTATTGTTGATTTACAGGATGAAGGATTGAGTACAATGCAGGATAGGACGGGACAACGGAAGGGTGATGGTCGTGATGATAATCGCGTTCAAGACATGGAAGAGGAGAGTTCAGATGAAGATGGAGACGACAAAAATCAGCCGCAAATTCAGCCTCCTCTTCCGCCTATACCGGACAAAGTGGTCGTGAAAAAATACGATCCCAAACAAGGTGAAGAAAATATGTTGTTAAGTGCCGAACGTAACAATTGTTTTTGTTTTCACAGCCGTAAAAGTTACTCGACCGACTGTCGGTGATGATTATCTCATTTCGCCCATCACCGGTGAAAAGATTCCAGCGAGTAAGGTCCAAGAACACATGAGAATCGGGCTTCTGGATCCGCGATGGGTCGAGCAACGTGACAAGCAAGTGTCAGATAAGATGAATCAAGAAACGGTGTATGCGGCAGGTTTGTTGCAGAAATACAAAAAGCGATGACGGTTTTACAAAATGTTTTTACAGGGTCTGCCATCGATGCAAGTTTGAAACTGCTCGCCGAACGTCGTACCGATATTTTCGGTGTCGGCGACGAAGAAACCGCTATCGGTAAGAAGATAGGCGAAGAAGATGTTAGGAAGGATGAAAAAGTCACATGGGACGGACACACGTCGAGTGTCGAAGCTGCAACCAGAGCTGCCAGAGCCAATATCACTCTGGAGGAGCAAATTCACCAAATACACAAAGTGGGTTGTATTTTGACTGGATGCAAGTGTTTAAATGTGATTGTTACAGGTGAAGGGGTTGTTGCCTGACGAAGAGAAAGAAAAGATCGGCCCCAAGAACGTCGTCGGAGGGGGCAAGTCACAAAACAAAGTGACCGCAGCGGCGATCATCTCGGCCAAACCGCAAGCCAATCCCAACCCTGTAAGCACTGTTTTTGTATCGTTCTTGTATAAATCCTGGCGTACTTGAGTAGTCTCTTGAAAACACCTCATTTTTTTTACGAGAATGTGTGTTTTTAGCCAGTTAAAATCACTGCAGTATCTGCTGTGATCCCAATTCAAACTCAAACAATCACACTGCAGGTTCCACAGCAACCCACGATGCTAGCGCAACAAGCGTCCATCATGATGATGCCAGCGCCACCTATGGCACCGATGCGGCCGCCACCACTGATGAGTATAATTTTCCCGATTCCGTCAATTCAAAATGTTTTATTTCAATATTGCAGTGGCCGCCCCACCTCCGATGGGCGGATTTGTCACGCCGATGGCTCAAATGGGTCCACCTATGGGCATGCAGGTCAAACATCCCGGAGATGGTCCGTCTGAAGATGAACCTTCAAATAAGAAGATGAGAAACGAGGATTCGCTTATCCCAGAAGAAGTCTTCTTATCGAGAAATCCAGTAAAGATATGCGTAATTTTTACAACGTGTGGTTTATAATTTTTTTGTAGAATCCTGTCGCGATCAAGATTGCTATTCCAATGATGCCAGAGAAGGCGGAATGGAAGTTGACTGGACAGATGCTGACCTTGAATGTGCCTCTGGCGGAAAGCGTGTCTTCTATCAAATCGAAAATACTGGAAGAGACGAATATGCCGCCAGCTAAGCAGAAGCTATTTTATGACGTAAGATTCTTGGGTTTGTGAGGATTGATTTATAACGGTTCGTTTTAGGGGATGTTCTTCAAGGATTCAAACACGCTTGCGTATTACAACATCATAACGGGAGCCGTAATTCAGCTTCAAGTGAAGGAGAGAGGTGGTCGCAAAAAATAATTTGTTTGATAAAAAGTTTAATGGCAAGAAAATAGTAGTGATGCAGTTAACAACATAAAATTAGTATAATTTAACTGATAAATAAATTAATCAACAAAAATGTCAACAATAAAATTTACAGTTTGTCTGGATTTTTTTCTTAGGTATTTCATTTTATTTTAATAACACGGAAGATCTGACCAAGGAAGTGGTTTAATTTAAGCCCCTTGTAATTACGTATTTTACTCTACGGTAAATATTATAAGATGTGTAATAGATACCCCGCAAATTTCTACACAGTGTATTCCTACATTAAAAATTAATTCGGCAAACGAGTCAAATGAAAATATCCGTCATTATCTAAACTACGATTTATTTTGCAAAAGAAAGGCTTCTATTGTCCTGTATCGCGCGATCATGGGTCCATAAATTTCAGCGGCGTCGGCGTAAGGCTCACAGATGAGGCGTGGTGGCGGAAGACTTGACGTGACTTCCCGATAATTGCTTTCCTCACCCAAAAAACCGTGTTTGGCTTGGTACGCCGCCCCCAACATGGCTGACTTCGTTTCGTCCTGTTTTACATTATAAAAAAAATGGAAATTTGTTCATGTGAAAATATAATACCTGGAGATACACCGGGGCGTTGAAAACGTCGGAAAGAACTTGCAAGATAGCTTTATTGGCGGAAGCACCTCCAGTGGCCAAGATTTTTGTTTCTTTCCCTGAAAGAAAAAAATAGTTCAGAAGAGAATATTTTCATTTTTGCGTAGTACAAAGGACGAACGAATTTTGTCAAGTTTCAACTAAATATTTTTGAATTATAATCTTATTTTGTTTGGGCGTGAATCGCGATCTAAAACACGTTAGAAGAATGATAGCAATAGGCGAAACAAAAACATAAAGATAAAATAGTAGTTTATTTGACGAGTTTGTGTGTAATTTGGGCCTTTTTTGGCACGCGTGGGCCATTTTTAAAGGCCCACGAGTGTCAAAAGAGGCCCAATTTACACACGAACGAGTTGAATACAACGTTTTTTTGTTCGACGAGCCCCTTAAAGGCTCCAAATCGCTTAAAACCTTTAAAATTAGCTTGACGTTTCGTTTTGACAAGTTGTGACATTTATCAAAATCCGTTCACATAGAAAATTCTCAAATTCTGACAGTGTCGAGCAAAAAAAGCAGTTATTAAACTGTGGGTTTTTAAACAAACAGCACTCAGTTTATTAATATGTACCTACTGCTTTATTACTTAACGATACAATAATAATTTGTTTTGATTATATTTAAAACCAAACCTGTTACCTGATTGTGAAAAAGCAACCAGTGTCAATTACACTAATATGTAAGTACTGTAACAATGTGGTTTATTAAAATAATTATACTTGATGCGAATTTTATTCTCTAACTGTGTTGCTCTAACCGTTCAAAGCAATTATATTCATTTACGAACCTAAGGTGAAACCAATGTCTTCAGCGTACGCTCGTTTCGCAATAAACTGTCCTTCGATCAGAGCTCTCACTTCTACCTCTAGACTTGTAAATTTTGTGATTCTATCACCCGCCTTGTTAAACCTGTAGTCACCAGACAAAAACGGGAGGATTTCTTGGACGTCGTAGTACAACCCTAAACGTACCAAAAATAATTTTCAAGACACCAAACATTACATGCTCACCCATATTTCCAAAATTTCCTCTAGGAGTGCTGTCCAACAACTGATTAAAAATATCCCAGCTGGATTCCGCACACGAGTCTCTAATTCTCTCTCGTGTTAAAGAACCGTTTTTGAAACTACAACAGGAGTAAGTAAGTACATATTATGTAAATACATACCAGTTCTGGCTATTGGAGTAATCGTTCAGAATTTTTTCAAAAATCACAATAATTTTACCCTTTTTTATCTTAAATGTTAAATGAATTACAACAATTCCTTTTCGAAAGGATTTCCCTTGCTATTCAACGTGGAAACGCTGCAAGGACTCGGGGCACTTTTTCAGATTCCGCATTATTATCGGAAATTTTTGTATTGTAAACCAAAAATGTTATGTATGTATTTAATAAAATGTTTCAAATTTCAACAATTTTCCTATATTTTACTTAATTTCAACCTCTAAAAATTGCTAAATCCTGAAATCAAAATATCATTAAAATTTAACAATCTCTTTTGAAAATTGCTAGGATTTTTGTTCTTGTTCTGATGTTTAAACAGTCATAGAACTCATCGAAACAAATTACTTTTCTATTTACCATTTTTTTGAAAACTCAAATTTATTTTCACCGTATTCCGTGTCATCGAGACCATCGAGACGTTTATGAATACGACGATGAAAGAACAACGGATTCGTATGAAAAAGGTTAACGCACAAAAAATAAATACGCCAAAAACACAGGCGGATAGGTGCAGTTACACTAATCCGGAGTTAACAAATATTGTGGTGATCAACGTTTCGACATGTTGGTGAGAACTCAAGCTTCTATGGCTCAAAGGGCATAGGAGCGTGGTGCATCGATAACGGAGGGCGTCAATTCAATTCAATTCAAAATATTTATTTTTCTTCAATTTGGGGTAACATTTCCTTAATTTATTTACAATACTTTGTGATGTGAACTGGACGGTTGTTGACGCTTTTTAGTTTCAACCAGGGAGGCCGTCATTTTGAGCATTTAAAGGTTTGTGCCCTTGATCAAGTGTGGTGCGTACGTTCAATGTCACTCTCACTACGAATAAAGAATTGGTTTTCGCTTGATTATCTAATTTTTTCTCCTTTCGCTTTCAATGTACGCGCGGATACATTGGCCATTGGCGGGTGCCAAAATTTACGATCAAACTAATTAAAATTTTATCTGGATTTACAAAGATGGTAAATAGGAAAGTATGTATGTATTTGTTTTGATGAGTTGTTTCATTGTTTGAATTTTCTCAATTCATTTCAATAACAGTCTGTATAATCATACTTTAAATCCAATGGATCACTATACTTTATTATTTTTTCTTCAGAAATTGGTGCATTTGTACAGGGTTGTTATAAATGATTGTAGGCGAAACAGGCCATGTCCATGTTATGAAATTTTTGCGCTTTCATGTGAACTGTCAATTTTTGTCGCTGTCATTGTCATTTTTTAGGTGAAAAGTGCGGTGATGAGTATTTTATTTGCTATGTAAATCACTCTTTATTGTCAATGTGACATTCAAAAGTAAAATTTTGAAATTTATTTTCTGTTCACGTCAATCGCATGTCAATCAAAATCGTCGCAAACGGTAAAATTGAGGTTAATAATGTAAAGCCTATTTTACATTTTTTGACGGTAGGTATATTGACAGTGATGCCCAAAATTCCGTGTCTCGAATTGTAGGTACTCACTTATTACTTATTAACAATTCACATCATTTCGATGTTTTTTATATGGAGCGACAACCATAAATTTTACATTCAGTTTTTACGCCTACTTGGACTACAATCATTTATAATAACCCTGTATTAATAATTAATAAATAAATAAGTTACTATGTCGGCCCTGGAAGTGGCTAATGCGAATCCGGAGAAGCCGAGCCCCATGAATCCAGTGGTGGGCGTTATTTATCCACATGAGATAACCTGCGATCGAATAAAAAAAAATCGAAATCGTGCTATTCTGATGCTTTGATTGGTTCAAACCACCATTTTCGCCTACTCTGATTTTTTTTTATTCGATCGCACGGTACTTAACTACTGATAAATTGTTCGAAAATCAAGGAACATTTTCAAAGTGACTGAAGATCAAGTAAAATACATATAGCAAAACACTTGTAATTTTTATATTTTTAATGGGGACTAAATTACTGAGATTTTGTTGGAAAAAACACTTTTTTTACCATAACAGAGCTATGTATGCATTCGGATCCACCGGGTTGCACAAAATATGCCCATTTAAGACAATCTTAGGCTCTGTCAACCACAAGAACACTGTATCACTAGTTCCTAAACTGACCGCCAGCCACCCTTCATTCAGTCTCATACCTGCAAATGTGACCTAGTGACAAAAAGTTGCACAAATCGTCACTACTTGCCAACAAGAGAAGCAGAATTGTCACCGGTGCACGCAATGACTCGACACTCTGGACTAAAGCTGTATCTCTCGACGAAATATGGAGAAATCGAGCCGACATTTGTATTGGACGGAACCGTTGCACCAAGTTTTTCTTCCAAGTTGGCACCAGCAACATCCAACAGTCTCTGATCCCACTTTTTTGTTCGTATGTCCATCAAGTTCATGCCGGAACCGTCTGAAAAATCAATCGGTGCGATTTTTCCCAGAAACAGTGAGCACAAGAAGCTGCTCACTAACGAGATTCTCTTAAAACGAGACAGTTAAAACACGACTTCTAAAATCTGCAAGATCTTTACTTCTGTAGTTTTGTAAGGCTCTGGTCTAGTCTGGGCGATCTTTGCTATTTGTGAACCTGTGAACCTCTCGTACCCTCTAGAACCTGTGATTTCCGCCAGTTTCTAAAAACGAGTCTTAGATTTTGTACAATTTTCAATAAAGAAAATTACTTGAGGTCCTCCCACTGCGTCTTCTAGTTGTTTGCACTGATCCGTAGTACTGGAGTCCATCCAGACTGGACTAGTACTGATGGCAAAACTGGAAGCTAGTTGTTGATGGAGGAACTGACCTGGATCCAGACCAGCCAGTACTTTTTCGCAATTCTTTTGCCAATAAACAGACCCGTGTTGTTGCGCAGACCCGGAAACTGCAGCGATTTTTGAAAAATCCACACCAGCAACTGTCAGTTTGTCCAACAACATGTCCAGAGCTTTGACCCACATTATGGTGGGTGCCGTGATCACATTAGCATCGGACTTTTCTATTAAGACTCCGCCGTGTGTTCGAAATTCTGGAAGGTCGCTGTCAAACATAACTGTTGCCTCGTGGATTATTTTCAAATTGTCGTCCACCACAGCAGCTTTTAACTACGAGAAAAAGTATCAAAGTTGGACAAAGCTTGTTTAAACACACGATGAAGATGTTTACTGGGTGTATATACAGGTGTCTCAGAAATAAGTACATTCATTTTAACTAGTGACAGTTCTCGTCAAGAACAACAAAATTTGTATGTATCATTTTTTCGAAATATAATTTTGATTTCAGTATTTCCCCCATACCCCCATGCCCCGCATAAATTAACGAGCTGTCTATTTACTCTCATTTTCTAGTTATTTGACCCAATGACAGTGACCGTGAAATAATACTTTTTGTAAAATCAACCCAAAACATTGTGTTTTTAGAAAACTGTTTTTCCGCTCTGCGGCCAAGGTGTAGTTTTTGGTTAGTTTTGTCCGACTCCACAAGGCAGGTGTTTACGTGTTGATTCTGTGATTAAGCTAAAATTTTGTGAAAACGCCGAGTTTATTTTCGAGCACTGAGTACATTGATATTGTGTTACTGCGTGGTGAATCGTCGGGAGTGCTCGTCGAGTCTAGAGAATTTCCGTGCTACTTCTTGTGGGGGTACATGAAGGACTTGGTATATTCGATCCCAATTGACACAACCGAAGTTTTAAGAAAACGGGTGGAAAATGCTGCCACAACAATTCGCAATAACAGAGAAATGCTGGAAAGAGTGGAAGAATCATTTCGTCGGCGCCTTCATTATTGTATTGACAATAACGGCGGTCACTTTGAACACTTCTTGTAATGGTTAGCGATTACTGATTACTCTAATTACTTTATGAGAATTTTTACGGATTAATACACTAATTTCAGGAGACATTTTGTCATTATTTGGGTATGGGCGATTCATTGGGTCAGTTTAAAATATTTATTATTAATTGTTTTCATTTAATATCTACCATAAGATTCTCTTTTTTCTCTTCCACCCTTATCATTATAGGTTACAGCAACGGGTGCAACAATTAGCCGCTGTACTTAAGTTCGCAAGAAACAAGTGAAAGTTTTCTTGCATTTGTTTTTTGTTCTTCGCTTATCAGCATCGGCGAAGCAAGTAATCACCAATAGGCGGGTAACGAAATTTGTGACAAATCTTTCAATAATTTTAATTGGATAACTACAGTGTGGAATAAAATGATTTACATCTAGTTACCTTTGCATTACCCTTGTAAAAACACGAAATGCCGCTCTACAAAAAAAAGAAAGCCTAACCTCAAAATATTCCAAATTCCAAATGTGATTTATTGCGAAGGGATGATATGAATGCAAAGTAGAGATTGAAATTAAAAAGGAGCTAACAAAAGCAAGTCACAGCTAATGTTGAAAGTAGCCACCAACGTTTGTTAATTCATTTTTGGTAAATTGTAACAATTGTCAATTCGATTGATGACATTTATTGACAGAACTAATAGTTCGGCACTTCAAAAAAAAAGTAGAGCGGTACAGGAAAATTTACATGTGCAAAAATTCCAAAGGTAACTAGATGTAAATCATTTTATTCCACACTGTATAAGGTTTAGGAAAAAAATATAAGTATTTAAATATATTGTTGCTATTATTATTGGGTACCAGTTAAAATTAATGTTTCTGAAACACGTTGTATAAGCACAAGTCTTCGATCAACAGTTGTACGAGTTTATTATCAAATCGAAGATTTACGTTGCAAACTAATTTGAATTTGCAATCGTCGATCTGTGAACGCCTTGTGCCGCTCGGATTAATCAAGACAAAATGAATAGAAACACTTTGAGATCAGTATCGAGCCTTTCCATGGAGAGGATTATTTGCGCTTTGTTATAACACATTTAATGAATCCGTCTTATCTCATTGTCAGCGATAGCAGATTAATTTATGTACGCGGAGTTAATCTCGTGGGTCTCATAAACATCGCTTCCACCAACATTTTTATCGATTACGCAACGATTCAACTCCAGGTTTCGCAACCTGCTGGTCGGCGTGTGAGCCGCCATCAACAGGTGGCATTCTCGGTCTCGAATCCGCGGTACCATCTCTTCGTGACACATACCTTGGTGGCCGAAATCGGCGAATGGTACGCATGCGCCCGTCGTGCTGGTGCCATCGATTGTTGACCACGCAGCAAAAATGACCATCGACACGATAGGCGCTTGCCGCGAACTTACCTGCTGGGTGCTGAGGTCCAGGCCGAGGAAAGTCCTGTCGGGAACAGACACCATCGTCACTTGCACCAGTTTCCACCCAACTACCAACTCCGCGGCTCCGGTACTCTATCGGCACCGTGGTTGACTTCGAGGTCAAGGCACGCGATACTGTTTATTGTATTATGTATTCCGCCAAACTGCTTCAATTGACACGGTGCTAGGAAGCAAGTGGCCGTGTCTCGCACCGTTTTCGGCGGAAATTACGGCGCGAATTGAACTTTTATCTTATCGCTGAATCCATAAACATTGCAAGAATATGTGCAAGAGAGAGGATGTTTCATGACTTTCATGTGGGCAGGGAGACGCTAGCACGGTATTCAGGCCGCAAAAGATTTACGTTAAGATGGCGCCAGTCAATTCCGAACTCTTAATAAGGCAACCCGATTCGAAACAAAGGAGTCGGAAGTAACTGTTTTATTGATTATAACGTAACTGCCGCGTCTGGAGCATCCTTGGCGATTTATTTTCTCATAAAAAGTAGTTTCTTTGTTTACACAGAATTTCTCTTTTTACATTTCTTCATTTACATTTATTTCTATTCTGCTTCTTTTTTTTCTTGCAATTTCCACTACAGAGATGTTAGATTATCTTTCTTTATTTGTTCATCTTCATAAAGAAGTATTTTTAAACTTCATTCTTTCTTCTTTAATTTCAACTGATATCTACTTTTTCATATTTATACAGGTATCCCAGAACTGCCTCCTAAGGAAAAAAGGGAGTATTTGGGTAAATGTGATATTCTGAATTATAAAGAAAAAAAGTCCTACCTCAAGCGATAAATAATCGAGAAAAGACATCCTAAACTTGACCAACCAGAGTTGAGCACCATCAAGGTAGAATGACCGCAACATTGCGTTGCAGGGGTTTCGAAGTCAAAATTCCAAGTAAACTTTTGGCTGATTGTTGCTGTATCAATAATTATTTTTGTTGTCAGCAACCTGTCCAATTTTTTGGTAATACATACCTGAGAACGAGCTTCTGGGATTGGTGAAACTGAAATCTTTATAACTTGGTTATGTGAGTTACAGGAAAATTTATTTTAGTCATCTTGGGGTCTCTGTTGCTGTGGGCACATGCCTGTTTTCTATGGAGGCAGTTCTGGCACCAGCTGTATACAAGTATATCTCACGAGTGATAATGATCCCTGCGGAATAGAAAATGCAACCCACAATACATTGGAATGTAAACCTGGATATGGCTTTTTCTCCTGATGTATTGTGGGTTGAATTTTCTATTCCGCCGGGCTCATTATCACTCGTGAAATACTGTAGTTTCAATTTGGTTGTAGGTCGTAAAATTTTATTGGATATTATGAGCGATTAACGGGCACAATGGTTGGGTTTGAAAAGGCTGGGAAGCGGCGCGTGCCGTTTGCCGTACAATGCAAATACATATACCAAATGTACAATACAACCCTGCTTAAAATATTACCTGCTAGTGGTAAACTAGGATTTATAAGCCCCGCAAGATCTTTAACTTAAAGTACCATAAAATTTTACGACCTACAACCAAATTGAAACTACAGTACTCTGTGTTCCCTTTACTTTCCTATATATTTTTATTTTTCCTCTCTTAATTTCTGGTTTTGTATCGCTTCTTATTTTAAATTCCAATATCCACTTACACATTTTAATTGTATATTTTTCTCTTATTTTCTTTTCTTGTTATACAGACTGAATCACATAACTTTCCGACCCTAACGAAAGTTAAATGCAGTCAGTAATAGGTTTTTTTGCATATCGTAATGAAAGTGGCACTTTTTTACACGCAAAATCGTAGTGAAAGTAACACTTTTTTACGCGAAAAATCGTAGTGAAAGTAGTACTTTTTTGCATCATTTTATTCCATCTCCTTGAAGATGATTGTCAAAGCATACCTAATTTTTTTTTTTTTTAATTTTTCATAAATACTTTTAGACCAAATTTCTCAACTTTTTTCGATATGCAAAAAAATAGTGTGTACAACACGTTATGAAAGTCTCTTTTTTCACTTACATATTTGCTTGATTAACTCGGGCTACGCCCTCGTTAATCAATCTGCAAATTCGTGAAAAAAGTATGACTTTCATAACTAGTTGTACAAATAACTAATTCAGTGATAACTTGATACTTTCATTTACTATGAAATCTGGACACTCCTGGCGTTATTGACAATCACTTGACAGTTCATTTTTGTATAATTCTGAAATAATTTTTGTTAATTAAAATGTGCTCCAATGACGAAAGGATCGATAAGTGATACATGATGAGTCAGTTTCGTAAATAAAAATAAATATTGTCGATTACCTACTGCCATTTTTAAATTTTTATAATTGAGACTTTTGTGAGGGATGTGCAAACCATACAAGAGTGGTTTATAACGAGTTCTTGTGTAAATTGGGCTTTTTTTGGCATGATTGGCCAGTTTAAAACGCGAGTGAAACGAGGGTTTTTTAAAGATTCATGAGTGCCAAAGAAGCCCAATTTACACACGAACGAGTTGAAAATACAAGTTTTTTTTGTTCGAGGAGCCTCTTAAAGGCTCTAAATCGCTTAAAATCTTTAAAATTAGCTTGACGTTTCGTTTTGACAAGTTGTGACATTTATCAAAATCCGTTCTCAATTCTCAAATTCTGACAGCGTGGAACAAAAAAAGTTTAAAATAATTCATGTTTTTGGATCAAGGCTGTATTTAAATTTCGTTACGTGTTTTTACTCATCAAGTCATCACAGTAAAATTCGTTTTACAGGTTAAAAGAAACAGCCAAAAAAGTGATTTTATATTTTTTTAAATAATTTGCTTTGACTTTACATTCTTTCATTTATTTGCAATAGTATTTCTATTCTTCTCCTTGCATGGTCCACCTTACGTTATTTTTCTTGTCATTTTCACTACTGAAGTTTTAGATCACTAAAATTGCTGAGTTCTCTCTTTTAATTTCTAATTCTCGGCATTTTCTGACTTCATTCTTTCTTTTGTTATTTCTATTGGTATCAACTTTTTCATTTTTTATTTCTTTTCTTCTATTTTTCTTCTCTTAATTTCTGGTTTTATACAATTTCTGACTTTAAACTCCAATATCCACTTAAACATTTTAATTGTGTTTACTCAGCACAGCCAATCTTTTTAACAAATTGTAATTTATCGTAAATATCATTTGTCTCTGACATTTTCTTCAACGTGTTATCAACAACAACTAATAATTTGCTTTGATTTTGCTGTTCTTCATTTATATTTACAATAGTATTTCTATTCTCCTTCTGTGATCCACCTTTTTTATTTTTCTCGTCATCTTCTAACTTCATTCTTTCTTCTTTTATTTCTATTGATATCAAGTTTTTCATTTTATTATATTTTCTTAATTTTCTTATACCGGGTGGGGCATCGTATACACGCACGCCAGAAATCGCGACTTCTAATTAAATAAAATTGGCGAAATTTTATATACCTGACTAATTATTGATAAGGTATATTTGAGAATTTTTAAAATTTTTTTTGTTAATAAATAAGGCCGTAACAGTTTTATTAGTTTTCTGAAATTAACTGTTAATTTACCTATAAAGTTTTTACACTAAATGAATCTGTATCTGCTAGCCCATCAAACCCTGGTGGCACAATTACAAATTTTGACTTGGTTAGCTAAATAATTCGCTTTTTTATTTAAACGTAAACCAGACGGGTGATTTACGGCACAATGGTATAATTTCCCAACAAAGGTATAGCCGACCGTTTTAAACCTTTTTGCCATAAAATTGACAGTTTCCATTGTCACCTAAATTTACAACAGCACAAGTAGCAGGTCATAAATAAAAATGATTTTGAAAGTTGAAATGTAAAACTGCGTTTAATTCAAAATCTAATTGGTATTTTTTTCCGTAGATTTCGTAAATAATTATAGGAAGTGAATCTGGGTAGGTTAGTATAAAAATCAGAATTTGACTTTTTGGTTGAAATTTACATTTTAATTTTTTTTGACTTTGTTTGTAAGTGAAAAATTATCAAAAAATTATGAAATGTACCTTACCAATAATCAGGTAAGTCTGAAAAATTTCGACAATTTAATTTAATTAGAAGTCACGATTTCTCGCGTGCGCGTATACGATGCCCCACCCGGTATATACATATATTTCTATTTTTCTTCTCCTAATTTCTGATTTGTAACTTCAATATCCACTTACACACCTTTTTGTCTTCATGAGCGCAAAATTCTTTTTATAAATTGTCACCTGACATTTTCTTCCAAATGTTACCAACAACGGAGGAAATGTGTTTCTGCATTTTTTTAATACATAAGGCGCTTTAACTTTATTGTTTGTGTGTTTGTAAGTTTGAAGAAATTTGCCATCCACTCAGGCGATATTGAAAACTTTTCACAGTTGGGTAGTTTATCGACGGAATGAATTTCTTTTATTGTTCGAATCGGTGTTTTCGGTGAAATATTCACGTGTTTAATGTTCGAATTAATGACTTTCTGAGACAGGCTCTTACCGAGGAAAACATTCCGGCATAACTTTGTTAAAAATCGGTCCGTAACAGGAAGTTGCTCAGAGACATCGGCACAATCAGTAAATAAATGATGGTCGGTCGTTTTATAAACATGAGCAAAATAAAATGACGCCAGTTCTTAGGACTTCTGGCGTCCAGGGCGTCTCGGCGGCGGCCCCAGGCGGCGTCTTCCAACTATGACTTTTTGTCAAATTAATAAAAATGCACCGGCAGTTGGTGTAATGTTTGCTCTCTTCCGGAATGGTCTCTGCACGAAGTTATTGCTCATATTCGACGTGATTTGTTTGTGTGACCGCTGCCAAATTGTTAACTTTTGAAAAATTGGTCTGCCTATGATTCTCGCGGTTTTATTGCTTATATCAAGTTCAAAGCTGCAGGCCAATAAATATGAAAACCAGCAGACTTTTCACTTTTAAATAATGAAACGAAACGTCAGACAGACATTCGAACGCCACCCACCAGACGAGGCGCCATCACGCAAACTAAAAATTTCAAAAAACACCAACGATTTTCGCCTCGGCATTATTTTTAACGCGGTCCATTATTTCGCTTGTCCCAACACGTTTGTCGATAATTTTCCGATCCAGTGAACGTCATTTATCAATTTGGTCCGTGATTCATCGTTGGCAAGAAAAGAAAAACAATGAGGGGGATTGCGGAAGCAGCAAATCTATAAAAATGCCATAAAATATGTTCTGCATCTAGGATATTCTTTAAGTCTGTTGTTGTTTTCGAGTTGGACGTGTCCTGTGGCTCTGTTATTGAAGGAGCGCTGGCTCCGGACTCCGGTGCTTGTTCTCCTGGCTGGCTCCAACCGCCGGAGCCGAGTCCACTCTAGACGCGTCGCTGGGGGCGCCGTCGACTCCGGCTCCCCCTTGTTTATGCCACTCCAATGTCGATATTAATATTGCACATGTACAGATAAACATAAAAATTTAATTTATAATAGCTTTGTTTGCCTTCGATCCGACCCAGATTTTATTTGTTTACCAGCTTAACACCAATATGTGATGCGCAAATTAGAATGCTCGCAAACACCCAAAAACAAATCACTTCCCCCTTCACACAACCCTCACCGCATTAAAAAAAAATTAATCACCTTTCAAGGTCACGACACGTTCATTTATGCCAATGCAAAATGTGGCGGCTCACTTGAAAAACCACTTTTAACGCCATTTACTCGAAAAATTATTTCGCCGTAAAAGATGTAAAGTCGAGAATGTGGTAGTTCTCGTTGCCAAATTGTGTACAGCATAGAATTAATATGTATTTTTTAATTTTGTTTTTGGATGAATTCGCTACTAATAATTTAATTGCGGTATTTGTCAGGTAGAGTCGTAAATTAGAGGCGTGAATTGTGCGTTTTAATGAGATTTATTGGTTTATTTCTGGCGGCTCAATAGGCCCGAAATCCGTTGTTTTGAAAATAAGATTTAAACCTGGCATCAGTTAGTGTTTGGATTTGTTTGTAAATAAGCTGGCGAATGGCGTTAAATCGGTGAGGAGCGCGCGAGGTGCCGATGAATAATTGAATTTGCATCGGTTCCCGCCGGCGGCATGCGTCGCCGGGGTCGGCGTCGGCGTCGTCTTCAGACGGACGCGTAGGAAACTTTCGAACTGGCAATAAAGGCCGTCCATCGCTCGATATAAATTGAATCTAAATGCATTAATGTATGGTGTGTTGGTTGCAATCATCTCTGATTGTGTAAGTATTCGGTAATCAGGGTGGTAGCGTCCGTCAGGCAGGCGGCTGTGCCGTCGCGACGTAGTTGGGCGCCCAGTCGGGCCATCAGCGTCTGTCGGAGCGTCCTCTGGCGCGCCGCCCGACACCGCAGAGACGGCGCCTCAAACGCAAAAAACCACTGTTTGTCAGTTTGTTTGTTGACTTGTCGTTAATTTTTCACCCTATATAGCAATGTCCACAATTTCCAACATTTCTTAGCTTTTGTTTACTTGTACCGGGTCCGACCGTTGTAGGAAAAGTACTCCCTTAATATAAACACAAATAAATCTCACAAGATTAAACACGGCAATTATTCAACAGTATACCCTTCACTTGATCCTTCTCCCCGTAACTTGCAAACCAACATATTGTTGCTGCCAACAACAATTATAAACACATAATGCGACCTCCTTTTCTGTTTACTCGTCTAAAACCTGTCACTTTGACATTTCTCATTTTAATAAATCTCACATTCCATAAACAAAGCTAAAACATAACTTCCAAAAACCCGATTAAACCAACCATAAGCTCGCTACTACCCATTTTAATTCATCAATCTAATATTCTGATTGATTAATTTTGAACAATCAACTCCTGTAAAAATTACTATTTTTAGATTATTTATTCAAGGTCACATTATTTTGTAACAGATTGCACACACTTCTAGATTACTTCTGTAATTACAGTAAAACTGTGAAACGAGAAATGTCAAAACTGACAATTATGACAAGTGACATTCCTTCTGCAAACATAATTTTTTTCATTTGTTTACGTAATGACATAAGTATTTTAATCGACGATCAAGATTGAAATTAATTACCAGAAATCGATTATTACTTCGTGGCGAACAAGTAATGGTGACTTCTTTGCGGATGCGTTACAAAGTTTTTTATTACATATTCGAAAATCTATGTGATAAAAGTTGACTTTCGGACAGGACGAAACTGTCGGTGTCGTGTTCTTCGAATGAAGACGGAGAAGAACACGAAGCACACGAAATAAATCGTCTGCGTACCTCTTCGGCTTGCTCGGAATGTCGACGGCAACAAAATTACGGAGTCCCAAATTTTTTATTTGTGTGCGGTCGCTGCTGTGGGTTTTCGTCGACGCTAATGACGAAACAAAAGCTGGCACGCCCCTTCGGTGCATCCGAAGAGAAATCGGTCGATCAGTCATGGAACTAAACTAGGCAAGTGTATTATTAACACGTGAGAATTTCTCATATTAGAACAATGCACATTTCAGAAGAGCATCACCTAGTGAGACATCACGGGAAAATAAAACCGTTACCCCTCACAATATACTTTGCCATTTACGCAATTTGGATGGCAGTTAATCCCCAATTTATTTCGCATTTCGTGCGAAACCCCTCATTTACCTGTTTACACGCCAAGTTCTTGACAGCTTCACCGGCGAATCTTCGGCGATGAAAAATTTGTGCAATCCCCGCAACGAAATGCGCTAATTGTCGGAGTTGTGCATACAAAGTGGAGAGAAATTATACAGAGGAACCGATCTTTCCCATAACCGGAGCCACTCTATGTTTAAGAGACCACAACAATAACACATAAAAACACGAAAATTATACCGAGAAACCAAATGATAGAGCGAGGCGGGCGCCTTCTTAAAACGCCGCCAGAAAAACATCATGTGCAAGAACAATAAAAGACCTGTGTCTCCATCGAGGTCTCCGATTCGTATTATTTTTGTGGCGTCTATTTAAAGACTCTTTAGTTGACAATTAACCAGAATTACGGTCCGGCGCGACTACCTGGACCCGCATTTAATTTTCGGCCGAATAATATCCCAAGACGGACAGGATGGTGAGCATTTTTTAAATTGTTTCCACACATATTCGCACCTCAGGCCAAAATGACTTCACGAATGGGATCCATGTCGACATTTTTACTGGTATCTCAATTTTATAAACCATCCAACATGATTCGAAGAATCTGTCGCACTTTATTGCAAATTATTTAACAAACTGACAAACGTCAAAATGACAGCTGTCAATACACGCACACCACACAGAAATTTTAAGACAACCTCAAACTTTTTGGGTTCTTTTATTTTTTAGTGAAACATATTTCGAAGTTGTCCAACATGTCAAACGTCATTTTTAAACAAAGTGACATTTTCTTTTTTCGAGATGTTCAAGAAGGACTGTTTGAGTGTAGCTTTCCGTTGACGGCTTGACATAGAAAATAATTGTTCTGTACTTATTTAAAGTTTAATTTCTTTTTACTCTCGTTTTACTCTCTAAAGCAGATATCTGTCAAATAAACCAACAAAACACATACGACATACGGTTACAGTGTTGCAACTAGCCGAATGAAAAAACGTTTTTAATTGTACTCAAATAATAGTTCTTGATCACCTTGTATATATTTTTTATTTCTTTAAAAGTAGGCAACCCAAAACACCTAAATTAATGAAAAATAATCTAATAAGCAAATCCATCTGAGGACGCCAAGTTTTACGTTTTAAAAATAACCTAAAACCTAAAACATCTTAGGTATTTACATTTGGGAAATGGGAGCGACATAATCCGGTGCTCCCTTCGGACTAGATGCTTTTGGGGAAATATTTTGTATTGTCTAATTGAATTAGAAAGTGCACATTTCCCTTCGGAAGACTGTTTCTTTTGGACTGCTCGAAACGAAAACCCTTCGGTAAAGTGGATGGTGATGTCGCGTCACCGCCGCGGCCGATCAACACAGGCTGTGGAGCGCAGAACATGTCATTATGTATCATTTGTCTGCGGGCCGCTGGCCGACATCCTGCACGCACGGCACGCCACAAATGACAGGTTGCGAGATAATTCGACTGCATCTTTTCTCCACCGGCGTCCACTCTACATTTGTGTCATTGCTATTACACCGGACCGGTGACAGTCCAAGCGTTAGTTCGCCGCCAAAATCTCGACTGTCACATTTGTCAAAGTGCGCCGGATCAAGCTGAGACGTGACTCACAGGGGTCACAGCTTAAGCACCGCCGATAGATAAGACCGAGTCACAATTATTGTAAACCTCACAAATTCCCTTTCGGGTCTTTAACGACCGTCGGACGGTGACGAACGTGTGACGAATTTGTGGCACCACCGGAGACCGTTAACAATTAGTGGGGTGGGCGCCGCCAATGCTGGTTCCGACAACGCTGATATAATAATAAAGATCACATTTCCTGAGGTAGGGGTTGGTCGGGTCTCGTGACGATCCGCATCTAAAAGCATAACAATATGTGGCGATTGGAGCCTTCTTTAGCGCCGGAAAGTGTGTCTACTCAGTCTAGACCGCCGCCGGCACCGTTTTCTATTGGTATTTGGTGTTCAGGGGCGGACTGAACCGGATGCAAAAAACCAAACACAAAAAAAAACGAACTCGTTCAACCCCGCAACCCAAGAACTTTCTTTTGTGAAAGTGAACTCGATACGGAGTTTTGTTAAAATCACGTACCTGGAGTAATTACACGTACACCCACCCCTTTGATTACACATCCCTAACGAGGCCAATATTAATGTGGTCTAGACGCATGCATTTAAAATGTTTTCGTTTATGTAAAGTATTTGTCATCGAAAAATTATTGCTTTGTTTAGAAAATGAAATAAAGACTGGCGAATTTTGTTTACTACAAATTATCTCTGTTGAACGGCGGACATAATTTATCACATTTCCTGGCGCTATTTCAACAAATTATGCCGTTTGTGAAGCGTAACAACACAACCATTACGAACCGTCATAAACAAATTTTCAAAGGTTTTTGTTCTTTTATTTCCATTTTGTGCAAATAAATTGGAATCGAATTAGTCAGATAATTTGATCGATTGTCGGAGAGACGTTCGTTAAAAAAGATTAGTTATTTCAGTAGTCGTGATGATAATAATAACAAGATTATAATTGGATGGAGTTAAATGGAAGCTTGACCAATCAACTCAATCAAGACCAGAAACAGTCAAATGCAACCTTGTATGTACATGAAGAAGTGTTTTTTTAAATTTATGAAGAATTATTAAATTTAGAATGTCTTGATAATTCTCTGCAGAAAAAATCAAGATATGTAACAACAGCAGTCAAGTAGGAAGTTTATCGTTGTATGTATGAAATGAAGATAACGAAAATGTTCTGTACATGTATGGCAAGTGTCATTACTGATATTTGTTTCGAGCGCTGAATAAGGCTCAGACATGATTTTCAACTTATAAATATTTTATGACAGATGACAGAGGTGGACTTGGTAGGTCTTGGGAGTGTTGGAGGAAAAGTTTTTGATTTGTTTTGAATTCTGGTGCGATTTAAAATTCCGGTCGGATCTTGTAAAAAATTTTGCCGATACAAAATGAGAATATTTGTAATTAGCGAGGTTTGGAATTGTGTAAAAAAAAATTGACATGTCTGAATTGGCTCGAAAAATGTGTTACGTAACTATTGGCTGAGTATGAGTGCGCTTTTCACTTTCTTTGATCGACGATTGCGTTCGGAGTCCGGCAGGAGTATCGCTAATTACCGTTTCTGGTCGATTTGAGTGCTAAATATAGCCGGCGACCTGATGGTGATGGCCACCTAATGTAATCCGTGCAATAATGGAGGCCGGGACCATACCGGTAGGTGCGAAGTCCGGGCCTGGCGCCAAGACGGCGCCAACAGATACCCCGCTTCACGGTCTAGACCGGTTCATTGTAGCGACAGCCCCCGACGGGCTCCGACTTCCCTCGACCGAACCACCAGTCGAGCCATCCTCTCGAGCCTTTAATCAGTTGAAAAGCGGAGGTGATGGAAATATGTTCGAGTCTCCGCTCCTCGTTGTCCGGCGTCCGGTGATCGAGGCTGTCGTGCGATGATCTGTGCGCGCGTGTGGCTAGTGTGAGTGTGGTGCACCTTTTGGACGTCGCCGGCGGTTCACCAGTGGCCCCCAAATGTGGTTACATGTTCATGTTCCGGAGCAGACGGACCAATCTGACTAAACGGCTGTTGAAGGCGCGCAAGAAGCAGGGGGGCAGCGATGGCGATGTGATGGTGCTGCTGAAGGAGCTCCAGGAGAACCAGCTGGGGATGCTGTGCACCGCGGTGGAAAGCCGCGGTCGGGACTTGTCCAACTGCGTGCTTCTGCCTCGCGAACGACAGCCGCACGTGCTGTGTTGCCAGACCTGGCGTTGGCCCGATCTGCTCCAGAGCGGCCAACTTCGAAGGCTCCCCGGGTGTCGCTCGGCCTGCGACCCCGTCTACATCTGCTGCAATCCGTACCATTGGAGCCGCATTTACGAACCCGGTGAGGAAACACACGCAAACAAAACCGAAACGACCTACGTTCCGCAACTTCCTAGGATGTTGCAGGAACGTGCACCTTCTCTTGTTGTTCGGGGTCGATTTGACACAGTTTCGGTTTTATTTTTGTTTTTCCGATGGAGCCGGCTTTAAATTGTTTACAAACTTTCGCGTTTTTCACCACCAACACCGATGACACACTACAACAAGTCGATCGTCACCTTTGCTCATTCCCTTCCAAACTACCGGCATTGATAACATTTTTGCTTGAGTAAATGCATCATAACAAGGTCTCTCTTGGTTAATCGCAACACTCCGGCGGAGGCGGTACATATTGATAGTGGATTCTTGTTGGAAGCTTGATAACAGGCTCGCTCGACTGCTGCACTTCTTCTTTCGATAACTCTCCCATCAAATTTTATTCAATTTCCCAATCTTAACCTCACTTTTCTGCTTAATTAATCACACTGACAGTTGACAAGAATGACACAAGTACAACACACTTGATCAACATTTTTTCTTTTTGTCAGCCAAATTCTTGTAACACAAGAAATGTATTCTTAATTAACCCATTGATTATCTGCGGTTTACAAATATTCAGTTAAACAACAAATTAAAGAACCAGGTCATGAGCTTCATAATGATTACATTTACCTAGTTTAAATTAATGGACAATTATGAGACACGGATCGATGACCAATAAAAAACATTTTTCCACAAATAAAGTTATTTACAATCTACAAAGTCCTCTGAAATTTGCCTCCTTATTTTTCAATAAATTGTTTATTGTAAGGATAAATTGCACGATCATAAATCACTTTCAAAACGAATGGCCGTAATTATCATAAAATTAGAATATTTTTGAACAAATTTTATTAAGCCTTTTGGTCCATTTCCTTGCTATCGCAAATGGTAATATCTATCGCTAGCAAATTTCAAAATATTTAACGTGTCTTTCATCAAAATGTCTAGAGCCCATCATGTAGATATTTTTCACACCAGTTTGCTTGGTTTTTCGTTATTTTTAACCTATCGATTTCCCCCAAAATCAATTAACTTTATTGAACGCTTGTGTTGCAACAAAGAAACAGTTTGTGAAGACACTACTTTCAGTAGTTCATCAGTAAAAGTGCCATGTATTATAGTATGTATACCAGGTGTTCTACCAAAATTGACAACCACTGAATTTCTGAAAAGCGTCAATTAACTTTTTTTTCTCTCCCAACAGCAATAAAACACCAACTCGGTTGTTTGCCTTTTACCAATTTACACACAATTGTGTTTACGTTAACTAAAAATATTGTTTATTAGTTGTTTTTTTTTTTGTTTTATTTATTTACTTTCCTGTTTACTGGATAAAAATCGGGGTTGACTATGTCGAGAATTGCTTATTATGAATTCTGCCAAAAAAACTAGAGTAACAAATATTTCAAAATCTGATGAAATGCATGTAGGTGTAACATTAATTCAATTTTTTTACTTTTGCCAGAATCTGATGTTAGTAGTAGTACCAGTTTTATGTTGGAAAATATCTCATTTATCTTGTTTCTAAAAATTTTGACAAAAAATATTGCTGTCGCTTCTTTTCCACTTTTATCATTATTTCATCTGGTCTCACCCCGCTGGTGTTTTATTTGTATCAAAACACGTGGATGACAAGATTTGATTTAGAAAATGTTATTCGAGTGAAGAATCAGTAAATACGCTTTTTGACGACGAAATTGCGTAACAGGCAGCGATAAGAAGCGACCGTTGAGTAGATAACGGATGTCATCTCTATCGGTCGATAAGTATTTTTTTTAAGAATCAACTTTGTTCTCTATATATAGTGAGATGAGTGTGTTTTGATAGTGTAGCCGGGATTTTGACACTTGAGCGATTTGCGTCTCGGTCCGGCAATAAAATTCGTTAATTACAGCAACAATAACAATTAAATAATCATGAATTATTTACTGTGTAATCAAATATCCATTTAATTTAATCAACGTGTCAATACCGCTCGACTATCACGGTTCGAATCAAAATGTCACCGCTGAAGGCATCTTCACACCGATTTAACGTAAATCTTCCGATGCGAATCGTGCGGGTCCAGAAAACCGTCCAAGAACCGGTGGTTGGTTAACCCTCCATGTCCCGCGTCGATCGTTAATCTTCCCAGATTAACGAAGATTGCGTTAGCGCTAACGTTTTGCGGCGGTCGTTGTGTAACAAGCTTTAAATCACATAAGCGAACGTTAACTCCACGTGTATGCGTAAGAGTGCGTCTTGTTGCGACACGCCAGTATCAACATCAAAATCATCCTTGATGCTGGCTTGTTGACAGTTCAAGATTCCTCGATCGCAGTTAGCGGTCACAGTTGGCTCATCCGGCTGACCAACCCACTGGATTCCAGAGTGACTTCTTGGAACGATGTCCCACACTCTTCCCTAGTTCAGCTCTCTTTGTTTTTTCCCTTTAACGATGCGATTTATATGGGATTTAGCCTCCAGACCGGACCGTTACCGTTCTTCATAATTGGACGTTGATCGGTCGATAGGACCGCCATGGGTGAGTCTTCCACGTTCGCATCAGACCAAAATCTACCGGGTGACACATGTGCGGTATCGCGTTACGGTAAGTGCGATGCTTTACGGTAATCTGTTGCGTGGGAAGAGCGAAGAAGCTCATTCATTCCGTGTAATTTCAAGTGGGAGGTTGCGTATTCTGTTTGCGTACCTGGCGCACACGGGCGCGTGGGTAAAGTGGAGACCGAGGGAAATCGGAAAAGTCGTAGTTAAGATGGCGGCGAAAATTCAACTGGGAAGGTCCGTCGAAATTACGCCGACATTTCGTGTTCTTTTTTGATTCGTGGCAATGAAGCAAACGAGGCTGATTATTAAAGAGAATAACTGCGGCCCACGGAATCTCTCGAAGCCCATAATTATTTTGAAGAAACCGAGTGTGGCATGATTCGGAGGAGCATGTCTGGTCGTATAGGCGGGTGAGCCGCCAGGAGATAGTAATGGCGCCAGGCCCTCGACCAGGTCTAATTCCACGGGTGGTAGTCAACGGATCGTCTGCTTCTTCGAATACCTGTCGTCCATCTCTCTCCCAACCCGTCCGGCCATTAGCGCATCTCCGACGATATCTTAAGTGTTCCGAAAGGAACTTCAAATAATCAGTTGTTTATGGGCCACAGAAGATGCTCTCCTCCAGCGTGGGCTTTTTTTAGGCCGACCGCTGCATACAAATCACAAAGCACTCGTAAAATTCGACCTGCACGCTTCTTTCTCTTCGTTCATTCATCGATGGCGGTCTATTTTTTGGTACGTCTAGTCTTGTTGACTCAGTAACTCGTCTGAAAGCGTAGCCGAATTCCGCAAGACGTCACGGAACCCAAAATGGCGACAACAACCAAACGTCAACGGATCAAAGAAACTGGGCGCCGACAATTTTGACTCGAATTCTTCACTTCGACCACGTGGGAGACTCCGGAAAGTGTGTCACAAGTAACGACGAAAAGCGTGGCGGATTTTTCGTCAAGTCTTCTCGGATCGACCGATTGGAAGACAATCCGATCAAATTAGAAATGACGTGGCGGCTCGACGAAAGAGAAAATCTCGAGACCTCCGTACTTCACTCCAAAAACCGTATTATTTGGAGTGAAACGCTTCAGATCCAGGGCCTACGCTTCGGCGTCCTACGTCCAATTTTGAACCATTACCACCAAAGATAATGAGGAAGAGGTTAGAGATAGCTCATTATCGTCTCGATAAATAGTGAATTTACAATAAATGCAGAGTTGAGATCGGCATTTTCAAAGAATTTCGATAATGTTGCTCTCGCCGCGATAATTTTATTTGTTTAATTATTTAACGACGTCCAACAAACAACATGTAAATATGATCAGATCATATGATTCGAGTCATGTGCAACACGAAATCTTTTTTCTTTCGGCGTTTTTTACCGGCCGGTGTTGATACGTTTCGAAATAAGCGGCAAGGAATTCAGGAAAGTGAACGGAAACTTGACCGTAAATTTCAGAACACAAAGTAACGCAGCCATTAAGAGGAACGCACTCGTTCTGGATGGGAACGTCGTCTACGCAATTGCATCTGTCATTTTACCATTAGACATCAAATTTTTTGTGACAGCTGCTCTGTCGATAACTAGGTGTCACAGTTGACATTTGACACAATGTAACCGGATTAGCATATTCTTTTCGAATGGCAGCGTTACTGCTGTCGGTCGATGAGACAATAGATTTTTTTGTGTGTTTTAGCGCTCGTTCGCTGCGTTTACGGTCTTTTCGGAGACAATATATTTGCCATAAACTGCGTACGTGGCAGAGTCGCATTACCATAATTGCTCTAAATCACAGAACTGCCTTTACCATACTTCCAAGCCTGAGAAATGGCGCTCCCGCAATTTATGAAATCGTTAGCCGAGGAATAAATCCGTCCGGGACCTGGAGATATAAAATTTATGGTTCTCCGAGTAACCAGATAAAATGTGCGTAATTAATTTGCAAGGATCACATTTCCCAAGTTCAAGACGATTTATTTTTGTATATTGACTTTTGATAGTGTTAGGATCAGAGTAATAAAATTTTTATTTCAGGCACTTGCGCGTTTCAAGACTAAATCTTAAATTTAGACATTTCACGCAATTTTGATAAGACTGATTTAAATAAATTTGCAATTTCTCGGACAGATTGGCCAATAATTTAATTTCCTCGCGACGAATAGCATGTACGAGACTTGGGATAATGACCGTAAAAGAATAGAGATAACGTGGTGATAATTCTCGACATTTCTGCATAGCCCGACAAAGGCCGGTCGCTAATGATTGAAAGTCAACGGTTCTAGGAAAATCGCCTGCAAGAAGTCTGGGCAACACGAATTCAAGAAACTTTCATTGGGTTTTGAGCGAAGGACGAATTTCTAACGTTTCTTATCCCACGTATAGAAATTTTATGCGTTTAATGTTTATAGACGATTTTTATGTTAATTCGGTCAGTGATCTAGAAAAGTACACATTTCTCTAGTTCGTTCCTCCTCTTGGTGCGACCGTGCCAAATTTTTTCCCGAATGAACCCCCAAGTGCAGATAGCGCTTGTACATTTTGACGATTACCATCACTTATTTTCACACATTTCAGGGTAGAAGTAACCCAGTTACGCATTTTCCACTGGTTTTGATATTCAAAGCAGTTGTGCAATGTTATCAGAGCTGCTCGTTCAGTGAAAAGTCTCGTAAGCGTATTTTTTATTGAGCTTGAAATTTACCAAGGAGTAATTTTGGGTGTTCTGCACTGTTCGTTCCAGAAGAAATGTGCCTTTGTCGCGTAGCACGCCGACGTAATCGTTTTGAACTTTGCCGGCGTTGAATTAGCGATGTAAGTGTTAATTAAAATGCATAATTATTATAAATTGCTACATTCTCAGCAGCACTAGCCAAGAGACAATTTTTTGTCGCGTCTGGCACTCCCTCAACACCTCATTTCTGGAGAGATAATACAGTCCCATTAATATTAATTACACAATAAAGGTAGTAAGACGCGGCGTAATTACATGAAAACACAATAAATAATATGGCAACTTTGCATTGGCGCCGGTGTATGTAAACATTTATCGCTCCGGGCGCCGCGGTTCAATATTCATTTATTTTTGTGATACTTTAAAATAGTGGCGTTCGTAATACATGACTAACCCATTCTATAAAACACGAGGTTCGTGGGTGTAGATTTTATGTCTACGTCTACGTTATTAAAACGAGATGGTACCGTTATTACGAAGATCGGGTGCTGAATGGGCGACATTGTTCGCGAACATGGCCGTTTTCACATCGGGAACATGCAAAAACGCGTGTGATAAATAGTGTTTCTCGTTTTCACCTTTGTTCCCCTCCAGCGGAGGTAGACAGGCGCCATGGATCGAAATTACCCACACATGTTTCCTGCAAGGCGAACATTTTCCTGTTTGTCCGAGTTCGCAAGACGCTCAACTCGTAAGTTGCATCACCTGATTTTCGACATGCTGAAATTGCTTTCACAATAAATCATCGCGATTCCATTGTCAAAAACTGGAAGCGATAAGTACGGCGGCGCCAGTTGCCTTATCGCGAATTTCGTTTGCGTGCGATCGTCGATTTTGGTATTTCCAATGGAATACCTGAAGACAACCGACGGAAATAAATTCGTGGCGCTGCTGCTTGTCTGGGTATTTTAATATGACATTAAAGGTTTCCTCAAATGTTATGTCTATCTATAACTCTACTTCAAAAATGTGGTACAACCTGCGAACCAACGAATGTGCACTGCACGTGTTGCTCATATGTCGTCATATTTAGTTTGTGATATGTGTACGTTGGAGGGGGCGCTTTCTGCATCACTCAACACGACGGTGCACGCTCTCAGCTTCTTTTGCACCTCGGAAGATTGATAATTGCCATACTTTACTCCAAACAGGAATAATACCACAAAATAAACAAACCGTGTGATGTGCATATCGATTTTGACAACACCAACTATGTAATTTAAATATATTATGTGAGAAAATATGGATACCTACGAAATATGACAGCGACTCGCTAATTTATCTGATTTCGTACCAAACAGCAGCCCAAGAAAATTCCAAACTGTCAAGAATTCAATTCATATTAAGGTCCATACATTTTTTATTTCCCCGTCCGATATAAAACCTCCAAATTCATATTTCTACCTTTCCATTAACATTGATCTACTTAATAATAAATCAGAGGAGCCTTCTAGGGCAAAATCAATTGTTTCTCTCGTACTTCAGATGTTGTTTACATTTAACAACAGTGGAACATGACAAAACAAATTCTATCGAGTACTTATCTCGAAATTGGTGTAAATTTCGCTATGGTTTGAGAAATATAAAACTGCCTCACAGTTCTCATTTTTGACACGTCGTTACCATTAAAACATTGTAAACCAACAATCCTTGGCCAGAGTAATTCGAAGAAGTTCTGCTTACAACATTAAACAACGCGACAATGTTAGTCTGGCCGGGATACTTCACCAATATTTGACCTCTGTACTTTGTAAGTTTTGTGAACTGAGAACCGTTTTCACAAAAACATGTAAACAGGATCGATATCACGTTCGTGGAATTGCACAAACTGCTTCACTTTTAAATTTAAGTATCAGGTCCAAGAAATTCTCTTTCGGATCACGCCACCACTTTAATCCTCAAATGTCAAAAATGACAGTTGATTTGTCACCCAAGCTAGTGTAATGTTTAAAAGTAACGATTATTCAATACTTATATTAATTTTTTTATTTCAGATACACCGCCCCCTCCGTATTCAAGATGTGCTATGGATAAGTTAAAACCTGAAGGTGAGTCATATTTTCTGTGTACATTTTTGATTCGATTAGATAACAATCGGTGTAAGTCTAGTCCAAATATTTTGGTTCGCCTTGTATATCTGCAAATTTGTTCAAGTCACTTAAGATCGATTGTTTTGATGTTAGCTGCCCCGAAATGGTACACAACACTTAACTATTGTTTCTTGTTTAAAGTTTGTAACTGATACCGCACCGTTAAAGAATAGAATCGAAAACAAACAAGTCCAAGCTGAAAAAATCGAACCGCCGAAATTCCATCACCTTCACTTTATTCTTTCGACACTCTTACATTGCATTGTTTTTTTGTAACATACTGACACTTTCCGGTACAGTGTATTGTGATCTTTAAGTTTTTAGCAGGTGTGTGACATACATATGTTACGTTATGTGTAGGCGTTCATTCTTGATTCAAGGAAATTTATTTATAATTTTCCATCCGCATGTTGTTCAACACCGGCTCAGTCCGATCAAATCCTAACTTCTCATATTTTAGTGGTCCAAGAATTTGTTATCTAAAGTCGTCTCAGCCGGACACGATTTCGATAAATCGTAAGACGCCAGTCTCGAATTTTGTCCAGCTGGTCGTGGTGTATTTATTCCCAAAGAATCAAAGCAAATAGTGGTCGTGTTAATTTTTAAAACTGGTAGTTGACTGGTAATTAAGTTTTTCTCACAACGTCCCCGCAAACGTTATGTCCACATTACAAAAACGTCGAACCATTGAAACTTGAGCAGCGACGACATCTGACCGACCTTGATGGTCAAGTTAACATGTCTACATCGTATTGCCTAGCAATTTAATGCGTTTTATTTAACCACACATGAGTTATTATGGTCAACATTCCCATGGACCAGTCCCTGCAAAAATAGTCGAAGATGAAAACCACCAGCCCGACGGAGCGCGCTATTAATAATAGTTTAGTCTATGACAGGTTATCTGTTTTATTTAAATTGTGATGTGGCGAACTTGTCGGAGAAAATCGAATAATTGGGGATTTTATTTCGGCCGTGGAAGTCGGTTTAACCGCCACGAGGATACGGGTGGTTATTTATTCGAGGAAAAGAATCTGTTGACTGTTATGTTGGCGGTGAGTTTCTTTTATTTGCCTGTTTTCCAACCCCAACATCATTTGAATGGTGTTTTTCTTTGATAGTATTTTATCGTCGCTACGCCTCAGATTCTTCGGCCACTTGTTGCACGCCCTGAGAAAATAAATGATATTGGTCCCGGACAGTGCGGGCAACAAGTCAATGCCTCTGCTTTACACCAACAGTGTCGTCGCTTCTTATTTTATCGCCAATTAAAACGATGTTGTGTTTGTTATGGCCCTTTCAATCCGAGCTCCGATGGAAATACCTACCGGGGTCTGACAATTACTTTTATTGTTTGGATTATGTGTATGACACCCTTTATGGTATGGTTACAAGGCCGATCGGTGCCAGTTTCTTCCTTAACAGAGTGCGGTTTATCTCGCGAGATACAGCCTCTGAAATTGTTTCCTGGCGCCCGCAATCAAGATTACCATGACACTCGATTGCTCTTTATCTCCTGTCTGGGTTGAATAGAAAAATTTGTATTTGTACCCCGTAGCCCCGTTCCCAGAACTACTTAACAATACAAGAAACACACCAACTACCGTCTGCGTTAACAAACTTCATCAATTGTTTTCTCTTCCACTGTTTATCTTGGTTTAATTGTATTCGAGGACCGTCTGTGTGTACAGCTGGGGCTGCGGCGGTCCGTTCTCCACTCGGAGTTTTTCTTCGGGTTTGTGGACGGTGCTTTTAAAAAACCGATTAGTTGAATACAAATAGGTGGCATCAAACATTGTCACTTTGTTCGTCAACATCAAAATCTCCAATGAAAAATCGCTTCATAAATCACCAGCACGTCCCATTAGAGTTGAGCATTTTTCGGCAGTTCTCGGAATTCTTTTGTACTTTACAACCTATTGTTTCACAGTTGTCACTCTTGATTGCCAACAGAATTCTTGGTAAACGACGCACTAAATTAGCCGCCGACATCATTCGGGAACATTTTGACGCGGGGACGGCTATTCCCACAGCGATCCCTGAAAATGTCATGACTACTTGACTAGCTTCAGAGTGTCGTCGATAACGGCAGAAGTGCGACACTTCCAGATTTTATACGCCACGTTTAGTAGTGTCTCCGATGAGTAATGGGTTTAGCCCTCTCTTTTCGAATTCATTGAAGGGAGAGTGGAGCCGCAATGGCCCGGCAACTGGCGACAGAATGTGGCGCCTCACGCAGAAGGGGGCTACAACTGGCTTGATCCCCCCACCTGATGTCTCGACAAGATGCGACAAAAGAGCAGACTTCTGTTATTATACTGATAAATAGCATTATTATTCATCGGGGGTTTGAAAGACGAGTATCTCTAACCTGGACTCCAATCCCTCGGTGTTCCTAAATAAATGAGTTGTTTTGCTCAAAATTATCCCATTTAACATTGCAACAAAAAATAATTGAAAAATAAAATTGTGACTAACAGTTTGCAAATTTGAGATCAATTTAGTGGAATTTGTTCGTCACGTTGGCGACAATGAACCCAAACTGGTTGTCACTTGCTGTCAAATTAAAATTTAAAATTGTGTAACGGATGCACGTTAAAGCGTATGAATAACAATCGCTCCGAAATTGAGTGATCACGAGGTAAGATGTGCCGAAGTGTCCCTTAAAAATGTGGCGTATTTTCGTCCGCTTCGCAAGATAATGGTCATTTCGACAGTTGCTGTTAAGAGGTTAGAAGTCGGGAGGCCGTTTCTCAAGTTTAATGTGCGGTTTGCTTTTAGCGCGATTTGTTGGAATTGCTCAAAGAGATAACCCGGAAAAGCGGGGCGACCGAACGAAATAAAAGAGGGCAAACATTATAAAACACTCTCGAAGAGTCGAATGAAACGTCAAAGCTTAATTCGGTCTTGCAAATGGGCAAAACAACAAAAACGTGTTAAAAAACCAGACACCGACAAAATACCAGCAGCGGTAGTTTGCTCTCCAAGAATAGCAAGGCGCCGGTTTATTTAACTTTCCACTTTAGAAAGGTCAGACGTCCTGCACGCTGGCGCTAACCAAATTCCGAATAAATACCCGAACACACGTAAATAACATGACGAGTAGGTGTTGATAATGCCTTTTTCGTACATAATTAGTAGTTAAAATGTAGCCGACGTGAAACTTCATCATTACATTTTACTATTTCCCAATCGTGTGTGGGGGGGCTACGAAAAACCCATTATCTTTTGGGCTTTGATTCATAAAAAATTGTGTTTTCGTTGTGTTCAAAAAAAGATGAAATTGTGCCGTCCGACTCGGACGTTTATTAATCTTTCAGCGTTTAGATCACAGTAGCCTTGGACGTGTTAATGCTGTTTTTTTTGCGTAAATAATTCTGTTCTGTTGGTAACCGTGGCACCAGACTCAGCCACTTGATTTGCAGTCCTTTTGACGTACATATTTCGAAAAAATTTCGTAAATCCTAACGTGAAAGAGTTCCCGCCGGTCCCACGTCGATGCTGCAATCGTCTTTCGTGGATTGCGTACACGTGTTGAACTAAGCCGGCGCCCGTCAAGGTCAACTTGATTTAAAACCGCTCAAAATCCTAAGCCCACTTGATAAATTTGGCAGAGGATTTTGTTTTTGTTTTACTTTTTATTATGTACCGAGCGCAATAATTCACATTCTTAGGAAGCGTGAATCGACCAATAATTACTGTTTACATCGACCGTACCCCGTTCTTTATCAGTTTTTTTTCTAACTCCACCTTCGTCATCAAATCCAACCGTAACCGTGTCATGTCTTTGCTTGTGTCAACGTTGCGACAATATCACAACTGGCAGTTATCACGGTGGCTTCAAAATTTTACGACGCCCATTGACATTTGTGGCTTGTAGCCCATATAAACGTCATCACCTCCGGTAGGGTGGAACCATAAATACAAGTTTTTCAATCAGCTCTTCAGACAATTCTCATCAGTCAACCGTGTGTGTCCTCCACAGGTCACAGCGTTCTTGTCGATCTAATAACATGCAGATGGAATACATAATTAAACGATTAAAATTTTTTGAACGTGTAATTATTGAATGCAACTTTATTTTTAGATCGAGCACCAAGTGAAGGCACTCCTCTTCGCCAGTTTCCCGGATCCCTAACGACAAATGGAGATGGTATGTAGAAAATTCAGATACATAGTTTTTAAAATGCGGAAAGCTGTTTTTGATATCAGTTTATTACAAGAAAACTTATATTCATATGCTGCGGTAGGTGATTGCATATGACATCATAATACCTCTCTCTGGCGGGCCCCATTCAAGGTGACCAAGAACCGTGGGTCCCCCATACACTTGCTGCCCTCAGGGCGTCCGTCTTAGGGCGTGGAGTCTTCGTCGTTCATATCCACACACAAAATTATTTATATCGATTGACGAACGCAGTCCGTTGGACGTTTCCTATTAACCTTTCAATATTAATACCGTCTGTGAAAATACAGTTTGTCACAGCAATAGGCTGTGGCTTACGGAAATCATGTCTGAACCTAGTTCAGAGTAGCCGTCCCACTACGTCAGATATGACAGTTACGACACGACCAGAGTGCAACGCACGCTTCTATTCATTTTTTTTATCACACACAAATTCGTACCAACCTGGAGTGATAAACCTTGACTTTGTCGCTCAAAGTATTACGTGATCTCCGATCTGTGATTGTCGTTGATAACTTTTTTTAAATATGTTTTATAAATGACTAAAAATCAAGGGCAAGTTGCTGTCTGTTGTTCCATCAGGCGTCTCCGTTTCGCTCTTGTTGCAAACCGGAGCAAGGGAACAGTTTCCGGAATGGCATCGGTAATTAAGAGTGTCATCTATTGTACAGATGTCGCTTTATCTAGGTGCGAACCGTCACAGCCGAGACAGGACCGTACCCGCCCGACTGTCCCGTTATCGCCAAAACGTAAGTTGGGTCGTCAACTGGTCGGAAGAGAAAAATAATTTACAGGCGAGGTACCGCAACTGGCTTCCCCTTTCCGATTAAGAGCGTGAAACCTCTATTTATGCAGCATTTGTTGCATCCGGAAGTGTGCATTGTGTCCTCGGCATCTGGCCTCAGTGTGGCGGTCTCTCTTCGTCTTCGCTTTGACAATGAAGCCATCCTTGTTACACCTGGCGCCTCTCGACTGGCTCACCACGACATCGTCGAGTTAACCCGTCACGGTTGGCGGCGCTCATGCCGTCAAATATCGATTGTAATATGCCGTTGTTGCAGTTCACCCATCGCGCTATCAGATCTATAAATTCTTTCGAGAATTCGGTCAGCACAAGAGAAACAATTCCTCGGCGGAGACTTGTGCGTTGTGTCATTTTTGACGTAGACAACGGCGGCGGGAGCTAGCACGGACGTGACTTTGTGTTACCCCAGTTTCGTCGTGTGCGTCGCCGGCCTAATTGCGCTGTCGCGACACTGTTATTTTCGTAAATTCGTCGGTTTGACGTAATTCCGCATTATCTGAAATTTTTGTTGTGGCCGTCACGAGGCCGCCGGCTCAGATTACACACTTCAGAGGTGATCTCGACTACGTTAGATAAGCGATTAAAAATAATCTAAATGGAGAAAGGCGCCCGGCGCCTTACTGCATTCACGGGGAGCTTATCGCGGCCGCGGAAGGCCAGAGAAGGCCGTAGGAAGGACATGTGACAACATCGCGCTCGGCGCACCTTAACTTAGGTTCGACTCGCCCACGTCGGCATACGTAATCTAGCATCGTTTCGTGTTGCATGTGGACGAAATGCAGTCGGAGTTTGCACGTTCCCCATGCAACATGCTCGCTCATCATCCGAAATCGATTTTCGTTGCAGTTTAATCGAAATCGCTCGCCGTCGTACCTGCCTGACCCCGATCATGTCGCCGCTTAATACACACAATTGTCATAACCTCAAAAGCTATCGGCCGAACGGGTTCACCAAACTCTAATCTGAAAATTTAATGCGGAGGATTGTTTTCGGCAAACAAGACCGACATTCGAAACGTCACCGTGTTCGAAATTTCGACGAGAAACGTCAGCGATCGTTGCTGCCAACCTAAATCGGACGATCTGTCAAACGACGATTTAATTCCTCGATGAATAATGAAATCACAAAGGGTCATCCTGTGTCACCGAAATAGGGCGAAGCCAGAATACGAACGATATTCACTCGCAGACGCTTCAGGTCATTGTACTAAAATAGTCAATGGAGGAGCTGGTCAATTCAACGCGTAGGGTTGGGCGTGCGTTTGACACTCGCAACTATCGACAGTACGGAGTGTGTTTGATCCCAAAACATCAACGATTCGCATGTGCCGGTTGTTTTATTTTTGCAAAATGGCCGAGGAATAATCAAGAGTGGTAAAATACGGCTCGTATTGATAATGACGCGGCCACCCGGCATCAAAATTTCAACAGGAGGAGGATTTCATCGTCGTTCTCTGTTCATTGAGGACAGGTGTTCTGGCGGCCGGATCGGTTTAGTATAGCATCACTGGCGCCCGCCATCAGACGTGCATTTCGCTTGATAATGCCCGGCACCGGCGACAAACACCATTAAGGCGCCCCCCCATCGTCCTTTCCATTATTTCCATACAAAAGGTTTCTTAATGTCAAACCACGATCGGTGCCGATAAATACGTGGTACTTGGGACGTGGTCGGACGACAATTTCGTACGACCAGATCGGCAATAACAATTCGGCACATGTACCGATATAAAATTAAACAAACAAGTATGGCGACGAAGCGCCGGCGCCACTACTTTTTCCAAAGACAATACGTTCGGTAAATGTTTATTTTTAAACGTACATGCCAACAGAGGCCACGAGTTTACATATCTATTTCGGCGCCTTTGTGTTTATCAAACGTGTCGTCTTCGCCACGTTTGGAGGATTTTCATGGGAAGTGTCGGTCACGCCGGAAATAACCCCGATCGATTCGCCGCGGGCCGGAATTAGCAAAAAGAATAGGGAAAAAAAATGTTATTTAGGGGGTCAGGTGACGTTGCCAGTCTCGTGCGTCCCGATCTTTACTCAACCTGTCATATTTGACAGTTGTCGTCTGCCGTAAAGCAGAGACGTGACTTTGAAAAGTCATTACCAGAAGTGAAGTATTGATGATCGCTTATCAATCAAACGTTATTGATCATTCCAGAATGCGGATCACCGGTCTCGATAGTGGAGAAAATAAAAACAACACGATTAAACTTTATCTTGATTGTTCATTATCAGATGAAACCAACGTTGAAATTATTTTATAGAACGGTGGTTATTTTAATTTATGGTCCTTATTCGCTAACCAGGACAGGAGTGATGACCGTTGCGGTGTCGAGACGTCGAGCGGCACCTTGGGTGTTCATAAATCGTCGTCGACAATTTTGAAACGGCGTTTTCCTCCTATTACCACAGCGGACCTCCACGTGTCTGAATTGGCAAGGTACATTATGATTACTACACGGCATAATGTCATCATTTTTAATTCATGTGGCACGGTGGCAATCCTTAGTGACGGGTGCCGGCGCCAGTGTTGTGACTGGCCATATCGCAATGACCTAACGGCTAAATTTATCCACGACTAGCGCAAATTCACGTACGTTATTTACAAACCCAAAATACAATTTAATTTTTATTTAACCTTCCTCCCGAGACATCCTCCCCGACGTCTGTCGAACTTTCGCACAAACACGGAATGTTTTTCGTACAGATTTGAAAGCGCCAATCGCCACACGCTCAAAACAAAATCAATTTCGACTCGGGGTTAAGTCATCGATAAACAGCCATAAAGATGATGGAGATTAATGGTCAGGTCACAATCTGTAACGTCTTATCTCGGGTTTGCACGGAGGAGTACGAACCATAAACACTGTTGTATATTTATAAAGTCTTATCAGCGTTAAACGTAATAATACAAGAACGATTACTTCTCGAGACCATATTTGTTTTGTATTTTATAATCCCAGTATAAATTAATAATGCTTATACTCAAATGAAAAAACAGAAAACAGAATCAGCAGCCTACACTCAACCGAGAATTTTTCAAAAGAGCGAAAAACCGCTGCATAGAAAAGAAAAGCTATCCAAAGCAATGAAAGAAAATTCATTTGGAAAATTCCCCCTGGTCTTGCAATTGTCATTTGCAACTGGATCAAGCTCGGACGTACCGCAGAAGTGTTGATATTTTTTGCTAGCCGACAAACTACGTAATTTTATTTTTCCCTTCGAGCAAGTTTGCCTCGTGTCAACACGACTCTGGTGTACTCCTCCACTCTTGACCTACCTCAAATCGGCACCGTGTGCACCACACTATAAATCTCGTCGGAAGAAAGTCGCTGCATTGTCAACTCCTGGTCTAATTAGTACTATGTACTTATTAGTGGTTTGTAAAGTAGACAATTGGCTTGTACGGCTCCGGTGTCGTCCACCCATTCTTGAATCGACTGGATGGAGGATGGGTGTGTGCGAGTGTCGGATATCTATTTGTTGTTTGTTGTAGTGGAGTTGTGCATTGCGATAGGAGATGTGTGGTCGCACGGATAAAAATAGATGTTACGAGTTCGATGCTGGCGCCAAGATTACGGCCAATCGTGGCGGTTACGTCACACACTCGAAATGTTGCAGCGAGGTTATGTTTTAGACGAGGTGAAACCCTGCGACGGTCCTCTCACCCTCGACGAGGAAGTCGCGACATGACGGAATGCACGCGGTAGGGCACGGCTCCCGACCCGAGCTGAGTCCGTCTGTTTGTTTATGGTCTTCGGCCTTGGAAATGTCGCGACTTGTGTCATTGGAGGCCAGCTTGGAGGATCTGAAGTTTTGGTTTCTTCGAGAGATGTCGAGCGGTGGCTCGCAAAAGAGCAATGAAATTTAAAGATTTCAAGGAAGCATTTCAAATTGTGGTTCTGCGAATTGGCACGACTCTGCCAAATTAGTTCAGACTGGAATAGAATAAATGCCGGTTAAGTGTTGTCGCTTTGTGGGGTATAATTATGAAAAAATAAGTTCATTGGGTTGGTTTGTTGACCCTGGAGATGCCTCCTCCTACGAGGGCCGCGACGGAATCAAACCTCACGTTCACATCGCTCCCCCGTTTCGTTCGTTTTGTATTATTCTAAAATTCACAGAGCAGGTATGAGGTATGTACGTTTCACGCGAAGAAAATTGTTAAGTATGCACGAACCACCGGAATACATAAATCACAATATGATAAAACGACCTGAACATACATCAAAGGACGTTTTTGTCTGTAATTTGAATGCGAATTCATTATAAAATCTAACCGATCCGCACGCATTCGTTTTTCACGACCATTACCGGTTCAGAAATGTCTGGTTTTTCTCAATTTTATCATAAATAATCGTACATTTTTGTCCGTGGCTTCGTGTAGAACGAAGATGGAGTGTGACGTATTTTAACAAATTGCACTTAATGGTCTATAAAGCGACAACTTTCCTGTCATTCTGGTAAAGTATCTCCCGACAAAGTTTGTTTTATTACGGTTGTTCCCGAAGAAGATCGATGGTTATCAGGTTTTTAGATGCAGCGTGCAACAGGTGGCCAAAAGCACGCGGAAGATGTGCCGAGATCGAGGCCGAGATGCACCACCAATCATCGTCGATGGCCACAGAAGAAACGGCAAAAATTTGGAAAGAAATAAGAATCGCAAGATTGAGGTTAGGGTTATGAACAAAGAGGTGACGCCACAAATGTCAAATGTGTGACAGTTACATCGATTGTAGAATTCGATGTATGGTTCGTCGTGGGTGCACAAAGAAATGCGCGGATACGTAGAGACTCGTGTTAAAATTATCGTCGGCGTTACTTTGTTGTCCGAAAATAGTCGGATCAAAAGACTTCTAACTGACCACAGACTTGGTATTTTATATTCGCTTCAATCGCGTCCACCCACACTGGATTTATTCGGTCGCGACAATTAACCGTCGGTATCGGGAGGGAAATCGGTGCGATCGATGGCACAACGCCACAAGGATCGGTTTAATAATCTTGCGGCGCTTAATTTTTTGAGCGACCGCCAGGAACGAAGAGGAATCCGCATTGTATGGACAAACACGGTAGCGCACCGTTTCCAGTGCTTGTATTTCACTCTGTTATGTGCCAATCAATCGACAACGTAGCGCCGACTTCATTACAGACGCATAAACCGCGATGGCGCCAACCAGACGGTATCAAACTATGAAAATTGAAGCCGCTCTAAATGTGGGTCATTCATCGCTTTGTCTTTTATGGCGTATTGTTTCCAGACAACGGCGCGCACATAACTGGAATTCGGCCCGGTTGTCGAATCGCCAAAATCCAGAAATTCGACGTAACCCTCGGGCGCGATATCGATGTCTCTGGAACATCGAGATTTGCTCGTTCCGCGAGCGCCGTTTTTGATCGTTGGCAAATGCAAAATCAATATCGAACGGAAAGTTATTATTACTCCTTCGATCAATTGCGATAAGAGCCTTCGGGCTGACAGGCTGCACATGCAAAAACTTTTCTAATAACACGAGTCACGAGAGAAAAATCCAGAGTTGACAGTTTCGAACTGGATAGTTGTGTCAGGGCTCGTGAAGTTGATGTCATCGTGAAGTCCGCAATGATGGGCAGTTGATGCGTTGGTAGTCCATATTGTTCGAGTTGTAAAATGCCTACCACGTTATTTTCCCGGAGTCTTCAACTAGAGATGTTGGAATAATCTAAAAAGGCATCGACCTCTGGATATGTACGGCTGTTTTCGTAATTCTTTACCGCGAGGTTCAAGCGAATGCGCATTTAACTGTTTGCTTTACCTATCTTGTAATAAATTGTTAATTATTAACCGTATATTCCAGTTTTTAAATCCGACCATGTCCGGCAATTATTCCTCGAGTTTATCAAAACGTATACTCACCACTCTCCATGTACGGCGAGCGGCAATTATACATTATAATTGAAAAATATCGACTAGCAGCATTCCAGCGACCACCATTTTTAACCCCCGGTCTCGTCTAATGAGCTTTATGGGAAGATAACATGTGTAATGAGCTATTTAAGTGTAGCAAACTGTAACTCTCCGTTTCGCGAATGCCATACCCGTGTAAGGATGCAACCGACATCGGTAAAAATCCGTCGTGGGAAATTGCATCGGCTCATTTTCATCATGTTGCGTTAGATTCTTGCATGTCTGACGGCATTTTTTCCGCCACAATTGACGCTAATAACGATCGAGAATTCGCTTTTACGCAAGACGCGGAAAAACAACGTAAGGCGAAGATTTGCGAAGCGCCGTCTGAGCTAGATTCGGATGGGAAAAGTGACAGGAGCACGCTTCGATTCCGCATCGCGAGGCGTTATTGTTCTGTTGCAATTTCGCAGCAAGCGAGTTCGTTATTCGAAGATCGCGTACTGGGGCGACGCGTGGGGTGGGGGGACAGGTGTCTTTGATCGATCAACATGCACCTCGCGGCGCCGGCAGATGGACGCTTGGCGCCACGTCAGTGACGTCACTGTCGTTGTTGATGTTACAGTCAGCGCACCTGTCAATGCCACGCACATTAGCTTATCGCGAAGTTTTGACTTTTACTATGCTAAAGCGCAAGGTTTTATTATTATTAACGAAAGTGCGAGCGACGAGCAACAGGCGAGCGAAAATAAAAAGGGATTTTCCGACGCCCCAATTCTGCGGTGTTTTTTCCGCGACCCGTGAAGTTTTTTCTCGGATTCGAAATGGAAAGTTCTATCGAAAGATATTCCGTTGCCAAGGGGTCAGATTCTATTTGGGACGGACTGAAGATTTTCTGGCGTCAATAGTGGTGACACAAGAAATCGTAATTAATTAAGTGGCGGCTGATTTCGACACCGGTGGTACCACCCGTCAAAAATTGACAGTTGGTACCCTTGACAAAACGATTGCATTTTTTCAATTTGATAAAATTGCTTTGTTTACAGTACATCGCGTTGTACTGTTAGGTGGCACATAAACTGATCGAAAAAAGTTAGGGATATTGCTGAATATTAAAGTTAACTTTATTAAAATGCATCAGTAAGTTTTTTTAAGGAGAATTATTGAAATGGTTTTTTAATAAACGTTTTCACACACATAATGAGTTTTGACTTTTTCTTAATATGTTCTTGTGATACGTTATAAAATATCAATATCACTAACTTTTTCGATCAGTTTATTTTCTTTAAGCTTTTTTCTGTCATAAATAATCTCTTTTAATTGAACTTTTAAGATCTCACTTTATCGCAAAATCTACCTTCCGTATATCGATATCTATGGGTAAATAAAAGTCGGGTCATGATTATTGTGGTTTTTATTTATTGTCGATTCATAATCGCTTGTTACATATGCATTCATTTTTATTTTATGTTTGTTGCAGATTCCTTTCGTAACCCCTCGGAATGGTGCAAACTAGCTTACTGGGAGTTGACCCAACGAGTGGGTCCTTTATATCCCGTAGAAGATCCGGCTGTGAATGTTTTTGGTGACGCACCCTATTGCGATGGTGTATCGTTAGAAACATTAGCTCAACTAAATAGCAATGCTCCAGATTCAGTCCGACATGCGAGGTGTAAAATCGGTTTAGGTGGGTACATAATATAGTCCGTTCGCTGGAGAAGTAGACTCGTCACGAGGTGGCGCTACTTGGTGTGGATGTGTTTGTTGATTTGACAGTTAAGATTGTTGTTTTTGCAGGTGTTACACTATCCCACGAGGGCGGCTCCGTTTGGGTGTACAACCGCTCCGACAATCCAATCTTTGTAAATTCCGTAACTCTGGATGCTGATTCTCCCCTACCTACTCGAGTACCTGCCGAGCAATGCCTCTGCGTCTATGACCCGAAGAAGGCGGCTCACCGAACCTGCGGCTGCGATTTCACGACCCCGTACGGCCCCGTAGATCCCAATTCCATTAGGATCAGCTTCGCGAAGGGCTGGGGCCCCGACTACAGAAGACAGGAGATAACGTCCTGTCCGTGTTGGTTAGAAATACTGTTGGCCCCGTGCAGGTGATCGAAAGACTCGATTTCCGACAAGTGTACAAAAGTGGAACTAAATTGTGATCCAGTCGACTTCCGTCGTCGCTACTTTGGTACTGAGAAGGCTGAATTTTTAATAAAGGAGCGGTGCTGTGGTGTTTCCGTCCTATTCTTAATTTTTCTAAAATGAGAAATTCCTGCCTTAGTCAGCGTTAAGATGGGAGTTTGCGCAATAGGTGATGCCTGGCCACAGGGTAAAATGGAAGCCAAGTATGTGCGGTTATAATTATATCCAACTACCTTAACGAAACTATGGACTTTAACAAATTTACACGATACGGAGGAATTCATATTGAAGATATTTTTATACGGTTTTCTGTTTGCTATTTACTTCTTGTTTTGTGAATGTATCGTGCGACCAAAAGAATCTGTCGGACGTAAATTCCCGATCTTTTTTTGATCGCACGGTATAGACAGGAAATGAAATAAAAGCGTTAGGTGCTATAGTATGCGTTAATATTGAGAGGGACAAATTCATTACACTGCGATTTTATAGACAGTTTTCTTTGTACGTGGGGCCTTCTCAGTGTTAGAGGCGTTATAGACCAAGATAAAAATTGTATTAAAACTATGAAAATTATGTGAGAGTAGAAGTACTGATGTGACGTAAGTTAGATATTTATCAGAAAAGGCCTTATATCATCGTTCCGACGATGCGCATTATTAAGGTAACATTTAAATTTTAATTTATTGGGGCTTGTGAGGCTTCGAGTAGAACGAGACTTGAAGGTTTAAAAGCCTCAAGTAGTGGGGGACCATACGTAAACTAATAATTTTCAGGTTTAATGATAATTAAAAGCATTTTTATTTTTGTATATGGTCGAGTGTTTTCCAGTCCATTTTGTTCGATTATTTCGTGTAAACAGTTCTCATCCTTTGCTTTTCTGTACTTATTTTATTGATTGTGAATGCAATTGGTAATAATTAGTATTGCATTTTGTCCCGCTCTTTTTAATATGTATATTTTGTATTAACCAGAAAGGGTCTTCATTTGATTGATTGATTGTCTTTATGGAAAACTTACTAGTCATTAAAAAACGGAATTTCGCGCTAGAAATGTAGGTCCATGCCTGTTCATAATGTATAATATGTTCGAAATTGTAAAATAAAAATGTATATGTTCAGAATTTATATAAAGTGTTTAAAATTTGTAAAAGATAGCAGTGCCTTCATAGCAATCATATTATGAAATCTACATAAGTACTGTACTTTCTGCGTTACGTAGGAAATATTCATTGGTTTATTTATTTATTAAATTTTTAAATTATACATTTTTGTATATTAAAATAAATTTATTTATAAAATTGCTAAGCGTTGTTTTATTTTCATTCGCTTTCAACGCGAAGAAATCAATAGATTTTCTTTACCTCAATCCTTTGCATTTAAACTGACTCCTTTAATAAACCATAATTTTTCATTTTATCCAGTTTTTATCCCATTCACTAAATTTTTTTTACAGGCACCAAGCCAGTCGAGTGTAGCATCATTGAAATACGCACGGTATTATTCGACTAAATATCGTGTTTGTTTAGTCAAAAGGCATATTTTAAATTTTCGCGAAAATTTGGACTAGACGTTCAGTGGCCGGAACGACTTCATGTTTCATCTAACCTGACGGTCGTGTGTGTAAGTGAGGTTATGTTGGGCTAAATTAAAATGAAAATCCTGTAAAAACCTTTCGAAGACCATGTCAGCGCTGAGATTAAATAAACGAATTGTTCATCGCTTTGTCGAATGTCGATATTTTTCGGCAGTTTTACCGAAAGAAGATGAATACACGGCTACACCTCAATATCCCCCGATCCTCGATATGTCCCCGGAAAAGAAACTTGAAAGGAAAAAAGAAGCAGTGCATGAAGAAATTAAAACTGTTAAGACAGTCGAAGAGAAACAAATTAAACTGAACATGCCCAAATACTACGGTTTTAAGAGTTACATACTGCAGGAGGATTATATCCCGTATAATAGTTTACCTTTAATTCAGCACGTTACGCGGACGCATTTAATAAAGGATCAAAACCTCCCCGATTTTTATAAAGCGATTGATGTTACAAATGCAGTAAATAACGTAAAATCTGAAATTGAAGACGTTATTTTAGTTGAATTGGATCGATATCAGTAAGTTGTGTCACATTTAGTATTGTATAATTTAAAATTGCATAATTGCAGACAAAAGTTTGACCTGAGAGAAGATGAACTGGAAGCAGTGGAAGCTGAAAATTTGTTCAGTAGAACATTGTGCAAACAAATAAATCGAATAATAATCAATAATATGAATAAAACACACCCCCACTTATGTGATGCACAAGTAGGAATAAAGATGTTAAAATATAAAGGAAGAGAGATGCGCTAATGATGACTTTTTGTTATAGGTAGATGTAGATTCGAGAATTGAATCATTTTGGTATGCTGGAGGAATGAACCCACCTGAAAACATCAAAAGATACAGAAGAGGAACTGAATGGCAAAAAGATAAAATAGATGAACCTACAAATAGATTAATGAATTATATTGGGTCAGCAAATGTTGCATTACGGTCAAACAAACCTTTGCAACCAATATTGTCAGCAAGTGATGCTGAAAATCCTGATCTAATTGTACCATTTTTCAATCTAGACCCAAGAACTGTTGGTACAAAAAATCAGCATAAACATATAGCTAATGTACCAGGTAATTGATTGAAATAAACAACAAAGAGTGTAAAGTATTTGTCATAGTGCTCTAGTAGAGTCTTAACTCATTTTAGTTGTCAGTTATGTTTACCAATTTGTCGTCCAGTAGAGGGCGCTCTCATTTTTAATGTGTTGACTACTACCAATCATGTTTGTATTAATTTTTAGGTTTTTGGCCCGGCGACCCAAATGAATTCGGTCTTATGTCATACCACCGCCGCGGCCACATCTTGACGCGTCATTACAACGATCCAAATGAAGACCAAGAGGCTCTTGATCGCCAAGGCATTTTGGCGTCCTTTGGTTGGTTGAACGCTCAGGCAAACTTTTTAGGATTCACCACCTTTAATGACATCACCTACCCTCTAGTAACACAATCTATAATCACGAACGGCCAAATTTGGTCATTCTTCGTCTATCAATTGAACACAATAGTAAACCATTCTAAACACGTCAATGAAAACCCCAAGCGCAACGTGTGTTGGGCGACTCCTGAATTAAAACTTTTTGAAGAGGTGAAAGACGGTAAACTGGTCGGATTCAACGACGAAGTTCTGCAAAATCTGTTGAAATTGTACGCCAACGTTCCTGAGGAACGATTAGGCATCAACATGAAGCCGTATTTAAGCAAAGAAGAACAAGTGTCCGCCGATTACGAAGATGATGATAAAAGAGCATGGCTCGAGCGAGAGTATAAGTTTTTGATGTCGAATCGGCCGAGGTGGAGATTGGAATATGAAATGTACTCCTGGGAAAAGATTTATAAGATCGATCACAAGACGCGATTCATGGACAAGAAGTCGAGACCATTTGAATTTAAAATTAAGCCCTCTGATAGGACGTTGGATGATCGCCTACCCAAGTACATACCAAGGGCTCACAGACCAGAGTTGCCCAGATGGAAAGGTCGATACGCTAAAGAATATTTCCCTTAAACTAAATTAGACCGATAGTTTTTATTCAAAATAATAAACGAATAAAACATACTGGTTTTTGTTTTATTTTTGTTATGTCCATAAATAAGAGAGTTCATGAAAAAAAGAAAGATAAAAAGCAAGTTTAGCAGTTATCTCCTAGTGCTTTTGTGGCTCATATGGTTGGGAACTTTGAGCTATACAGTATGTTATTGAAATGCGTTCAGCAAATTTAAACGGTGATAGAACTCATCAAAACAAATCTCTTTTCTATTTACCATTTTTTCGAAAAATCTTTCTAAACCCAGATACAATTTTACGTAATTAGTTTGATCGTAAATTCCTGTACCCGCCAAGTCTACGCGCGTACATTAAAAGTGAAAGAAGATAAAAACTTAGATTGTCAAGCAAAAACCAATTCTTGATTCGTAGTAAGTGAGAGTGACATTGAAGTTACGCACCACACTTGATCAAGAGCATTAACCTTTAAATTAATTGTTCGAAATAACGCCCTCCGTTATTGATGCATTCTTGTGCCCTTCGAGCCACAGAAGCTTGACTCGACAGCATTATTCACACGAATAGTTAGGTAATTCTTCGACGGTGTTACCTGAAGTTTCATACACAATCTGTTTTAAATGACCCTATAAAAAAAGTCGCAAGGGTTTAAGTCCGGTGGACGAGCTGGCCATAAAGCTGGTCCATTACGAAGCCATTGACAAAATGCAATTCGACATGGACCATGGTGGATCTTCTGATTTTAAGTGTTGGACGCGTTGAAGTTGATAAGGATGTAATCCCTGTTCGTGCAGCGTTTTACAAATAGTAAAACTGGAAACGCCCATTCGCAATGCAAGTCGTCGGCAACTAACATTCGGTTCTTCCTCAACCTCTTGCAGAGTTTCAGGCCCCAAGTCCAAGACACGGCGAGATATTGAACGGCCTAAAAGTAGCCTATTGACAGGACTAAAAGTAGGTACCATAATCCCTTAAAAGCTGGACAGCATTCACAAAGGCACATGCACAGGAAATTTGGCGACCGGAAAATCTCTCCATGAACAAACGCCTCAGCATTTCAGAAAGCATGCCCGTCTGAACTCCGGGTTCATGTACCTACTGCACCATTTTTAACGGTAATTACGGAAAATTCACTTTCTAATAAATCGTAAACACGGCCGCATGCAGGTGAAGGACGTGACTAAATTGTGTCAGTTTTTCCAAGACCTATCCTCCTGGGTTTTTGCCGTAAGGTATTTACTTTTTTGCGTTAACCTTTTTCATACGAAGCCATTGTTCTTTCACCTTACCATCCATAAACGACTCGATGACACGGAATACGGTGAAAATAAATTTGAGTTTTTGAAAAACTGGTAAATAGAAAAGAAATGGTAATTGTTCACTTTAACTACTTCTTGAATTTTCCCGTTTTTTCTAGCTAGACAGCCTCAGAGCGTCCTCCTAGATCGTTTCCCACCATTCAAACCTTTTTTTCCTCTTGTTGTATTTCAAGGTCACGCCAATGTCTTAGTATAACTAAAGGGTAAGGAAAATTCATTTGCACAAGGTTTGAATGGTGGGAAACGATCTAGGAGGACGCCCTGAGGCTGTCTAGCCAAAAAAAACACGAAAATTCCAGAAGTATCTAGTTAAAGTGAACAATGACCAAAGAAATTTGTTTTGATGAGTTCTATAACCGTTTAAATTTTCTTAACGCATTTCAATAACACTGTATTTGACAGACGCAGTGACAACCAGTTTTTGAATTTCTTTTTATTTTGTCAAAAACCAATCCGAAGGCTGTTGCCACAAAAAATTAAATAAGGTAATTAATAGTAAAATGCTGTAATATTTTTAATATTTGTCAGCGTTTTAATCTCAATTACGTGTTCCACTAAAGAAAACTCACGCCACGCAATTTTGAAAGACCTACACCATAAAGTGGACATAGTACCTAATAATCCCAAATTAAGGGACACACGCAGAATATGTACGTATTTATTAGTTATAGCCTTGCCTTCGAGTACGCCACTGATAAGTAAGTTTAAGAAGGGCACATGTGCGCATTGAGGCCGCGCATCAAAATTTGTTTAATTTGCATCATAGAGGACATCAGCTCTGATTTGCATTCAGTTTTAATGTCTGTCGTATTCATATCAGTAACAAGATGCAAATTGTCAAATTTCGCGATTTGGTGGCCTTAAATTGACACCACCGAACTGTTTTGAGCGCAGTGTAAATGTGAACAAAAATAGGTACGTAACCAAACCAGTTTTTTAGTGAACGGTGTTTTGTTCAATTTTTTGAACGAAGATGTCGTCCCCACCGACTTTGTACGAGTACTACACTGCAGGTGGCATATCTGAGGGATTAACAGCAAATCAACCGTTTTTCACCCTAAACACCAAGAACATAACGCTGTACAGTGGCGCTTTGCACTACTTCCGAGTTCCTCCACAGTACTGGCGCGACCGCCTGCGCAAAATGCGTTCAGCCGGCCTGAACGCCGTGGAGACATACATTCCTTGGAATTTACACGAACCCGAAGCTGGGACCTTCGATTGGGGCGGTGGTTCCACCGAATACAGCGAGTTTCTCGACGTGGAAAAATTTTTGAAAATCGCACAAGAAGAAGATCTGGTCACTATAGTGCGCCCAGGACCGTACATTTGTGCCGAATGGGAATTCGGGGGTCTACCGAGTTGGCTCTTGCGTTCCAACACCAAAGTGAGAACGTCAGACCCCATGTTTGTCAGCTATGTGACTAGATATTTTAAAGCTCTGCTGACGATTTTGTCAGTCTTGCAGTTCACCAAAGGAGGGTCTATTATCGCTTTTCAAATTGAAAACGAATATGGAAATACCAAAGTTGACAACGAACCAATCGATACACGCTATTTGGAGATTCTAAAAGAAATTTTGAAGGAGAATGGAGTTGTGGAGTTGTTGTTTACGTCAGATACTCCCTCGAATGGGTTTTTTGGGACCGTGCCGGGTGTCTTAGCTACGGCAAACTTCCAGGACCGACCTGTTTATGAACTGGCCCTGCTGAAAAACTACCAACCGAACAAGCCATTGATGGTTATGGAGTACTGGACAGGTTGGTTTGACCACTGGACTGAAAAGCATCACACAAGGAGTACTGAAGCTTTTGGTCAAGTTTTGGAAGAAATTCTGTCGTTCAATTCGTCTGTGAACATGTACATGTTTCATGGGGGAACCAATTGGGGGTTCTTGAACGGTGCAAACATCAAAGGTTTTGAAACTACAGATAATAGTGGATACCAACCGGATACTACTAGTTATGATTATGACGCCCCTCTCTCGGAAGCTGGAGATTATACTGAAAAGTACTTCAAAGTTAAGGAACTCATTCAGAAGCACAGTACAGTCGTGACAAAGCTTCCAAAGCAGCCAGATCTGGTGAAAAGGATTGCACATCCCTCGACCCAAGTGGAGGAAATGTTGACTCTCGACGACTTGATCAAACAGGCAAGCTACAGCGTCACGTCGAAGAAACTACTCCCGATGGAGATGCTCGATATCAACAACAACTCGGGACAGAGCTACGGGTACATAACTTATAGACTGGAGAATCTGGACATTGCCCCAAACTCGATTCTCAAGATCGAAGGCCACGTCTGTGACACAGTCCTAGTCCTGATTAACGGTGAGCTCAAGTCGAAAATCTTGTCCACCCAAGACGATCTAAACGGTTTCGGATATTGGAGAGCGAAAGACGCGACTCTAAGTCTCGGTGACAAAGCTTACACGAAGGCCACTTTAGACCTACTCGTGGAGAACTGGGGCCGCAGCAATTACGGCAAATTGAAACAATTCAACCAACACAAAGGTCTCTGGCAAGGCAACGTTTTGATCAACGACACCGTTTTAGAGAATTGGAAGATTGTACCGCTCGAGTTCAAAAAGAGCTGGACCCAGTCATTGACGAATTGGCGACCGGTGGGGAATACTGTGGGACCGGTGTTGTACAAGAGCACCCTCACAATCGACGAGCCAGTCGATACCTTCATGGATATGCGAGAGTGGGACAAAGGGGTTGTAATCGTGAACGGATTTGTTTTGGCAAGGTATTGCAAGCTTGGACCACAGCAGACGGCCTATTTGCCAGCGCCGCTACTGAAGAAAGGATCAAATACGCTCCTTATTTTTGAACATTTTAGACCTAGTACGTCAGTAATATTCTCTAAAAATCCAGTTTTTAAAACACTGCCATAAAGTGTAATTTATGTAATCTATCGACAAATAAACCATTTGCACGTAACAATTTGTTTTATTATCGCCACGTCGATAAAAGTAATTGTTTCGGTCGTTATTCACTGCATTTTTTAAAATGAAGATTACGACATATCAACTAGGGTTATGTACCGATTGTCATAATTTATTCAGATGTTTTTCATCTATTGCATATCGTTAAACGGAATTTTTATTAAATTCCATAGACAAACGTGTGGAAAATAATATAGCGTTTTATTGTTTGTCACTTTGTGATTGTTGATGGTGGTTAATTGTATTAACCACAATCAACTGTCCAGCAGAGGAAGTAACAATAATGAATGCCTCCCCATGGAATTTAAATGAATCAATGTCAAAAATGAAAGTGTCTGACATTACTTTGGTCAAAAGACGCTCGTGCGTCCTTGACCATTATCCAATCAAAATTTAAACCTAATTATTATGTGTACTGCAGTTCAGTTGTGATATTAATAAAAGTGATAAGAGAATTGTACGCATGTAAATAAAAACAAAATTATATTTTCTCTGAATTGTGACATGCCCTCGATACGAACAGATTAAACCATTAAGCACTCCCAACAGTAATTACAGTGGCGACGTCAACAAAATTGCATTTGTAAAGAAGCCAGTACCATTTTAACGAACAATTGGTCCATCAGTGTGTGATAGTTTAATAGGCGTGTAACAAGCTCACAATGGCGGTGTCACAAGTGCCTTTACCGACTCTTTACGACTACTACACCAGTGGCGGCATCACTTCTGGCCTCTCAGCGGCTCAATCTTACTTCACTTTGAATAATCGCAACATCACCATATACAGCGGGGCCATGCATTATTTCCGCGTCCCCAAAGAGTACTGGAGGGACCGTTTGCGCAAAATGCGAGCCGCAGGTTTGAACACCGTGGAGACCTACATCCCGTGGAATCTGCACGAGCCCTCTAACGGTTTCTTCGATTTCGGGAGCGGAGGATCCGAGATGACGGACTTTTTAGACGTACAGAAGTTCCTCAAGACCGCACAGGAAGAAGACTTGTTTGCGATTGTCCGACCGGGACCGTACATCTGCTCCGAGTGGGAATTCGGGGGGTTTCCCAGTTGGTTGCTCAGACAGAAGGATATCAAATTGAGAACGTCCGATCCGGTTTATATGAAGTTTGTGAGCAGGTACTTCAACATGTTGTTGTCTTTGTTGGCGATATTCCAGTTTACGCGAGGCGGACCAATCGTGGCGTTCCAAGTGGAGAACGAGTACGGGAGTACCGAACAGGAAGGGAAATTCGTACCGGACAAGAACTATCTGAAGCAGCTTCGCCAACTTATGCTGAATAACGGGATCGTGGAGTTGCTTGTCACTTCGGATAGTCCGACGGGGCACGGTAGTGTCGGTACTATACCGGAGTACTTTCTCCAAACTGCTAATTTCGCGGGTGGTCCCGAAGCAGAGTTTGACAGATTGAAAGAGTTACAAAGGAACAAACCCTCGATGGCTATGGAGTTTTGGACTGGGTGGTTTGACCATTGGTCAGAAGTGCACCACACCAGAGACAACAACGACTTTTATGATGTTTTGGATAGGATCTTGAAGTACCCAGCTTCGGTCAATATGTACATGTTCCACGGTGGTACCAGTTGGGGGTTCTTGAATGGTGCAAATCTAAACAACGATGCTACTGACAATTCAGGTTATCAACCAGATACAACTAGTTACGATTATGATTCGCCTTTGACCGAAAATGGAGATTATACTGTCAAATATGTAATTGTCAAGGATCTCATAAAGAAGTATAATAAAATCCAGACGAGGACACCGCAAGCTCCTACAATAACAAGTCGGAGGAAATACCCAACAATTTCCGTGACGGGTCAGTTGCTGTTGAACGATCTTATCAGGAGTGTTCCTGTGACGTTTCAAAGTCCTGACGTTCTCTCAATGGAGCTTCTACCAATGAACAACTTGTCAGGTCAGAGTTACGGTTACGTACTCTATCGAAAAGAAAATCTAAATATATCGGCGAACGCCACTTTGAAAATTACTGGACGTGTCTGTGACAGTATCGTCGTTTTAGTAGACGGTTATCTTTTAAACAAACCCTTGACCAAACCCAAAGACTTGGACGGTTTCGGCTACTGGAGACGCAAAGATTCCACCATAACTCTGACGACTCAGAATCTAACCGGAGCTACTTTAGACCTGATGGTGGAGAATTGGGGCCGAAACAACTTCGGCTACATGGACCAGTTCAATCAGTTCAAGGGGTTGTGGCAAGGTGGAGTTTTCCTGAACGGCGTCGAGCTGCACGACTGGCACATCATTCCTCTCGAGTTTAAAAAGTCTTGGACAAACTCTTTGAGTCGTTGGCATCTTCCGTTGGAGAGGTGGGCTGTTGGACCCGCTCTCTACAAAGCTAATTTTTACGTGGACGTAGTCGAAGACACATACGTCAACATGCAAAACTGGCACAAAGGGATCGTGATTGTCAACGGGTTTGTTTTGGGGCGGTACGCACGGATTGGACCGCAACAAACTTTGTACCTTCCAGGACCTTTTCTCACAAAAGGAAACAACACCATTGTGGTGTTTGATCATTTTGCAGCAGCGAGACATGTCTACTTTTCCGACAAACCGATATACAAGACGTTGAAGAATCGCAGGGGTTAGGTCAAAATCTCTTTCTGGTACCAAATTGAAGTAAATAATTTTGTATACGTTTATTTTTAAGACAATGTTATTAAAAGACTAGTTTAAGTCATTTGATGTGTCTTTTTTTACACGAACTGTGCTCAGTAGCACTGAAATTTGGAGGGGTACTGATTAGTGGTGGTACCGGCTTGAGTGATTTAATTTTCCATTAAAATTCGTGACAGAAACGAACCGATAGTCGCCCATTTCCGCCGATCAAGCATAATTACAAATGCCATTGTAATCCAGTCGTCGTTCAAGGTCGGTAGAAAGAAGTGTCGTGATGGCGGTGAGTGCACCATTACCAAATCTCTACGAGTACTACACGTCCGGAGGTATAAACTCCGGTCTTTCGGTGGACCAACCGTACTTCACCCTCAACTCCAAAAACATCACTCTCTGCAGCGGCGCGATGCACTACTTCCGGGTCCCGAAGGCTTACTGGAAGGACCGCTTCCGGAAAATGCGAGCGGCAGGTCTCAACACCGTGGAAACTTACATTCCGTGGAACTTGCACGAGCCGCAAATCGGTAATTACGACTTCGGGCACGGTGACTCAGACATGAGCGATTTTCTGGACGTCGAAGAGTTCGTAAAGCTTGCCAAAGAAGAAGATTTGTTGGTTATAGTACGACCGGGGCCGTATATTTGCGCTGAATGGGAGTTCGGCGGATTGCCCAGCTGGTTGCTGAGGGAAAAAGACGCGAAAATTCGCACGTCCGACGACAAATACATGAAGCACGTCGCGAGGTACTTTGCCAGGTTGTTGCCGATTTTGGCCGCGTTGCAGTTTATCAACGGCGGTGCTATTGTGGGGTTCCAGGTGGAGAACGAGTACGGGAGTACTGAATGGAAAAAAGGAAAGAACGGTTTCGTCCCGGATAAACACTACATCAAACAGTTGAGAGATTTGATGGTGGGGCACGGCATCAAAGAACTACTCTTCACTTCTGATTCGCCCACTCAACACGGCGACGTCGGTACTTTACCTGATTTGTTCCAAACGGCTAATTTCGCCAGGAACCCAACCAAAGAGTTTGACAGGTTGAAACTGTACCAAACTGGGAAACCATCAATGGCGATGGAATTCTGGACCGGCTGGTTTGACCACTGGGCTGACAAACATTCGCAACGCAACAACACAGAGTTTAGGGAAGTTTTGGACCAGATATTAAAATATCCGGCGTCGGTGAACATGTACATGTTTCACGGAGGCACGAATTGGGGGTTTTTGAACGGTGCCAATATCCCTGGTGGGCCAGAAACGTACAAACCTGACACCACCAGTTACGACTATGACGCTCCGTTAACTGAGTATGGTGACTACACCGAAAAATATCACATCGTCAAAGATTTAATAAAGAAATACAACACAGTGAAGACCAGAGTACCGGACGCTCCAGCAGTGATGCCTCGAACCCAGTACCCCTCCGTAAAAGTTGAAAAACAATTGACGTACAAGAGCTTTGTGAATCAGTTGCCCCACATGTTTCGCAGCGAGAATCCACTCCCGATGGAACTGTTACCGTTCAATAACAATTCTGGGCAGAGTTACGGTTACGTCATTTATCGAACAAGCGTCGACATTCCTAATGACGGTGTTTTGAAGTTCGAAGGTCACATTCACGATAGCGTTTTGGTTCTGGTGAACGATCAACTGATTTCTCCACCGCTGAAAAGTAGTGCAGATCTTGGAGGGTTTGGGTATTGGAGATCAAAAGATCCGTCTATAAATCTACCGGAAGCTAGAAACGCTACCGTCGACATCGTTGTAGAAAATTGGGGAAGGAATAATTTTGGGAGGTTGGAACAGTTCCAACAGTTCAAAGGTCTCTCCAAGAGTGTTTATCTGAACAACGTAGAACTGAAAAACTGGACTATACTTCCGATGGAATTTAAAAAGAAATGGACAAACTCCTTGTCTGATTGGGGTCAGTTCAGTTTAACCAACACTTCGCTCTGCAAAGTCGAGTTTACCGTTGACGACCCTTTGGACACTTTCGTCGACATGTCCGAATGGAACAGCGGAATTGTCACGGTCAACGGTTTCGTCTTGGGACGCTACATGCATCTAGGACCCCAACAAACTCTCTACCTACCGGCCCCACTCTTGAAGAAAGGCAGGAATGAAATCATCGTGTTCGAACATTTTACTCCTTTTACTCATATTTCATTTTCTGAAAATCCTATCTATTTGAAAAAGTGAGAAAACTGTTACATCAGTTCAATTGTAAATTCAGTACTTAATAAATGGTTCCGCTACACTATCACGTTTTTTTCCGGTTCGGCGAACGACGGCGCTGGTGTCAAAATGTCGGAGACGGCATCAGAAATTTGTCTGAAGTATTCAGGAAGCGTTGCTTGAGTTTTCATCACAATTCGTTCGACTAACGGCTTGCGGTACAGTCTTTCGGCTTCTTTTCGTTGATCGATTGTGACTGGCCTGTCGTCCAAGTGAATCAACTTGGGGAATAGCGAAATCATAAATAATCTGCAAAAAACGTTGCAATCAAAATTAAAAACAGTTACGTCAGTGTTAGGTGCTCGTTCGCAGATAAGAAGCGCGATTAATTTAATGAAAAAAATCTCATTAACTTCTGTTACTACGCCATTTTTTTATTAACTTTGTTATTTGAAATCTACGCTACCTATATTGCAAATATTCGTAAAAATTTCCTCCATTTAGGTACGACGGTGCCACTGGATTCCCCATCAGCGACAAATATTTCAAATTAGGACATGATACTTGTAGTTTCTTTGCCCAGGGGTACAGTGAAGTTACCTGTAATATTAAAAAAAAAAAAAAAAATACGAAAATGAAAATTATTTGGACCGAACAACTCACTTTACAATGATTGAGCCAAAACAATTCCAACGTGGGCATGTACGGGATGTTTGTATTTGAACTAACACGATTATGATCACAGATAAGTGTTGTTAAACATTTAAATTCGCTTAAAAAGCCCAGATTGCTGCAAAGAAAGTTGAAGTCCGGTCATTAAGTTATGTCAGCTTAGCCAAACTCACTCGAATTCGTTGTTACTTATATCTAATATTTTGACTACAGGGGCAACTTCTTGCAGCAGAAGCTTTGGTATCGTGTGCAGTCTTTCATAAGCTAGAGACAACCTGTGCAACTTATCATCTTCCCCAATGAAGGGGTTGGTGGGGTCGTCAGTTCTGTACGTATGTCCTACAGTTCACACGTTACATTTTTATTAAGTAATGTACCTATGCTTACCTAAAAGCATAAAGTTACTGAGCGAAGCCATATCAAAAACATCTATCTCATCATCTGTTACATCATTGAGTGTAATGTAGCAATCGATATTGTGAATGTCTACAACACTCAGAATATCGTCATCGCACCTGTAAATGGACAAAATTATTCCAGACCACTACTCTTGGGGAACTTACAAACTGTCGCTACTTCTAGTTCTTTCCATACTTACAACGCGGTTCTACATAAAAACATTTACAATACACTTTTTGTTTTGTAAAGTGGTCACGACTCTGATAAGAAATTTGAGATAAACCCGAACTCTTATTTTCCCCGTCTTGACAGTCGAAAAAGTTGTGTTAAAATCTGCTAAATTGTGATATCCCACTCAAACTTTCTTGTTGTTTACACAAATCAAATAATGAAGAATCGAACGGGAAATACGTTGAGGTTAGAGGTTTTTGTAATAAATAAAAGAACAAGTTAACGATTGAAAAACAATAAAAATATTGGACTTACCAGAATCCGAATGGTCACAATGCCCAATTCAATTTCTACAACCGCACAATTCAGTTAATCTTATTTTAATGATGTTTAACTACGGTTATCAACAATTGTTAGCACATGAATATTTTTATTAGCTTTAGATTTGATAAGTCTCATTGAATTCTAACCTTTGTTTTGACTCGTGTCAGTGACAGCTGACACTGCTGACAGTCATATGTTTACGCCAGTGGCGTAACGTAAGGAGGGGCGATTATTATTTTAAACAACTTTTTACGTTCATTTGACTATACTAAGGACAACGTAAGATTTTATCTGCCTCGCCCATTACATTTTCTTATTTACCAATCAAATAGGTTGTTAAGACGATCTGATTTACACAGAAACAAAATTTTGACATTCCAATTTGCTTAATGACATTTTAGTTTTTAAAACCTAAAACAATAATTTTGGACTTGACAGCAAAATTCTAACCTTAAATTTTTTATGTGGCAAATGTGATGAAAAATTATACAGATTGAATCTGGCTTTGATTCTCATTGGTCAATTTATATGGGCGGAGCAGATACAAAGTTATAACGGCAACACTATAATATTTGCTCTTGCCTAAATATTATTGTCGATAGATTAAAATCAATCGGGGTCAGGATGCTTGGCACTGCGACGAAAATACTTACGAAAGCACTCAAAAACTGTAGTAGCGGGTGTTCAAAAACTAATCCGTTGGGACAGCCAGTGTATTTTTGAACGTATGTTTGAATTGATATTTTATTCATACTCCTGACTTGAATTTTAGGTTATGCAGGTTAAGTAACGACAAACGTGTTTCAACCCACAACCAACTTCAAACGTGTCACTTTTTGAAGACTTGGCAGTTAATGTAAAAAAAACGTTCCAGCCAATTACACTTTATTTTTTAACTTTAAATATACAATAAAATCACAATGAAAATAGTACGTTTGACATTTCAACATAATTTTATAAACCTACAAGAAGATAAGCCTTTACAGTGTTTTGTTCATCAACATTTACTTAACAGTAGTTACTTTATGTACTCTAGAAACATTATGTTAGAGGACAAAATTTCAGTTCTGATTAAACTCATTTAAACTTGTTTACATGTTGTTTTCGCGCATTTCTTGAGCTCCCCTGTAAGATTGAATCTGCAAAATATTCGAAAATAAATCTGGTACTGTGCGAATTCAGTGAGCATTACCCATTGCCTGATGACTCGTGATATGGTGTCATATTGCTGGGGTGATAGCTTTGGAGGTCGTTCCGGTTTGTATTCGCTCCGCGGTCCGGTGAAGACGAAAGCGGGATTTTCTTCACCTTGCACGTCTTGCAGGATTTCTTCATTGTTCTCCATCAGTTCAGACGCACGTTTGCCCATTCCTCCGTAGCAGGAGTGTCCAAAAGTGGCGCAACCACCTGGAAAAGCCTTTCTTCAGTCGGACATAATAATTTGTTGTTGATGCGAGGTCACACGCACACCTGATTCGGATTAGAGTCCAGCGGGATTTATTCCGGAAGAGAGATCAATAAAAGAAAAATTTAAATGTTTACAGAGTTCAAGTCAACAATGTGTTGGTCTCTTTTAATTAGTGATTATTAATAAAGCAGTTCGAGACGTGATTCACCTATTAATTGAATTCGATTCCGATCTGAAACAACTCATGTAAAATGCAATGAGGTCAGAATTTAATTAAATTAGTCCGAAGTCATCGCGTACCAGTCGTTTAGTTCGTATAAATCTTAATTGCTTCTATCTCTCAATTAATAATTAAAATGGATAACGATCAGTGAATTCGCGCGAATTTTGTCACTTCTTTCAATATTAATTTTGTAAACACTGAAGACTCTCTAATTGGGGTCGTTCTACAGCTGATAAAGATACTACGAAAACGATTCATTTAAATTTCTCGCTTGAATAACCAAAAGTCTGTTTCAGCGAAAAAATGTATATTTCCTTTCACGAAATAATGCTTTCATTTTCTGTTTCGCATTTAGTGTTACTTACGCCTAAACCTGACGAACTGGTAAAAAAAATCTGTTTTTTTAATTAATTCAATTGACAGGTAACTTGCGACTTGCACAAAAACTGATAAACACATTCACAAACAACTCCATGTTTAATGAAATTATTTTGGAAATAATTAGAATTCGATCCTTTAAATCTGGTGGATGCGCCGGAACAATTTTAATTACCATATAGATTGTTCCGGCGCATCCACCAATTTCAAAGCAACTAATTTTCACGGTAACTCCACGCAACTAGAGTCAGTTATATTTAATAATCTGATGGGCGAAGTCTTACAGCTTGTTCAAACTAATTTGTATTCGTGTTTTTTCATTTCCTTGCCTTAACAAAATTAGCATCGTATTGCGGTTAGTGTGTTAATGAATGATGTTTGATTTTTGTCCCTCCACGTTAAGAGGAAAAATTCCAACGAGAATCTACCAAATCTGAAATTTTATGTAGCATATTAGTGACGCGGTTTAGAAAATTTACAATTTTACATAATTATCGAAGGAACAATTTTTACATTTCAAATGAGCCAACAACTGTAAATTTACATTGCAAAACGTATCGAGGCGCTAACTAGAGAAATATACATAGATAACGAAATTTCTCGCTCGCAATTCAAATGCAAAACTTAACACTTAATAAATTTTATTGTGGACTGATAAGTTTTGCTTCGATTATTTTGATTTGAAATGATTTCGGAATTGATTGGGTTATTATTCCCAAAGTTATCGTTTTAATTTATTTGTGGAGATAAAAGTTTGGCCATGTGATCATGACACTGTAAAGTTTTCGACCGTTGGATAAGTATGTGTTCGGAATAACTGCGCTGATTCTTATAAAAGCGACGAACTCGCTGCACAAGAGCCGATAAAATCTCATTTGGGTTGTATTATCTACCAATATCGGTTTATTACGTAAAAACGTCTCTCCACCCAAACTTAAAATATATCATAAAGTTTTATCTCGAAATCTCTACATCAATACAGACGTCGGCCTAGCTTCAACCGGCTATATGTAGATGCTGCGTTTCCATATAAAATCCATTAGGTCCCGGTAGTTTTGCTTCGAAATCTGATCTGGAAAAGGTAAACTATGTTTCAATGCACTCATCTACAATTCGAAACGTTCCCTCCGTTCAAATCGTATTGGCAATTAAAACAATATAATATAGTGCCGGTCCTAGCGCGGACTCTTGCGCCAGCCCAACTTGATGAAATTACAAGAGATTATTTGTGCCGTTCTAAATATAGATTTGGTCAGCACCGACGTCAATAACAACGACACCGGCTTTGATTTAAAAAATTCCGTTTGATTTTCTTTCCTTTTGAACTACGCAAGAACCGAGTGGTCCTCGAGTTGTTTTAAATTTTCTTCGACAAAAGAGTCTTGAGTAGATTGACAAGAACATTTTTCGACGGTGTGCGCAATTTGTCCAATTAGGCGGTCTTCTAGTGTGAATTTTAATTAACATAAGCGAATTATGGTGGAATTCTATTGAAATGCAAAGTGGCTATGTAAACCTTTAAGGTAGCTGTAAGGCATCTCTTTGTTGCCGATATTAATAAAGTTAAATATTTAGTGTGGAAATAACATCAGCACGTTGAATGGAAACGATTATTGTTGAATCGAGACAAGAGAATTCGAAAATCCACTCTGACTGCTGAACAATCTTACTGTTTTTATTTTTCAAGGGTTGGTATACAAAGTATAAATTTATTATAAGAGCTTATAAAAATTTTATTGGTTAATTTTCTTTGCTACAAACTTATTATTACTCCATTATCTCCGACTAGTTTATTTTTTGTTTGGTTGGTACCTGTATGAGAACAAAGTTGCAAAACAGTTCTGGCAGAGTCATTGCGTAAAGAATCATAAATATGTAATAATTTATTTGCACCACAGTTTCAGTTTTGTCAACTGATGTGGTGGCTGTTTCTGGAGTTGTAAACAACTCGGTACTAAATTTGTAATATTCGGGATGCGTACGATAATGTAGCAGAGTTACATAGATATTTAAATTGGTAGATTATGCATGTGGTCGGAATATAGTCCTTTGTGCAAGAAGCGTATTGCACGCCCCCTGCGGTCTAACTGATTAACTTTACCCCGTTTCAATCAGACCTAGCGCGGCTGGAGTGCTAAATCAGTCGCGGTGTGTACGTATGTTATTAATTTGTTTTTGCTAAATGTGTAATTTCGGTCGTCGAGCGAATTTAATCATCGCCAAAGAAACTTTTTTCCCTCCATAATTATATTGTAGGAGTATCGGGGGCAAAACTAATCCGCCGCAAGAAGAAAGTTTTAATGAAATCTCAAAGAGATATTTTCAAATTGTAGTTTTGTGTGCCAGATCTCAAACTTGATTAACGACATCACTTCCGATCCCTTTGTCCAGATTTTGGAATTTTCAAGTGAAAAAAAGCGAAAATGTGTTTTCACTTGCCAATGAGATTATCACACTTGCTTCATTAAAACGGAGGGCAACAATTTTTATGTGATGATTCGGTTAGCACCGCTTGCAGTTCTAAATTCAAAAGGTTATTTGCATATGAGATTCAATTAAAGCGTTTTTATTTCCACGCGATGTCGATGTTCAGTTGGGCTTCTACACAAATCGGAAAAATTTCACCAGGACTCGACGCGGGTCTTGGCGCTTCTTCAGCTCGTGTTAAAAATAAATCGAGCGTGTACGACGCCGACATTAATTGAAATAGTCTCATATTTTATGCAGCGAAAATGTCGTTAATTGTCGTCCTTTATGGACGTGTTTGTAACACTAATTAAGCGCATTTTATTACATCCGACTGTTAGTAATTAAGTATTGCTTATTCTTTGCTTAATTACCCATTAAATTCGAACAATACGCGAAAAAACTAAATTCTCCATCTCTCCCGGCTTTGATCCATTTCATTAGGAAAATCTTTTAAAGTCTAAATTGAAAATATTGATTTCATAGTGGAGTAGCTCTTCCGGTATTAACAGGAGCTAGCTCAAAACAATTTTCGGTTAGGGCACGTCTCTTTCGTGCTCAAGTGTCTTGTAAACACCGCGAATCAAATAAAACAGATGTAAAAGTTCATTTTCCAAACTGTTTTGATTTTATTAGAGTCAACAAGTCCCACATAATTTGATTTACTCGCTAGGCGCGAGCCACGTCGCTGATTGGTTCCCACTAACGAGAAACGTCAAAAGTGATCGGCTGAATGAAGCTCAGACGCAATTTTCGGTACACACAAAATTTATAATATTGCAAGAATGACATGGAATCATTCGGTTTTTGGCTTTTGATTATTGGAATCAAATGTTTAAAATCAATTTTTTCTACTTTGCGTCTGTATGAAAGCTATTAACAAAACCCGTTTTGCGTGCTGTACTAGAAATCCACGTTTCGAAACAACTAGTGCAATTTATTTTTTCAAGGTTGGCATTCCTGATGTTGTCATGACGAAAATGAAATGTCGAAATAAACGCCAAAACAAAACGAAATTTAATTTAAGTTGTTTTTGTGGAATATACAATTGTTAATTTATACTCAAAGTTGGCTTTGAGGGTCGATTGTGAACGCACCACTCCTCAGTCTGCAGAGTAAAAACACAAACAACGCAAGAAGTGAGGTTATAAACCTCACTTTTTGCGTTTAAACAAGCAGCTGATCCGTGAACTGTAATCCGTGGAGCGTTCACAATCGACTCTATGCTAATCCTAATCTCGTATTTCTGGAGGGGTATGTACAGTTGCGGCCGTTGAAAACTCAGACACTTTGACAACGCCAAACTTTTGGCTTTGTAAATGGTACTGAAAGTGACGTTTCTCGAAATGTCACTCAAACATTATCCACATTAATTTCAACGGCCGCAACTGTACAAAATTGTCTACGCTCATTTTTCATTTGTTAATAACAATTGAAATTTGAATCTTCCAAACAAAGTGACATTTGTTGCCAACCAGGACAAAATTCCCCACATTTGAAAATTTTTAATTTTCACTTAAAAATTGGCTAAAAGGTGCAAACTAGAAAAAATAGTGTATGATATTTCTTTATAAGGCAATTTGTATCACTTTCTCCTTCAGTGGGCGCTGCAAAATGCTTCTTATAAGATATACTACATATTTTCATAGAATAAAATAACCTGGCGCATCCACCATTTTTACAAAAGATATATTTGTTTTCTTATTTGATGGTGGACGACATAACTTTTTTTGCATTCGATTCGCATTTATTGAATCATGAAAATGCATGTTTTATATTTGATTTAACAGAAACATTTATAGAGATTTTGTTAATTTTTGGAAAACATATGCTGGCATCTCCACCGGTTTTTTGCATTTGATTACTCATTGTTAAGTCTATAAAACGCAGTTCATAGATTTGATATAGCTCAAGAAACAACAACGATATCGTCATTTTTGCAGAAAAGTATGTTGGCGCTTCCACCAATTTCGCCCAACATATATTTGTATTTTTTTTTACTAATTCCATTCACACCCAACACGTTTCGTTCAATTTTTTGCTTATTGCTTATTTTTGAATTCAAACAAATTTAATAACAAAAGAATTTAAAAGCCAATACAAGGCAATAAATAATGCAGATATACTACGAACAGAATAAATGTAGGCGTTCGCCCTCACCAAGTCTTTCGTAAATTTGAAAGAGATGTAATGAATATTTTATAAATTATAATAAAAAATATAAAATTAATAAATATTTAGAACTCTCCGTTGCTATGAGAAATCTTTGGTGTTTAGAAAAAATTTCGATTTTACCATTTATAATTTCAGCAACAGGAATAGTACCCCAATCTCTTTTTAAAAATTTAAAAATTTTGGACTTAGAGAACACATTGGTGGTTGAAATTCAAAAAGGTATATTATTACACTCATGTCACATCGTGAGGAAATTCCTTAACATTGACACAGAACATAAAACACAAAAAAGTCAAAATGCGGAGGCGAGACGCCGGTAATTATGTTGATAAGCACTGCACTATTACTTGATAGTATTATCCGTAATAGTGTATGTACTCCGGCAAAATTGCCGTGCCGCCGGGTGGAGGTGGGATAGGAAGTATGTAATTATAAATTTCTGAAGTCAGTTTCTCCGATTGAACTGAACGGATTTTCTTGTTGTCAAACAATAATAATAATCTATTTTGTAAATACTGAAATTATGATATATGTCTAATGTGACAACAAAATAAAAATAAATTTTATATAACCAATTAATTGAAATATATCTGATCAAAGTAAACTGAAGAGGAACCAGGAAACCTTTTCGTTTTTGCAACAATGTAAATTTTGTCTGCGAAAGTTACGTCTGAGCTTCATTCAGTCATTCCTTTAAAGCACATACAGGAACTGAATAATTATTTTTTAACTAGCGATAAGAATTAGAATTACATGTTCTAAAATATTTTCTGATCAAACCCAAAAATCATGCAGATTTTGTTATTTGTTGGTAGCAGTAGAGTCGTTCAGTTTTTTTTTTCTTGATTCATCCTTCAATTAGATGTAAATAAAAAAATAACAGAGATATTGGTGTTTTCATAGAAACAATATCTTGGAGCATCCACCGTTTTACAAAATATATCGCGCGTTCAAATGAAATCCTGGGCTGGGAAGGCGTTGGAAACCGTCAATTGTTGTGCTTTTTTAAAGCGTAGATTAATTGGAGCATGTTGACAGCTAACCTAAAATTTAGAGCCAAAAATTTTTTTTTCTTTCTTTGCAATGTTTTACATCAAAAATAGAATAACGTAACGATTCCTATTCTCGAAGCAAATATCTAAGGGCACCCTTTGCTGAAAACAAACATGTTCAATTATGTCCCGATTAAACATAAACAAAAGTCATTCGTGTCAAACGGCGGGAAATTCAAACTTTACATTGTTCTAAACGGTTTAATTTTTCCAACGCCTACTCAGCCCAGGATTTCATTTGAACGCCCGATACATATATGTATAATTTGTTTCAAAATCAATAATCCACCAACACTGCATTCTACCTCGAAAATACAACCGACAACGTCGCCAACTTTTGTTTTTAGTATGTTTGGAAGTGTCAGAAAAACGTAGGGTTATGAAATAAAACTGTTGACAGTCGTTTTGGTCGTAGTTCATCGTGCTTTTTAAATTGTTCTAAAGGTTCCTTGTTTTTCGAGGCATTTTTATAATTTGATATTTGTGACAAACTGAAGGTCAAATTTTGGTGGAAGGTTGGGCCAACACAAAAAAATGAAACTTATTCTAGGGATTTCTTTTTTTCTGCCAACATAATTCAACAGGTGGTGGATTTTTGATTTTGAAACAGATTATATTTCCCGTTTTCTTATTTGATAATGGATATAGAGCCATGTGGTTTTTTGCATTCCATTCGCCACAATTCAAACTTTGAAATACATTTTGTAGATGTGATTTAATACAATTCTGGAGATATTGTTAGTTTTGCATTAAAAATATCCTTGTACAACTGCCATTTTTTGGAAACTATATAACGGGTGTTTTTTTAAATTTGGCGTCGAAGTAGGCGTTGAAGTGTCGATTGTGAACGCACTATACAGGTTACGGATCACGGATCAGCTGTTTAAATCTTACGCTTTTACATGAGTGGTGCGATCTCAATCGATTCTCCAACGCCTACTTCGACGCCAAATTTAAAAAACACCCTTTATATTTCTTGTTTTCTGATGTAATGTTAGAGATAGGGTTATTAAGTTTTTTGCATTTGATTATTATATGATCATTATATTTATAAAACACAGTTTTCAGATTTGATGTAGCTCAGGAAACAATAAAGAAATCATCATTTGTGTAGAAAAATATATTGACGTCTCCAACATTTTCACCAAACATATATCTTTTTTTTACTAATACTAGAGAAATCTGAAATCTCAACACAATAATTCAGATAACATCCGATACGTTTCATTGAATTTGGTAAAAAAATTCAACGCTCAACACAAGGCATTTCGTAAAGTAGAAATAACTGTGATATTCTAAACTTAGTTTTTCTGACCGAAGTGATCTGCTAAACGAAGATCAGACGCAATTTTCGGCACACAAAATTTACAATATTACAAGAACGAAAAGTTTATCAAGAGAGAAATGACAACTATAAATTAAACGCTGCCACGCACCACCTTGATAGCCGAAATGGCGCTAAATTACATCCTCGCTTCGGCTCCCAATATAACAAAAAAATTGTAGTATAAAACTGCGAGAATTGTATTTTTTCATTTATTTGTAATTTCCGAAAGCTATCGAAGTATTAGTCCGACGCCTCCGCCATTAGTGTAGGTGCATCTGTAAAGAAATTGTTTGAATAATGAACAAGGAAATGTGGCATTAGGCGGCAAAGTGGAAAACTTTCCTTGTGTTATTTATAATGCGCTTCCACATTCATTCAGTAGTTTTCCTGGCCGCATTATTGATATACTAAGTTCGCAGATTCTTTTTATAGGTTTTTCCCCGAAAGTTACAAACGAATTTAAGGCCGCCTCGTTTTGTTGCCTACTCTTAGTAAATCAATTTCGCGTGTGTGCCAACCGTAAGTTTTTGCGGGTGAGGGTAAATATTAAAACCGTAACGTTTTTGACGCCAATTACCAATCAGCGCTTTTGAAGTCGCTGAAAGAACACTTTATTGGCGAAAAAATACACACGCCTGCATTCAATCTAAATACCGGATGCTCGGCTGGAAATCGTTTACGGAACGTTTCAGAGGGAAAATGGGTTTCCGAAATGGACATGGGCACGTCGATCTGCAGTAGCTCTTTAACAAATGTGTTTTGGCGTTGCGATTTTATTTTGTATTTGTGCGGTACAACCCCGTCAAAGAGAAATTGCTTTGATTCAAGTTTTATTCCTTAATCCTTACAGATTATTATCATAAATCAATACGACATTCTTCTTTTTATCTGCGATCACTTTAATAATTTATTCGTTTCTAGCAAATTGTACTTGACAGAGCTGGCATTCATGTCTAGAATTCAGTTGTTCGGCTTCAACGACTCTTGTAAAAAATTTACGATATTTTCCAACCGTGTTACACTTTTTACAATTTTCTGACCGGAACTATTTACTCAAGTTTTTGCAGAGCGCAATTTTTCCGCCATATCTAATTAACTAATAACTTTATAATCTTCTCCATTAATGTTGTGTCATGGTAGTTGAACGCGACGTGTCGACGTGATTGGTAAACAATCGGGAAATAGGAAATTTACAAAAAAATCACGTTCGTCATCTAGACGTTGTCTTGTTGCACCTGTTGCGCCAATTTTAAAATGAGTGTGTCCTGAAAAAATTCAACACCTAAAATTGACGAAGCTATAAAATCGTTACCTCTTCGCTTTAACCTCTGAACTTCTGGTTTAATTAGTTGAAAATTCCAAGATTTTTCTACTAAGCTAATTCCATTAAACTGTTTTATAATTAAATTTGACTAAATATCACTCAATAAACATTCCTGAAGATTACATCAGTTCGTCGGAAGTTGCAGACGAGATCAAGCCTGTAATTTGGTTGTAAAGTTCTGTAATGAGTTTGAAAAGCTTTAACGTTTTTACACAGAGTGATGCAACGAAAATTAATTATGTATGATAAAAATTCGTCTGAGGAGCTAGCAGATACAATTAATTGTACGTTGTGGTGGTTGCAGTTTGTAAACTCGGATTGTATGATTTTCAAAACCAACAAACTAAATTTTGTACTGTTGCGGATCCGTTGCTAATTACTAGTTAGTTAAATTAACAGAATCCTGACCAAGCCAGAGATTATAAAACTACAAGTTTGCTTTGGGTCTGATAATGAATAAATAATCTGAAGAGAAACGACAGCTTACGAATTAATTGGTTTTAAAGAGCAGTTAAAACGAGCTAATGTATTTTAAGATGTGATTCATGAATTTTGCAAGATTTCCCTTTTTCAGACGAATGCGTTTTGGAATCTCCCGCTGAAGTAGTAATTACCAATTTTGAACTTGTCGCTGGTAATTTTATTTCAAATATTAATATCTGAAAGTATTTTATTAATTCCAAATCTCAAAAGGTGTTTTCACAGTAAAACGAATACAATATAAGCTTGCCGTATTTAATACAAATTTTTTTATTATTACTTAATTGACAAAAAAAAAATGTTCTTGAAATAACAAGTGAAGTCGTTTGCATACTAATTTTTCTGGAGTTGTTTTTGGGGAGTTTCGAACTTTAGGGAAACATCAAGGAATATTGAATGTAATTAAATGCTTAAAAGCCTTCGACGTTTCCCCACATCGTCTATTGAATTGTATATTTTATGGTAAAATCTACTGGCTTTGTTTTTTTGTTTATACACTTATATTAAAACAAAATATATCGTCTCGTGTTTCTAACGAAAACAAGGTTTGTTATAATTTTATACAAAGACATTCCCGACATGACAGTGTATTTTTTTTTGTTTTATTTTTTCTTGTTACGAGCTCTGAATAAAATTGATTCAATACCGTTGCGGTTAGTTTCTGACATCATTCGGTAAAAAATCAATCTATTTAAATTATGAAGATATTGTCGGTGGCTTAATTTGAATGGATGTTCTGTGATTTCTTTTTCATCAGGAAATTATTGAAATGCGAGATTCAACGAGGAGGTTGACAGAAGAAGACAATCTTTAATAAATTGTGCTTAAATGGGAAAGTGATCGGAAACGTGTAATTCCGAAAGGAAATCAGATTTATTACGGAAACCAACAAACAAGAAATAATATATTTACTTTGCCAACAGTTTTGTCGAATATATTTATTTAACATTTGTGAACCGACTGGTACGACTGAAATTTAAAAACGACAAATTCAGATATTTGTATACCTACCTGCAATGAGGATAAGTAAATACGAATAGTTTCGCGTCATATCAGTTCATTTTGTGCTGCAAAATGTCAAATGATCAGAAAAAGATGAAATACATAAATTAATTACTTCGTTCAATTATCGTAATGACAGAATAAAAAAAATTAACAGTGCAACAAAGCCTAAATATGGCTTTACTTAAAAATGAAACTCATTGTTTATACTCCCTACAATCAGGGAGAAAAAAAGCATAGCCAACTCAACCTTTGATGATACATATTAATTTTTTTTTTACTCGAGGTGCCATTTGTAGCCCGAAGGCGAAACCTTTTTTAAAAGGACATATACAGGGTGAATTTGAAATGCGTGACAATCTTAAAACCCTGGGATCTTCAGACAAATTGTGAAAGTCACGTGCATGCAGTTTTGCGCTATAGATCCGCGTAAGGGCAGAAATGCCATGTACAGTTCAAGCACAAAAGTTGAGTACGCCACTGATATCACCTTATGTGCAACGCGAAAATGGTGCACAAAGTTTTGTTACGCGGGTGGTAGTACCGCGTGCAGGTTAGTTGCGTTCAATGTGATCTTCGGCTATTGTTTGCTTCGAATTTTGCGTCTCAGGGTGCCATTATCATGGAAAATTATACCAATAGTGAAATGACTGATATGGTACTTTATTACGGAAGTGCAGATGGTGTTGCCTTAAGGGCACAAGCTTTGTATCGCGAAAAGTATTGTCTACGGGAAAAGGTACTTTTCAACGGATAAGTGTGGACACATTCTACAGACAGTCGAAGAAAACCTGTCAACAAATATCCGGCAGTTAGTTCGTGAGTTTCAGGTTTCTCAGAGCAAGGGTTGCACTCCTATCATGTTCAGCGGGTACAAGCATTGCAACTAAACGATTCCATTCGCCGGCAAGAATTTTTTGAGTGGGTGATTCAAATGTGCGTCGATTAACCTGATTTTTTGCGAATAGTCTTGTTTACCGATGAAGCGGATTTTACAGGTAACGAAGTTTTTAATAGCAAAACCATCCATATTCAGCAGCACAAATGCGGAACAATACAGCAAGTTTTACAAGGGTTCGGGACAATCTGCATCGAAGGGCACAGGTGTGTATTAGAAATCACGGCCGATGGTAAGTACGGTAGGTACTGTTTATTTATGGTTTTTGCTTTGACTTTTCCTTTCACTTGGTTTTCACTCTTAATCTTACACGTTTTTGCTGTTGTGTTTTCATTCATAGTAATGTTTTGTCACTCTCGGTTTTTAAAGCGTTTTTGTGGATATTAATGTTTTGATTTATTAGAACTTTCAGAAGCGTTTCGTTCGGGATGAAATTAAGTTAAATTGGACTATGAATTTAAAATGTTTAACCACATTTTCGGTTTATTCACTTGTTGAAGATACTATGGTTTACATATTGTGATGCATTTCAAATTCACCTGTATATTTATTATTATTTATATCTATCAAATGTTGATATTACATTAATCGTAAATAAAAACTCAGTACTGAAATAATATTTTTTCATAGTCCATTTTAAATTAAGAACATATACAGGGTTATTCACAAGAGGAGTATTTCTGAATTTCTTTTTGCCGCAACCCATTATACACATTGCAACAATATCTTGATTTCAAATTTTGAAAATAATTATAACTGAATCCACGATGGCTCTTAGTCCTGTCTCTTTGACGTTAAAGCAAAAAATCTTTGTTAATTCGAAAAAATTGTTTTTACAATAACGACAAAAAGACTGATATGATTCTCATTTTGGACAGCGTGGAAGGAATTCTGTCGCCACTGTGGATGTTTCCAAGCCGATGGTAGACACTTCGAACACCTTTTACATTAACTTAATTTTTTTAATTTATTTGTTGAATTTTGATTGAATACAGGTTATCTGCCAATCTGACATTTCTGACAAATCTATTCAACTTACTTTGCCTGCCATTGTATTGTTGGTTGCGGCAAAATAAAAATTCAGAAGTACCCCTCTCGTGAATAACCTGTATATTTTAGGAAATATGTACATATGTATATTGTACTTAATAATTAATCTTTTAAATGTAAATTTTTAATTGTTAAAAATTGGAATATGATTGCGTTTTGTGTTCCCCTTCAGTTTACTTTGGTTAAATATTGTTGAATTAATTGGTTATATAAAATTCAGATTTTCTTTGTCGTTATCAAATTAGAGGCTTTTCATAATTTCACATGTTTACAGAAGAGATTAGTATCCTTTGAGAGCAAGAAAATCTCTTCCTTTAAAGGGCTCACAGCAACTGGACCGCTATTTTTAACTTTCGGTAAGAATTGGAATTTATTTACATGTTTTAAAAACTCTTCTGCTCAAACTCAAAAATAATTCAGATTTTGTTATACTCGTATGTTGCTAGCTGTAGAGTCACTCAGTTTTACTAAGCTTTAAAATGTAGTTTTTAAGTTTTATATAACTCAAAATTATCGGAGATGTCATTATAAGAAGAATATCCTGGCGCATCCACCATTTTTGCTAAAGAAATATTTCGCGATTTCTTGTTTGATGCTAGAGATAGCGTTATGCGGTTTTTGCATTTGATTTACCACAACCAGTCTTTAAATACACACAATCAATTACAGAGATATCGTTAGTTTTGAATAAAAAATATCCAAGCGCTTCCACCATTTTGTTTAATGTTAGAGATAGAAACGTTCAGTTTTCTGCATTCGATTAGTCATAATTAAATCAATGAAAGGCAGTTTTTGGATTTGATCTATCTCAATGGAGATATTGTTATTTTTGTAGAAAAAATATGTTGGCACCTCCACCATTTTCGCTTAACAAATATTCGTATTTTTTCAGGAAATATCTCAATGTCATTATATCTAGATTACATTCGACATGTTTTGTTGAATTTTTTGTAAATGGAAATATTTTTGTATCACTTCAAACAAATTTAGTAATAAAAAAAATTGAAAACTCAACACAAAACATTTAGTAATACAGATATGATTCGAACAAAAATTTGTATATGTACATACATATGTTTGAATGAGTCTTTGGTAAATTACAAAACTGTCAGGACCATAGTTTGCTAACGTTATAAGATTACATTAAAATAGCTAGAAAATATCGTAGGTGAACTGATGTGGCGGAACATTTTATAATATAAAATTAAAAAAAAGAAAACAATGTAATATTGCGAAGTAAGTTTTTCAAATTAATCTTTGACATGTCAGGTCAACTTAGTTTGTAAACTAAGTTACAATAAGGAATGATATTAAGCGCACGCAAGAGTGAGCACATTGAATAGATTGCAACTGTGAGAAAGAAAATAATTTGAAACGTCCATTACAAGAATTGCCCCAAGACAAATAATTGTCGCGGAGCGCTCGGTCGTTGGAAATTATAAATTTTGTGCTCGAGAGAAAGCGTAAATTTTGGAAAATATATGCATCGACGGTCACATTCGAAGAAACAAAACATTGTTAACTCACGTTTGGCTTCGGCGGCCTCCGCGTGGAAAGCGAGGACGAAAGCCATCACAGCAAGAAGGACAACAACCGACGACCAACAATTCATCGTATCAACTATTGCTATAAAATGTAGGAGAGCAACGTAGTCGTTACCCAAAACTGTTTGTTGTCTTCGACGTTTAAGTTTTCAAATGAACGAGGTGCTTTCGCGCTCGCCTTTTCATTCAAAGACGCGCCTTGCGCCTGTGGACTTCCCCACCCACGATTTTTAGCGCGAGCTTTGGACCCCCACCTACCAAAGCTCGCTTCTTGGAGGGGGCCGTGTGTGAGTGGTGGCCTTTATCTGCGTAATTCACTCATTTGGACTGGTGGGGGTATCGAGCTCAGTAGTAAATTAAAAATTTACGGTGATCATGGAACCCGAAACTGAAACCGCACCAAACGTCTCTTCATATTCTCAACACTTACATTTAGCCAACAAAATTTTAGACGATAAAGCCAAATCCAAGAAGAGCTTCATACAAGTTTTTACGACTACTCGAATAAATCCACTGGAACAGAAAACGATTTTTTATACGACAATATGAGATAATTAAAATCATTTTGTTGGTTAAAGGCGTTATGGCGTATTATTTTTTTACGGGGCAATTTAGCTCCGGCGCAAAAAATATTATTGTGCTGTTTGGGGGTGTAATTTTTGCGAGATTCCGAGAATTTGTTGATGAGAAAATTATTTTGTGGCGAAGTTAATTAATTTTTTAAATCCTTGTCAAAGTGGAGGGCACGCAGTCATTAAAAAACGATAGTTGCGTGTTTCAAAGCATTGCTTCCATATTGTTTAAGGGTGAACACGTGTAATTTAATTAATTCACCCTCTTTGGCGTTTTTCGTAACTGAAAAAGCAAGAATGGCATTAGGGAACTCTAAGGGAGCACAACGTAATACATATTTAAGTCATCGATACATTTTAACAAGGAATAGCTTGAGGCAAAACAAGAAAAATATTCAAATAACATGTTCTGGGAGGGTAATCATCTCGAAAATATACCAAAAATATATTTTCTCATGAATTTTCATTTTCTTAAAGACATCACAAGTGTCACTTTGAGGTCTCAGCACACATAACCTCTCAATTTTATCCCAGTGAAAAACTGTCAAAAGTTCTGCGCATGCAGAAATTTCTCTTTAAGAAGAAGTATCATTTTTCATTTAGGTGTTAATTGAGTCGAGTTGTTTTTTCTCTATTTATGTAAGAAATTCAATTTTGTGTTGTGATTGGGCAATTGTGTTTGTTAGGTTGGCAACAACATCCTCCATGTTTTAACATATATTTTCGTGGCCTCATTCTTCGATAAACAAATTAATATTCGTAATCAATAGATTGAAATGAAAAATGGCAATTCTAAAAATTCAAAACAGAAGCAAATTAATTTAAAGAAAAATAAATAACTCCAGTGAAGCAAAATATTTTCGTTATACCTGAGCTAGTTAGGAAGATTAAATGTAAATGTATTATAATATAAAAGAAACATTTTTTCGTCGGGTTCGTCGAGTGTGTTTTACCTCAAGTCGATGACATTTTACAATGTCCTCCCAAGGAATTAATTTCACTACTGACCAAAGTAAATTAAGTGCCTTAGAATTTTTTTATTTGCGAAATTGGCATTTCAATTTAGTTTCAAGCAACACGATCCCTTCTCTCTATTCTACATTGGCACTTTCCTTTTAATCCAGCGCATACAAGTGTTTCACCGAGAACTCTATGCTCGAATGGCTTTTAAAATTGAAGAGATACTTCCATTTGAGGCGAATTTGAATTGCATCTCAGATGCACATTACTAGCGTCAAGTTTAGGGTTCCCACGTGTACCGCGACTTTTAAAAGGCACGTCTGAGTTTGATTCATCGTCGCACTAGTGACAGTTATGTCACGACCAAGGCCAACTCGATCTAGATCTTATGTTTTAAAATGATTAATATAGTAAAACTTGAGTGAATCAAATAGTGTAAATTTTAGGACGAACATACCGGCCCGAACCGAACAGACCTATAAAACTGTCTTTTATGTTAACGCTATAGTTTGCCGTTAAATCTGCACATTTTATGGTGATACAGAATTCAACAATATAATAAAATATCGGTTTTAGCTCAGCTCAGATATTGTTCTATTAGAGAGGTCAGAGTTTTGTTTATTTTATTTTTTTTAAATGTTAACGTGGGGTGTCAGTCCCGAAGTTTGACTTATCAATTTTATATAACTTTGCTAAGATTAGGAGTTAATTCAGTTTGTTTTCTGCGGAGAACTCGAGCGCAAACAAACACTTCTTATTGGTTCAAGTTTGAGTAAAACTTGATTACAGATTTAACGTCATTAAGGTAATGAAAACGAGGTTAGTCCGGCTCTGATATCAAGTGAATGTCAACAAGTCACAACATTATCATCACGTACGGTTCAATTTTAAATAAGAGACAATCAATTATTATGACCAATAGTGTGGGGTTGTTTCTTGAGGAAATGGCGGTCATAATGCATGCATCGATAAAGCAAACGTATGAGCTTAAAAGAAATAATTTTTCACTAAACATTAAACTGTCTATCCAAGTGATAGAAACGGAGTATTTTTCTTACAAGAAATCGTATTTGTTTTTAGAGTGAAACCAATTTATTTCCGCTGAAAAACCATCGCTATCTTTTCCATTATTTGGATGTGGAATAAACGTCGACTCTTTTTGTTTTGGGGGGTTAATTTGAAGTGAATTAATATTCAGCACGCTTTATGACTAATGACAGCCTTCTGTGGTGTAATTTTAATTTTCGCCAATCCGAATCAATCACAGAAACTCAATTAATCTGGCAGAGTTTATCGGACCGTTTCCGTCCCACGAAGCCTCGACGAGTGCGGGGTGACTCTTTCATAAAAACAAATTGTAAGTCTTTACTTCCGTTGTTTATTATTTACATATCTTGGTATTACGAAGAAAGCAATTTGCTAAGGCCACGCAACATGCAGCGAAAAGCCACTGTATTGTATTGTTGGCGGCTCGCAATCATTGAAGGAAATAAGATCCGGTCGAGATCACTCCCTCTAGGATCACACCAATTCCCGATTACCACTCAACCACGATTTGTGAGATTTTGGATTATTTTGCATCTTAGGGAAATTACTTTAACTGGGTCGGACCGCAGAGATGGTAATGGGAATGTCAACAGTGCTTCTCTCCCCGTTCTGACTCGACTGTGGGAGGATAAACAAAAAATTTAAAAATTTATGAAAGGGAGAACGTTAAAGTTGTCATTCAATAAATCAGTGGTGAGTTGGATATAGCAAACATGGCAAACGATAAATAACAGATTAATTGGGAAATACTATTTAAACGTGAATCAAAATACCAATAATTATAAATAGGAAACACACGAAAATTTTACAGTCGGATGAATTCAATTAAATATAACTGGTCAATTTCTGTTACATGTGCACAATTATTAGTTAAGCAATTAAATTGCGCCTCGCGGTAAACAATGTGTAAAGCTTGTTGGATGAGCCAAAGTCGTATTTGTAATTCTTTCTTTCACGTGTGGCCCATCACAATTAAGATTTGTTATAACCTGTTTAGTGTAACGTGGGCTTGAGGAAAATGAACTTGAACTTACATCTTAATACAGATTTTTAATTCATAACAAAACTGGAAAGTTTCTCCTCCAAGTCTTCGCGGTTTTGTTTCCCGTTTCTTCATCCTATCTTGAACATATACCCGCAATTTATTTTTATTATTATTTTGATTTAACCTTTTTAAATTGTTATAGAAAATTATTTTCAAAAATGTTTATTTTATTTTTAAGCAAATGTGCTAAGCGAATCAGGTCAAAGTACATACACAGTTTCCATCGAAGTGTTATTTCCTGATAACGTTATTAACACTAAGTAAACATTACCTTTTACATAAGTACTTCCGTACTACAGAAATCCTTTTTTAACTTTTATTTTACTACACTGACTATCCATTCGTTTCAACGACGTCGTCTTTATAAAAAAGTTTTTTCGCAAATTTATTCCTTAAATTACATATTTCCAAGTTTTCGGCTTTTTGTGTACATTTCCTTTTTTTCATATACAGGTGTTTCTGAAATACGTGTGTTAATTTTAACCAGTGGAAGAACGCGCCAAATCATGGAACTTTTCTCTATAACATTTTTACGAAAAAGTGATACAAATTGATTTAAAATTTGGAATAAATTAACCATCAAAGTGTATACCCGACTATGGGTAAGGGCAAACATTTTCTGTTGTGATAGAAACAGAGCTTTGTTAAAAAGTTCCTTTGTTATAGAAAAAAATTAATAATCAAAATTTAGATTCTCATGGTTACAAAAAATAGAAACTAGTTAACATCATAAAACGACTGGTAAAAATTGTGGGGCAAAAATTCTTGGAATACTTTTACGAATTTTTTTATAGAGAAAAGTTTCATAAATTGACGAGTTCTTTCACTGGTTAAAATTAACACACGTATTTCAAAAACACCCTGTATGTATTTATAGTTGATTTTGTTTTCTTTATGTTGTGTTTAAGATTTTGTTCTGCGTTTTTCTTCTCTTTTTCAAATCTAAGTACTGGAATGTTTGCTCAATTTTTTTCTTCCAAATTTTCAGTATCCAGTTCTTTATAAAAAATATTTTTCATCAATTTATCACAGAAATTTATTTTGCAAAGTTCTTCTTTTTCTATTTATCGGAACTCATTATACCTACCTTATGTGGTATTTAAGTTTATTGTTGTTTCTTCTTTTCTTCACTTTTTCAAGTACATTTATAAATAAAATACTTTCTACTCATTTATTATCCAATTTTTCTATTAAAATAAATGTTTACAAACTATCTAGGTATATTTTTGTAAATTTCTTCCTTTTGACATATTGGAGATTTTATTTTTATGTGATATTTAAGATTACTCAAGCATATGGTCCTTTATTATCGAAATGTTTTACTCAAATACTTTATTTAAAATTTTTATATTTTTTAATTAATTTCTTCCTTTTACTCTATATTGTAGTATTTATGTTTGCTTATCTTTCAGTATTTTTCTTTACTTTCTTCTTCGGTAATTGTTCACTTTAACTACTTCTGGAATTTTCGCGTTTTTTCTGGCTAGACAGCCTCAGAGGGTCCTCCTAGATCGTGTCCCACCATTGAAATCTTGTGCAAATGCCTTTTTTTAATCTCTTGTTGTATTTCAAGGTCGCGTCAAGGTCGCGCCAAGTCTTAGTATAACTAAAGGGTAAGGAAAATTTTCATTTGCACAAGGTTTGACTGATGGGAAACGATGTAGGAGGACGTCCTGAGGCTGTCTAGCCAGAAAAAACGCGGAAATTCCAGAAGTAGTTAAAGTGAACAATTACCTCTTCTTCTTTGTAGTAGGTATTTAAAATTGATTGTTTTAAATCCTATTTTTGAAAATTTTCAGCAATTTTGAATACTTCTTGTAACGTTTTATATCCAAGTAAAATATTTGCCTATAGAAATTTCCAAATCAAAAAACATTACTCAGTAGCAGTGAGAACTAGACCAATAATAATAATTTTCTCTAATCTAATTACGACATATTTATATTTTCTTTAATGGTAATATCTCTGATCACTTTTAATTCACCCACTTATACATTTACCTTAAAAACTACGCAATAATTATGGTACTTACTAACCTTTTTTACTCTAAGGTAAACAAGTTATTTCAACGTATAACACTAATGCGTATTCACAGTTAAGTAAGACGAGCAATTATCGTGACACAACGTCATTGCAAACTTTACAACTTGAGTGCAAGAGAAATAAATAAATTAACTAAGAACCTTGGGTACTACCGCTACATTGTTTTAGATAATAAAACGTCAACGACTACAATAGTGTGGGTTTAGTTTTTTCTTCTGTGAAACTGCATCTGATGCATCTCTAATGTAATTTATGAACAGAATGTTATGACTTTTAATAAATTATGAAATTTATCGAGCCGACCCTCGGACATGCATTCTACAAACCAGCGTCACTACTATTATCAGCAGATTACTTTGTTTAGTGAACTGCTTAATAATTAGTGATAACGACATTATTAATTGAGGTATCCATTGATTGTAATAATTTTAATAAAGTGCAAGACTTACTCGACATCAAGTGTTCTAATCTAGGTGCAGAAATAATTTTGACGTAATGAGCCACCAAAAATCTGTCCCCTTCTGATGGAAAAAATTTTGGACTCGATGTTGTATAAAATATGAGATGAGGGAATGCGTGGGAATGACTCCTTAATAATCCTGTCAATTTTAATCAAGCTAACTTTAGTCTAATAGAAATGTAATCCTAATCGCGTATGTAAATCTGCAAAATCCACATTTTCTATTAATACAGGATTTGTCAGACACGACGGAATAATTCCTAAACTTCGGTGTATTGTTCTAAATGATCGCCATTATTTGCAAAGTCAGTTTAGTCACCTGTTCTAATTGCATTCACGACTCTAATAAATATTTATAAGGACGTGAGAATGTGACAGATGATTCGCACAGCAAACACTTCAAATAATATTTTGTTTAGGAAGTTATTTATTAGATAAAGGTATCCCGTTATTAATTGCTGCTATCAATTGTTTTTGTAATAACGTGTTAGGCCAACACATAATTATTACAATTAATTACCAACTAATGGGTAGATTTTTGCACGTCTTATTAGTCCCCCCCGCGAATTAATTGATCGTCAATCACTGAAGTTTACCGAACTGATACCGGGACTTACGCAACGTCAGGTAATGTGTGTAGTTTCTTGGCAACTCGAGGAAATATACAGATTACAAGTTTCCATAATTTAAAGCGACCCTTTGGAGACAAATTGTCCAGGTTTAGAAAGTAGAAATTAAATAATATCTGGTTGAAATTAATTTCCTGGTGAATAAAGGAAAACCCTTGATTAAATATAAATTAGATCAACTCGGATTTTGGATGTATCTCGTTATTTTAATAAATACCGTCGCTTGCGATGCGTTTTAAATGACGCTCACCAACAATAATAAAAAGAAAATTGTGGATTCAATGATTATAGGTTGTTTGCGCAACTTTCATTTTCCACGAGCGCAATATCAGCAGCTTTAAATTTTTCTTAATAGCTCCGACGCAAAAACTACAGCATTTTTTCCGTCACGATTAAGCTCTTCGGTGTAAAATGAAACAATTACGCTTCGGTGGTGCTGTAATAGCGCCAAACTGAAGATTATTGTCTTCAAACAATAAAGTGTCATCGCCAACAATTTCACCTCAAATGGCCGTGAAGAAGCGTGCAAGTTCATCTCGAGTTTGCTTTCGTTTTCTAATCGTCTAATGACGAATGGTAGTTTATTTGAATAGAGCCATATGGAGAAAATCTGGAGAGCTATTGAATAGAAATACATTCTAGGAGAGATTGTCATCAGATAAATTTTAACTGTTCCATGATCGATTTAATGAACACGCGTTCATTGTCCCATGTGGGTGTCGAGCTTGTTAATAGAGAAATTCTGATATCCTGAGCCCTCATATGATTTGTAAAACCGCGTTAATTAAATCGCAACAGTCTATTCTAACGCTTGGTATAAGTTTTAATTAATCTGACGAGGCTCTAATTGATTTTATGTGACATTACAAACAAAGCGTAACTACTCTTCAGAATATTAAATGCGTTTTTTTAATGATATTTTGTGCAAATCTGCATAAATCAGTGAATTGGACCGTCACGAATTACGTTGTTGAGTAACAACAGATTTGTTTTGAGTGTTAGTTTAATCAATTCTTACATAATACAAGAGTGATTAATATCATCAGGAAGCGCGAGTTTTCGCGAAAATTGTGTAAGGGTGCAATTAGTACTGCAGTGTCACACCGCGAGCGGCACACCGTAAAGCGCGTAAATGCGTACTAGAAATAAGAACCCGATTACATCCCCAACACTTCAATTGTTGTGTGACTAATTTACAAAGGTCAGGTTCGCGTTTTACTCCACTTGTTTTAGACCCAAATGAGAAATTTCTTTCGGTGGGTTGAAACAGTTTTAATCTGCTTTGCGGTGCGTATTCGGAAGTGAAAGTGACACTGGAAAAATCAAAAATCGACCTGCACCAACTGAGTAATTGCCGACCCGGTTTTGATTTTTTAACTAAGCGACATTTAATTCGTTTTGGTACATCCTGGGCCAATTAAGTGGGGAAGAGGCATGAAGTCACTCTCACTACCATTAGTTTAGAAGAACTGAAGAAAGGGGAGCGAAATGTACCTGAAAACGTTTGTTAGTTTACGTCTAGACTTCACAGCGGGTGCAAAAGCGGGATGGTTACATGATTCGACATGTTTCTGTTTATCGAAGGTTTTCCTATTGCGGAATATGATTCTGATTAGTTGCGTCGATGCAAAGGTAAATTAGGGTTTACCTACTTTGCGGTGTTAAGTGTCGGAATGTCTTGACTACGATGCGTTGCTTGAACAGCCTCGTTTTTTTCAGTTTATGTGTGAGTGCTTATGGTAAGTCATTTAAAAAAATCTAATCCTTGTAAGTCGCAGGACAATGAACGAGACGAATAAGATTTTCCTGTGTAGGTGTGTGGCCGTTTACTCTTCCCTTAGAACAATGCTGGAGGAATTATTGGGTGCAAAACTGTTATGTTAGATTCAGCAGTAATTAATTGATATCACGAGGCAAGGTTTAAGATACCAGTTGGACATTATTGTGCACGTCTGCGGCATAATAGGGGTGTGCGGTAAATTCGACTGAAACTGAAATTAAAATTTGGTGATTCACGTTTAAACTAAAACGGTAAAATGTAACACAATGTGAAATTGAGACGACTGAAATCGTTCAAGATTCAAGTAAACAACAGTTAAATAAATAACATTGTATTTTTCCAATTCAGTAAACACATAAACTACTTGTTTCAGTCACAATAGAAGTGTTACACGCATTCATTATATTCGAGTGAAATTGCGATGTGATTTTCACTAAATTAAGTAAAACATATTTGTTGGGAAATTTTTATTAAACAATTACGCCCGATCAATGTTATTAGCCTTGCAAATGATCTTTCCAATTTTTTATGTTCTTCGTGGGCTGGAACAACAAAACTTAGTTAATTGATGTTTCCGTAATGCAAATATGTCTTTTAGATAGCTTCCACCGAAATTATCCTTACTATAGGAGCGCATGGACATCGATAACACCTCCAGGGAGAACTCAAGATTTCCACAATGCTAGTATTTACTTGGGTTATGCTAACAACCCGTTTGGGGCGTCCACTCCAGTCAGACCTAAAATTAAAGAAGTGTAAGCTCACCTCACGTAATTTTTCTTTCATTTGACAAATCTGTACAATTAATGCTTATTAGCTAAAAAATTGCAAACACAAACAATGGTTGAAAATTGCTTCCCATAACAATAATTATGTTTAATTAATTTCAGACAGTTTTTACGCAACGGCTGTATCATCGCTCAATTACAGAAAACAACAAAATTTTCCCGCGTTTTCTTGTGAACAATGTAATTAATAATTATTTTTATTCGGGTCTGTCTTCACGTTTCACTTTTTACTGTTGTGCTAATTATAAGCTGACACATGATTTGAAATCGGCATAAATCATAAAGGCACAAAGTATTTTTTAATTTGCTGTTTTAATGAAGTCATTTTTACTTCATTGCTTTCACATGTGTCTCAGTATTTACATCATGATGTGATGTGAAAATATTTACCTCATTTAAAACATTGTGAAACTCGCTCAGATATGCATCATTTCTTTTTATGGATATAAGTCTGTACCTTATTACGTTTCCTGGTTATACATAAGTGTCTGTACGGTAGCTACTACCAGAAAAACTAGATAATGCAAATTAGTAATAAAATGTGACGTAATTCGTTATGAGAGAATATTTCTAATTTCATTGTTTTCCGTTATGAAACTTTTACTGTTTCACACTCTTTAGGCTCGTCGAAGAAATGTTGCAGACGCGTGGATCACCGTTAGACGTCGAACCTGAGGCTAACAAAATTGATTCGCAATTTCCCTCAACCGCCATCCAGGAACAAAGATCCAAACGTGGCGTAATACACCTGTACAATATGGTCAGTTGTGCCACAGGATGTAATCCCCTAATTTACAAGGGATACGGTTGCTATTGTGGTTTCTTGGGATCGGGATATGCAGTTGACGGGATAGACAGGTGCTTGTCATCACGAATTTTCCTTTTGTCAACGGAAATGTTGTAGGTGTTGCAAGTCTCACGATTGGTGTTACGACACGGCCAATTGTCCCATGTTTCTCGAATACTTTGTGCCGTATTATTGGAAGTGCTCTCGCAACAGACCCTATTGCGGTAAGTTGGTAGGCTACGGTAGTTGGAAGTCGCGTCTGAGATTAGTTCAGCACGACAGTCAATACATGGCGAGTTTTCAGCGATCCCCGAGGACCAGTTAGGGGGGCCGGGATCTTGTTCTCAGAGGCTGTGCGAATGCGATCGGCTTTTGTCCGAGTGTCTAAGAAAATATCCTTGTCCTGCCAAAAGAGCACTGTGTAGGTCGTCTCCTTGGAGACTAATTCAGACCGCTCTTATGGGTTTCTGAGGTCATTTGAAAAAATGATATTTATCTGTAAATAATCTACTTTATAATAAAGTGACATTGTAATTATAAACCAGGTTTTTTAATTACCTACATAATTAATTTGGGTATTATGTTTTGTTTGACAATTTTAAGGTTAGTTGAGTTGGGTGGTTAATGCTGTCAATAAGACAAATGACTGAAGATGTTGAAATAACACTTCAGTTGAAGAAATCGTTGACTGAATCAGTTTCTGAACAGCAAATAGAGTTATCTTTAGCAAATGTGTCGACTAGAACAAGATATCAGCCAAAAATCGGATCCCCATCGGTCATTAATCTCACATTTTCGATTTTAGGAATCTTGGTTGGATCAGCTACTTGCATTTTGGGAGTTTTATTTTGGTGTAAAGTTTTAGAAATTTAGGAGAGTCGTAAGATGCGAGAAAATGAATCAAATCGACGTGACCAACAAGTGGAACAACAACAGCCGCAGCAACCCCAAGTGCAAGTACGGAGGCGATTCCGACTTCCCGCTTGGCATTATGTCGTATACGCAATTGGGGGTGTGGTGTTTATTTCGGTGGTAGCCGTCACGATTTTTAAGCAAGTGCATAATGAACGTGATACCTAACACCTGAACACGTTTCCTAATTCCTAATCGAACATTTTGGTAATCACTGGAGGATTAGTAGTTCGTACGCACCGTAACGCAAACATAACCTACAAATTTTTTGAGGTTAAGTGGCTGATTTGTGCAAATTTAATTGTGCGATTAGTGTATGTAAAATGTTGAAGACGTACCAGAAATTGCGTTTTAATAAAATCTACTTAATCAAACACATTTCGCCTTATTCAAATCAACCTGTTCCGAAAGAAAAGACCGACGAGCACTATGAACAGCAACTCAAAGAATTTCAAAAAATCTCGAATATTCAGCAGAAAGTAAAAACGAAGAAACCACAGAAACCGCCGTTTGTCAAGAACTTATTTTTGGGGATTTTCGATACTGACATTCTCACGTATCCTGAATTGAAAAATGAGGAATTGGATAACCTTAATAAAATCGTCCAACAAGCACAAACTGTGCTTGAGAAGCCTGAAGTTAAAGAGTGCAAACAGATTTCGAGACAGTTTTTGAAGAAGTTAGGCGCAGGGCAAATTCTTGGTCAACAAGCGTCACAATTGATGGGAGGTCGAGAGCTCAATGCAATGGAGACGTGTCGCCTTACGGAAGCTATTTCTGAGATAGATTTAAAAAACGTGATTGTTAATAACGAGAAGTTGGGAATTCAGTTGTTGGTGAAGTTTGGTAGTGATCATTTGAAACGCAAATATTTACAAAAACTCATTGATGGTGACAGTTTATCAGCGTTTTGTGTGGTGGAGCCTCTGCCAACCAATTTAGATATATTTAAAAAAACAGCCATGCCCACATCTGGTGGAAAAACATGGGTTTGTGTGGGTAAATTGTCATATTATGTAATGCAATGAGAATTTCTAGATTTTAAATGGAGAAAAGAAAATGGTGTTGAATGGGAGCGATGCAGATATTTACATAGTATTTGCCAACACGAATCATCTAATCAAGGACGAAGTTAGAGAACAAAAATTTACCGCTTTTGTCGTGGAGCGAGATTTTGGAGGGGTGACCAGCTCCAGGCACAAAACACTCGATAATAATCTTGAATTATCAGATGTTGTTTTTGAAAACACTCCAATTCCGGCTGGTACTTTTTTAATTTTAGTAAAATTCTGAAATGAGTAGGCTTTTGTTGTTTAAAGGGAAGTCGGAGCTTGATTCATGATTGTAATAGTGTCAAATTTAAAAAAAAACCGCCACGGAGCATATATTTTTCGTTATAAAAAAAGTGCATGTTTTTTCATTCGTTTGCGTTCATAAAATATGTGATTTTTGAATCGGTCAAGAAGCGTTAAAAAAAGTGCCGTAGCGTGTCATTTTTTAACGCAATTATAAAATATTTCATTCATAAATAGTAGTTTTTTTAACGAGTTCGTATGTAAATTGGGATTTTTTTGGCATGAGTGGGCCAAGGTCCACACAGGAGAAAATTTTCAAATTTTGAGTGTCGAAAAAATTGTTATCTAAACTTACAGGCGCCAAAAATTTTTTGTATGCAACTCGTTAGTAAAGTATCTTTTTTTTACCCGGCGGATTGCGCACTCGCTGCGCTCGTGCGGCAAATTTTCCTTCTCGTTAACAAAGTATTACTTTACTCACTTGTTGCATAAATAACTATTAAGAAATAATGGGTGGTTATGCATAACAAGAGTAAAAACCATTTTTTAAAATAAAATTCACAATTAACAAGTGATAAATTAAAATTATACGACATATTTTCAGAAATTTTATTTTCCGTAGCGCGTAGCCGCCCCTTGTCTCTTTTTTTGTTTATTATGTAATTTATTAAGATGTAATTTACAGAAAATATAATTGGAAATGAAGGCCAAGGTGACACAATACTGAGTGGAATATATCCAGAGTATCGTCTCAGTACTGGTCCCGTGTGTTCCTCGTTGGTAAAAAAATTAATAAATAGAATGACACAACATTACATAAACGTATCAAAAGAACCACATTTATTATATGAAACTGACGCCGTACGCATGAAGTTGGGAGAGGTACTCGATTTCGTAAACTCTTTATCCAAAAAGAATAATTTTTTTGTGATTACTTAGTTAACTGCGTCGCTTTATGCAATTGAAAGCATGGTGTATCTGACCGCAGGTCTCATAGATGAATACGAAAATCAAGACACTGAATTAGAAACTGCGATCGTGAAAGTAATTCAGCCGATCGAACAATATTTTCAATGAAGTTGATTAAAAATTCTTGTTATAGGTGTTCGCCTCAGAACAAGCACTTCTCAGCACAACATCTTGTATCAATTTCCTTGGCCCTGAAGCAACTTTAGATAGCCACTGGTGCAGCAAACTCCACACCGAAGCCTTATCTCAAGTGGCTCTAAACGACCACAACGACAATCTAAAAATTTTAATCGCGCTGTTCGGAATGCGTCACGTAGGAGTACGTCCTCCACTCTTCTTCAAAAACCAAAAAACTAACCACTCAATTTTAGCAAGAAACGAACGATTTGATAAGAAAATTAAGGAACCCCTTCTTCTACAGCACGTTCGTCCTGAAGCGCATGTGGACCCACAGGAGACACTTTGACGACAATCCAAAGTTAAATTTGTACTTGCACCACTACCTGCACCCCTCTTCCATCAACGCATCGAATCGTCTAGAGTAACGCTCGCCTTTACATCTTGATTTTTGCATCAAACTGTTTTTCAGGTATTGCGTCCTGAGGTTGCAGCACGCGACTGAAACCCTACTCTCGCGGTACGGCCAAGAAGTCATCAATAAACACGCAGATCTGACGAGACTGGCAGAGTGTATCATGGATATTTACGCGATGACGGCGTGCATCAGTCGCGCTTCTAGATCCTACTGTATAGGTTTGCAGAGCGCCGAGTACGAAATGGCTCTAGCTTCGGCGATTGCCATGAGCGCCACCGAACGAGTCAAAGCGAATCTTTTGAAGGTGATCGAAGGACCGTACATGACCAACGACGAGAATTATAGAGTTATCACGCAGAGGTTGTTCGATTTTAAGAAGTACTACCCTACGCACCCTTTGACTAGAAATTTCTAGTGTAAATAAATAGACAAGTTGTGAGAGTTTTGCGTTTTATTATTACACTGTGGCACACACATTTGATATCCAATTCATGTATTGAGCAGTCAATGTGTACGTTGATACTTTTCCCTGGTTGGGTTCGTGCACGCTTATCACTCCCTTTATATACCATCTATTATTACTAGAGAAGACGACACCAGCCCCTTCACTTTCATGGCCCAGGCGAACACCTGAAGCTGTTACAAAAATTAAATTACAACAGAGACGCCCTACAAAAACCGACTTTTGATTTTTGTGCACGATTTGTCTTCAGCGATGAACGAAACGAAATCTTGAGGAGCTTCGTAAGAGCAGTCGTCTGGATTCAGATACGATTGTTCAACAATGACAACTTTGTTGTTACTCCAAATCGGTTGTTTTCCCACTAGATTGTTCTAAAACAGACTTGCGTCTTCCTATTTTTTACTTTGCTGTTAAGTGATAGTACCTACGTCCTTGACATCACCGGACCAGTCCACGCAAACGGGTTTAATTTGATTAAAGTGGAATTTGTCCTTGATTATTGCAACGTCATAAGTAAATAAATTGACTAAGCCTTTGTAGTGTTTTTGAATGTTGATTGTATTTTTGTTGACCTACAAAACAAATAGATTTATGCGATTTTTAGAGAACGAGTTACCTTGTGCAGAGTCGATGGTTTCGATTTCAGGTCAAATTTTTTCGCCAAGTTGTCACTTGCGATGTAGAAGGTCGCATTTCGTAAACTTCCCTTGATGTTATCATAAAAACAGTGTGCGGCTAAAATGTAAAATTTACTACAATACTCAGAAATCAACTACGATGGCTCATTTTTCACGGAAATTCCAGTCAATTTCCATTCGTACGATAGCTTGAAAGCAGTATTTTCCTGAGTCGAAGTTGTATGATTGATAGTCAAGTTGTCAGTTTATACTTTATTGGGAAACGATTTTACATAAAAACAGGTTTTCATAAAACTAAAGTAGAATTAAATGTATAGCGTGTAGGTACGGTTTTTCCAGTGTCGGGACATTTTGACACCAAAAAATATTTTTACTTTGAACGTAGATACCTACTTTTGGAACGTTAAAAGAATGAAGAATGAGGAAAATCCAGTCATAGTCCGTTTCAATTACTTTATGAATTAAATATAAATTCAGGTTTTACAACGTTGAACAGTTACAAGTAAATTTCAGTCGTCAATGTGACAGATTGTCAATGTCATTTTTTAACACAATGCCAATTTCTCTATTGTCTATTGTCAAACGGTCATAACCTGTAAGATGTTCTGAGATATCAAAATGCTTTCTTTATCAAAATTTATTGATGAAATGAAATAAGGTAAATTGAAACAAAACTAATTTATTATTGAAAGATATTGGAAACGTGCTTTTGAACATTTAAAAATCCTTGACAATGCAATTTAATTTAATATTGACGGTGAACATAATCAAGCATGGAACAATAGGTACTACAAAATTTAAAGTGACAAGTACAACCAAAATGGTACTGTTCGCGATTACATTCTACAAATTGGCTGAGTTTCATTTTGATTAAGTGTTTGATTTTAACATTGGCCAACTGAGATATGTTGGCACTGATAATGCTCTGTTTACAGTAATTAAATGCGATTAATGCACAAACAAGTTTTTTATTAGTAATCGCGAACTAATACACAAAGTTGAATATTTTCTTACCAGTGAGAACAGCATTTGACTGAATTACGGACCCAAAACAAATCAATTCCAAGTGATTTTGATTTTCCACATATATTCCCACATTCCACGGAAAGGACCCATTATTATCAGACTTACTTTGCCCACAATCTACCAAAAAGCTCATCACTACTCACGTTATCAACAACAATAAAACTTACCGTTACTTGAACAGCGAACTTCACTCAATAAAACTCCCACTTGCAAAAAAATCGAAAACGAAAGTACCGAATGAAGTTTCATTTTATGACCTAAGCTGCAGCACAAAGATTACTTCGCGTTATCAACAACGCTGGCATTGAATGATCGTATTGACACCTTATTAATAGAACTGGTTTTGCCACCGCATATGACAACGTTACTTTTGAATTTTTTGCAACAATTTCGAAGAGAAATGTAGATTCTGAGAATTCTAAGAATAAGTCATTTGGGTTTTTTTGCAGTTAAATTCCGCGTCACGAATAACAGCAGTAACAGCACACTAATCGCGGTTGGGAATACTTATTATACTTGGGAATACTGTCTGTCTACTAAGACTCTTCAATCGACCACTTTCTAATGCAATTGAGTAATCAGCAGATAAAGGAAATTGAAATAATAAGACACGATAGTGCGAAATAAATAAATATTTATTTTTAAATTTCTACTAATTTAATAATATGTCTCGTGCCGGTACCACCCATTAGGATATTTGCGCATGTGCCACTTTCTCAACTCATCAAAAATGATAATGAAGATTGCGAACGGCAACGAATAACACCACCTACAAAAAATTTCTTTGATATGGATACCAGCAGACCACATAATTTTACCATCTGAACATTACAGGATAAAATTTCAAATAATTCATACTGGGGAGATAAGACAACATACAAGCAACAACAGTTTCCACCACCAAACTTATATTCAATATCATATTGCCCATCCCTAAAATTATACTGTCAGTGATTTAACAAGATGTTGCTGAATTATACCTTGGTGGAAAATCGAATTGATGCGAGTTTTACACACGATCAGATCCGCCCATTGCGTAACAACCACGCTGATCATAAAGGCCGTGTAACAAGTATATTCCAACTCTTTGCGTTTGGTGTACGACCATTCTTGCCCATACGAATCCAACAAGTCGTTGACGCTCTCAGAATCCCATTTTTGGCGCAACCCTGGAACATTTTGTAAAACCTGCACCATCAAACTTAGAATCTCACCGAAGAGTTGTCTCGGTCTGAACCCGTGCTCAGCCATGATCGCAAAATAAATGAAAAATCCGCACGTGGCCTCGATTATGCCGATGTGTCCGTACGCCAAGAAGTAGAGTTTGCGAGTTACGAGATTGTCTGTTTTGGGGTTTCTCGGTGGTCTTTGCATGATGTCGCTTTCTGCTTTTTCGTAAGCGAGACTGATCGCTGGCAACATGTCCGTCAAGAGATCGATGCACAGAATCGCCATAACACCTGCGATCAGTCGATGGAAAATTGTTTTTGATGAGTTGGTACTCACCTAAAGGTAATGGAATGTTCCCGAGTACGAAAACTAAAAAGGGCAAGATTTCCGGCACGTTTGAAGCTAAAGTGTAAGCGATGGATTTTTTGAGGTTGTCAAAAATTTTGCGACCCTCCTCGACTCCGGTGACTATAGAAGCGAAATTGTCGTCCAGGAGGATCATGTCGGCTGATTGTTGCGACACTTCCGACCCAGAAATGCCCATAGCTATGCCGATATCTGCTCTTTTGAGCGCCGGAGCGTCGTTAACACCATCCCCGGTCACAGCAACTGCAATTTGGTGTTTTAGTTACGAAAGCGACCACCTGTCAATTACCAATCTGTCCGAGTCTTTGACACCCTTCGACTATTTGAAGTTTTTGCGTCGGAGATGTTCTAGCAAAGACAATTTCGTTGTAGTTGTGCAAGATATTGTCCAGTTCGTCGTTGGTTATGTCGCGTAAAGTCGAACCGTGTATGACTATCGCTTTGTCCTTGAAAGCTGGTAGGGTCTCGATCATGTTCATGTTGAAGGCGTCTATGGTCTCTTTGGCTTGGATGATACCAACTTGACGCGCAATTGCTTTGGCAGTTATCTGAAATACCCTAGATCAAGATTTTGACTGAGCTGCATCTGTCATTTACCGGATGATCTCCTGTCACCATGATGACTCGAATTCCTGCAGTCTTGCATCGCGTCACTGCATCTGGCACTTGTGGTCGCGGTGGATCGATCAGCGACATGAACCCAACGAATCTCAACTCCCTTCTGGGAAAATTCGGAGGTTCTGCGCGGAACGGATAGTCTTTGGTGTAGCTCTCGTCCAACAGCAGATCACAAAATCCCAAGACTCTCTCGCCCTTTTCTGCCAGTTCGATGCACGCTTGGTCACAAATTCTTCTCAAATCGTCACTCAACTCTTTGGTCTCCTTGTTTAAACAAATTTTGGTGCAACGAGCCAAGATGCGTTCGGGAGCTCCTTTCATCACCATCAGACATCTACCGTCCTGAAGGCCATGGATCGAAATCTGGTACTTGGTGGTCGAACTGAACGGAATCTCGAGGAGTTTTGGACTGTTTTGTCTAAATTTGGACGGCGACCCTTCGACTTTGCTCAACTCGACGAACTTCAAGATGGCTTCTTCGCTAGCGTCGCCTCTCACTTTTCTCTGAAGAATCGGCTTGTTCTCCTCGCCGTGGATGAATTCCGCCCTGTTGCAAAGAGTTGCGCATCTCATCAACACCTTGAAACCTGAAACCCACCTATGTAATCGACACAAACTATTTAGTTATCACTACTCCTACCCTCGCTCCCCATGTAATCCTTCGCTTCTTCCTGTTGGTTGGTAGAGTCGGCGTGAATTATTTTATTATCGCACCAAAAATGACACACCGTCATTTTGTTCTGGGTGAGAGTACCAGTCTTGTCAGAACAGATGACTGAAGTTGAACCAAGAGTTTCCACCGCTTCGAGATTCTTCACCAGACAGTTTTTCGCCGCCATTTTCTTCGCCGTTACGGACAAACAAACAGTGACTGTGGCGAGGAGACCTAAACAAAACCATGCATTTTTGGTTGAAACGTGGCACGAGAGGGTACCTTCAGGGACGTTGGCTACGATGATCCCGATCAGAAACAGAGAGGCTTCGATCCACGAGTAATTCATCGCTAGAGCTGCAGCGCCGAATACCACCCCCAAAAAGCAAGCCCACACGCTTATTATTTTCATGAATTGCTCAAGCTCGCGAGCTATTGGAGTTTTGTTGGGTTGCAATCTTGCAGTCAGTCCCGCTATTCGACCCATCGTGGTTTGGTCACCACAAGCGCACACGATGCCCTTCGCTGTGCCCTCCACGGCGTTGGTTGAGAAGAAAGCAAAGTTTTTGGTTTCCAGAATGTTGTCGCTGGTGCATTCGCTTCCGCGGAACTGCGGTTCAGATTCTCCGGTCAGGGCGGAGTTGTCCACCTAAATTAAATCTATAGTGGTAGAAAAATGAAAATTTTGAATCGTCTAACCTTGAAGCCTTGACTGTGGATAACGCGGATGTCTGCTGGAATTCGATCGCCGAATTTCATTTCGACCAAGTCTCCCACCACCAAATCTTGAGACATGATGGTCATCGTCTCACCCCCACGGATCACTGTGGCTTTGGGGGGGACCATGTTGGCAAAGGATTCCATAATCTATGATAGGAATCAGTTTCAAAATTAATTTAATTAATTAAAAAACGAGTTTCTATCGCACGCGTCCAAGTTTTGAAAATGAACAGTGAAGCGCTGTATTATAGACGCAAAATAGAAAAAAGAGCCCAGTGACTATTTTCTGCTTGGAAAATTTTTTGAAAGAGATTGCCAAAATTGTTGAAAAATTGATTTATTAATAGCTGAAAGGAGTTGTGAAAACGTGAATTTGAGCGTACTGACAAATACAAATAAACCGTTAAAGATCAAACCTTTTGACTTTTGTGTTCCTGAAAGTACATGAAACATCCTGTTACCACCACCACGACGACAAGAACACATCCCAAAATTAGGTTGTCGGAGTCTGTTTCATGCGTTGTTATCGTGCGAATTATCACCGCAGTGAAGCAGAGCAGAGCGCCTATCCACAACAGAATGGAAAACCCTGAAACACCAATTCGATGAATCTTGCCTGGGAGCTTTCTCTGCTCGAATCGAAAAGTTTGCGAAAGCTTGCGATGGGAGCATCTCGAGTAAACCAGTTCGATTTTAAATATAGCATAAATACCGATCTATATTTAGGCCAAATGACGATTAACTGCCATACAAATCAAAATTTTAGGCTTGTGTATACAAACAGCCACTTCATAAAATTTCTAGATGAGTAATTTTGGCAATGGACAAGAGGAAACGCGACATTGTGATAGATTTACTCACCTTGCGTTAATGTTCTGATGAATTTTACTATTTCGGGAGTTTTGGTCGAAGGGGTAAGGGTGTTGGGGCCGGTTTTGGCGAGGATTTCGGCAGCTTGTTCCGGAGTTAATCCGGTTTCGCGGTCGGTGTTTAAACGGCGGCACAACTCCCCTGAAATCATATCCAATCGTAATTTTTAATAAATATCTTGCATTCTCTAAATCTGCATTCTTTGTAGATTTGTCCATCCCTGAATGAAAGTTATGACCCTAGTTATGACGTCACGTCGTATGCTGCTACAGGGGTACTAGATATATCCAGTGGATGTTTAAGTAATAAATATTTCGCGTGGGCTATAAAATCTCTAAATTTATTTTTTTTTTCAAAATCCGAATTTCTGAAAAGGCGTTCGAGATCCGGTGTTTACATTTGTGACCTCATACCAAATGTAAACACCCAGTTGTGATGTAAGTGGTTGTATCAACAAGTAGCTTTAAGCTGCCGCGACGCTCGATATATGTTTTGATGGAACTCGCCGCTAAAATAAAAAAATTATAAACATCGTAAAGCACGGCAGTAACAATGAATTTCGCGATTTACATTTCGCCGTGATAAATTAACTGTTTATCTTGAATTCCAGTTTGTAATTAAAATGTTGCAGGTTTTAAGTAAAATTGGATTTAAGCGTGTACGAAATGTTTAGTAAAGCAGCGAAATTCATTTGTTTTGGAAGATCGTGTTGCACGACCCCATTTTAAGAATTTGCTCTAAAAATAAGATTCTTTATATAAACTTAACAAATTTAATTAAAAATGATTGGCGATTTATCGGCTGATGGTCCTAGCGTCGTTACTTTTTAACGTCCCTAGATGTAGGTCATGTTGTCCCAGAGGTACGCCTTAATTAAGCAAATAAACCAACAAACTGAAGCATCGCGACCAAGAAGGTGATAATTTCGTGTGGCCCGAGTGATCCCTTTAAAAATAAAATACCAACAAGCAATTTTTCGCTTTGTCATAAATTAAAAAACATTCACATTAACACCAATGAAACAGTCATAAGTAATTGACTGTATTGCGTGCAAGAGTGACGGGACGCTCCTGCACACACGCCGTAAGAATTGCTAAACAACATGCACTCCCATAATTATTTTTTTCGATTCTTTTAAAAATAATTTTCGTTATTTATCCAGGTGCAAGTTTACATTGACAATTTGCCGATAAATTTTCTTTGGCACATACCCAACGCCACAGAGTGTGTGTCAGTGATGACTTCCTTCCTGAAGTTCTCGAGCCTCGCAAGACTGATCTCTTTCCTGGAGAGCGACTTTCGCCTCTCCACTTTTTTCTTAAAGAGCGCCGACATTTTTGCGACACAGAACACCGAGCGTTTGAAATCTATTACTTTCGAGCCAACATTTTAACATTAATTAGAAACATGTTAACTGGAGGCACGCGTCGTCATCGAGGACACGACGCTAATTTTCTAATTACTTAAGTAAATGAAGATTTTAGGGAGAGCTGACCGAAACTGGAGTTTGCACGCAAAGCTCGACTTTGTGCAACTTTGCACGCTTTGAATACAGCGAAAATTTTCACAGCAAATAAGAAGTGTCCTATAAATAACTCCACCTCTTTATCGAACTCGTGCAAGAGGGGGAAATATCGACAGAGGATGAGTTTTTTCCAGTTCGATCAAGTCGGGTTCGCATTTGTCCACCAGACGAGAAAAAATTGATAATTGGTACGCTTCTGCTCAATTAGGTAAAGAAAGAAAATTACAGCGAAGCTGAAGCTTCACTCGTAGGTTTATTACAATTATCTCGTTACTAATCCTTTTATTGGACTTTCACCCCTTACGACCTCACATCACATACCTATCTTTAACCGATTTGATAGAAACTTTTCTGCACGGACCAGCGAGAGTAGGTACCTACTCTCGCGGTTGCAAATCGAATTTTTAAATTTATTTCTGAAAAATAGAGATAGAACAGATTTTACACATATACAGAGTATTTTCTCGGCTAATTCGAGGCATTTTAATCAACACTTTGAAAAATTATAAAGATTGAAAACTGCAAATAATATCAAATTTTCAAATCCAGAAGAGGCGCCATTTGTTACATGTCATAAATCACAGCCAACTACGTTGCAAGAGACATTTATAATAAAATAACCCTGTAATTAGTATTAATGTCAAATGAAACGTCACGCAGATTGAAAAAATGCCAATATTCTATAAGCCAAAAGGTAAATTATCAAAGAAAGATCAGAGTCTTGCGCGACTCGAGAATTTCCGAAAAGAAATCTCCACCGACTGTCACATAATTCCTTTGGGTAAGCAACAAGTCGAAGTCTTGTCATAAATTTATGAAGTACTTTTAGAAGAATTGTGTCACCGGTTCAGCACGGATCCTGTAACAGGACTAACTTCTGATCAAGCTGCAGAAGTGTTGAAACGAACAGGTCCAAATATGTTAACACCGTCGAAGAAAAGATCGGAAATACTCAAGTTTTTAGAAGCTCTATTTCAAGGTTGTTTTGTTGAACAATTAGGATCGGAACTATTTCTTTCAGGTTTTTCAGGTTTGCTGTGGATAGGCTCCGGTCTTTGTTACATCAGCGTATTAGTTTTGTATATGACGAGCGAAGACAACGAGCTAGACATGGATAATGTCGTGTTGGGGGCAGTTCTGATAATAGTAGTACTAGTAACTGGATCGTTCATGTACTACCAAGAGCGAAAGAGTCAAGGGGTATGAAAACATTCTCGAGAAACACTCGTCTCACTAGTTTTTCGCTAGATTATGGAATCTTTCGCAAGAATGGTGCCAGCGAAGGCCACCGTGATTCGTGGAGGTCAGATCGAGATCATCCAGTCAGCCGAAGTGGTACTAGGAGATCTGATTGATGTGAAATTTGGCGATCGCATCCCAGCAGACTTGAGAATCATTCATTGCCAGAATCTCAAAGTAAAAATCACAATTTCTGGAGTTTCGACAACTCGTAAGCTTTTTCAGGTGGACAACTCTCCAATAACTGGAGAGTCCGAGCCTCAGTTCCGCTCCAATTCGTACACCGACGATAACTATCTCGAGACGAAGAACGTGGCGTTCTTCTCTACGAGTGTGGTCGAAGGTACTGGACGAGGTGAGACTCTTCTATCAAGAATATTTGTAATTATCCGCGTCAGGAATTGTTATAGCGTGCGGGGATCAGACCGTGATGGGCCACATCGCCGGCTTGACCGCCAGACTTCAGCCCAACAAAACTCCGATGGCCAAGGAGTTGCACAGGTTTATGAAGATCATAAGCGTGTGGGCTGTTTCTTTGGGGCTCACTCTGGGCATCACTTGTTTGATACTAGGCCATACGCTAATCGAGACACTTTTATTTGCGATTGGTATGATCGTGGCAAATGTTCCGGAAGGTCTGTTGGCCACTGTGATTGTCTGTCTAACTGTGACTGCCAAAAGAATGGCGTCCGAAAACTGCCTCATTAAAAAATTAGAATCTGTAGAAACTCTAGGTTGTACTTCTATGATCTGTTCGGACAAGACTGGTACTTTGACGCAAAATAGAATGACAGTGTGTCATATATGGTACAATGGAACTGTACAAGACGTGGACTTTAACAAGATGAAACAGAAGAAGCAGCAGCAGAACGAAACAGAACCCGAGAAAGGTGACGTTGGAAAGTGAGTTGGGAGAAATGATTGAGGTGTTGTCAGGTTTCAGGAATCTGATAAGATGTGCAACTTTGTGCAACAGAGCCGAGTTCATGCCTGGCGAAGAACGGAAGCCCATCTTGCAGAGACAGGTCCGTGGAGATGCCTCCGAAGGTGCGATACTCAAGTTCGTGGAGTCTCTCAACCTTCTGGGGTCGAACTTCAAAGATCTCAACCCCAAACTGATCGAAATCCCGTTCAGTTCTTCGACCAAGTACCAGGTCAGTTAAAAACAAAATCCAAGACAGTTTGATATGTTGAGGGTTTAGCTCAGCGTGCACAATATAGAGAGCGATCGCTGTTTGATTGTGATGAAGGGAGCTCCCGAAGTGATCCTTGAGCGCTGCAGTCACATCCTCCACGAAAACAACACCCAAATCATGACCCCCGAAATGCTGAACATGTGCAACGCGGCTTGTCTCGACTTTGCCGAAATGGGCGAACGCGTCCTGGGCTTCTGCGACTACAAAATGGAACCGAGATACACAAAAGACTTTCCGTTTAGTACAGAACCGACGAATTTCCCTCAGCGAGGGTTGCGCTTCTTGGGATTGATCGCGCTGATCGACCCTCCGAGACCTCAAGTCCCAGACGCCATCAGAAAGTGCAAATCCGCAGGAATCAAAGTGGCAATGGTGACAGGAGATCATCCAGTACGTCACTACCTTTTGTTTTCCTTTTCTAATGTGTGTCTAGGTCACGGCTAAGGCGATCGCCCTCAAAGTCGGAATCATCACCGACTCGACCATCCACCAGTTCACGACAATGAACTCTGTCAGAAAATTTGCAACGACTATTAATGCTCCAGGAGCTGTGGTGCTTCACGGAGGTGTCTTGAGGAACTTGCTGCAAGACGAACTCGATGATCTCTTGTTCAAACACTCGGAGATAGTCTTCGCGAGGACGTCGCCGACGCAGAAGCTTCAAATAGTCGAGGGTTATCAGCGCTTGGGCGAGATAGGTTGGTGTAGATTTTTTTTTGTTCAAATTGTATGAGTTTGTAAAGTGGCTGTGACTGGTGATGGGGTGAACGACGCTCCGGCGCTCAAAAAAGCAGACACTGGGATTGCGATGGGCATTGCTGGGACGGAAGTGTCCCAACAGGCGGCCGATATCATTCTCATGGATGATAACTTCGCTTCCATCATTACCGGAATAGAGGAAGGTCGACGCATTTTTGACAACCTGAAGAAGTCCATCACGTACACTTTGGCCTCCAACATGCCAGAAATTCTACCGTTTCTGGCTTACTCCTTCATCGCAATTCCTCTACCTATAGGTAGGTATTCAAGAGCCGCGTGTGGGGAGTCCGCTTGAATGATTTTTTCCAGGTGTCGTGGGCATTCTTTGTATCGATTTGTTGACAGACATGATGCCTGCCATCAGTCTGGCGTATGAAAAAGCCGAAAGTGACATTATGTTGAGACCACCGCGAAATCCCCTAAGAGATAGGTTGGTCAACAGAAAACTGTACTTCTTGGCGTACGGCAACCTGGGCATGCTGGAAGCTCTCGGCGCCTTTTTCGTTTATTTCGTAGTGATGGCGGAACATGGTTTCTTGCCGAAAACACTGATTGGTAATTGAAAAAAATCTGTTTCCGTTGCTGTTTTTTTTATTTTTTGTTTTATTTTTTTTAATCTACTGTTGTTAGGTATACGAGACGAATGGGAATCTCATAAAAACTTGAACGATTCTTATGGGAGGTCATGGACCCATCACCAACGACAAGTTTTGCAATGTACTTGCTACACCGCAGTCATGATGTCAGTGGTGGTGACACAATGGACTAATCTTTTGGCGTGTAAAACGCGTTACAATTCGCTTTTGAAACAAGGTAAATCTCATATTTGTGATGATATTGAAAATGAGACAAGTCCGCAGGAATGGAAAATATGGTACTAAACGTGAGTATAGTTGTTGAGACCGTTTTGACGTGTATGCTGTCGTATCTGCCCTACACGTATTACCTCACTTTCTACCCGCTGAGTTGGAGATGGTGCGTTTCAATGCGGCATTGACATACTCCTAAACGTGACGTCATCGCCGCTGGAGGGAGTTACAGTCGATCGTAAATAATCTGTTACCGTTTGTATTGCAGGTGGTTTTACGCGCTACCGTTCGCCATCTTCTTAATGTTTTACGACGAGTACAGGAAATGGCACATACGCCGCTATCCGAAAGGATGGTACCAAAGAGAGACGTATTATTGACAATTGTTTATTTAAATAACGTATGCATAAAATCTTAAATTATTACATTATTAAAAATTATCTGTCGTTAATTCCCACATGTTGTCGCAAGTGTTTGATGAGTTGCGCCTTGCTCGTAAAACTTTCGTGACACTCCTCACATTTCATACTTTTTTCCTGATGCTTTCTGTTCCTTTTGTGACTGTTCAGGTGGATCTTGTAATTGTTGGTGCTGAAAGACAAGCCGCAATGTTTGCATTTGATACGATTTGCGCGAGAGTGTCCGATCATGTGTCTCTTCAGCGACGTCTTCCTGGTGAATTGTTTGCAGCACACGCCGCAAACGTACTCTTTCAAACCCAGATGAGTTTTCTTGTGCTCCGTTAAAGAGTTCGTGTAGGAAAATACTTTAAAACAAACATCGCAGGTGTACGAGGGGCGATACAGGTGCATTTTTTCGTGTACTTTTAAGCTACTCAGATATAATAATTTTTTAGGGCAGTATTTGCACTGGAACTTTGAAACGCCGGTGTGCGAGTTCAGATGGCGCTTTAGGAGACTCGGTGACGAGAAACCCCTCCCGCAGAGCTTGCATTTTAGTGGGAAATTTCCGGTGTGTTTTTGCATGTGTACGCTCAAGTTGTACCGGTTGATGAATTTTTTGTTGCAATGATGACAGGTGTATTGTTTTACTCCAGAATGGACGCTCAAATGTCGGGTTAAATGACTCTTGAACGGAAAAAACTTGTTGCATGTCTGACACTGAAAGGTTTTTCTTTCTTGCGCCTGTTCATTGTTCTCTTCAGGCGAGATCTGCTCCTGTTCTTTCACAGCTAAGCCTTCTCTCATATTAGCACCACTGTCCTCTGCTTCTGGTACTTCATTTTGACTAATTCTATCTTCATTCATATCTTTTGCTTGTGGAAGAAACCTTTTTGGGCATTTTCCCGCATTCTTTTTAGCGACATGACGACCTACTTTATCTTTTAAACTATCTTTCACACCTTCCAGAGTGTCTACATGTGTTTGATCCGTAGTTTGTTCCAAACTTATTTCTATTTCTTTGTCATCACCAGATTCATTGTGGTTTTTACCATCTTCATCAAGAACAATTTCATGGGCAACAGGACTGTTGTTGAAATAAAAGCTGTCTGAATTTTCTTCATTTGTATCTGCATCACTGGGACATTTGTATTGGTTGGCAATTGGCAGTTCTTCAGAATAGTTTTGTAATTTTTGATTAGTAGCTTCACATACAGTTCGAAATATATAAGCAATATCCAAATAAAATAAACATTGATTGCAAATCATTTTTGGTAAATTATCATCTTCCACTATCTAGAATATTATAAATCAAATCACAAAATAAAAGAAACACATTTAAAAATCTACCTGTACAGAAGCACAATACATAATTTTTTCCGAGAGATTTTTGCCAAATATAGAATTCAAACGATGTTTGCCCAAACAAACTCTGCATGTTCCATCTTCTGCATACATTTTCCCCAACCGATAAATCACCATTTATTGCTTTTTACTTTCTATTTGAAATTACAAAAGTTAGGTTATGTATTTATTTTGATAATCAGCTGACAGGTTGTGCGTATCGTGCGTATTTTGAGGTTATGAGTGATATTTTAAGAAAACAATTTTAGTGATTAGATTAATAATTATTGTTAAAAAAGTCGGTTTAAACACAGAGTTTGTTAATATTTTGCTTGTAAGTATCTAGAAAGTAAAGTATATCGGGGTTTTCACTTATTCATCAGATTTGTTCTGAATCATCGATAAACAAAAGCAGCGATATTTACAAAAAAAATTAAATCATATAATTTGTCTTTTGGAAAGATTTTACCGGACGTAAAATGATGCAATATACTGAAGAAAACGAAAAATTATCCGACAAGTCGGCATGTGCAGGAGCCAGAGCTGACTTAAAAATGTGTCTTTTAGAAAGTGATTGTTGCAAAATAGTGAGTGCTCCATTACTTGTGAGATTGTAATAATTAGTACGTCTTGTAGCACAAGAAAACACCGAAAGAGTGTTTAAAAGCGCAAGATGGAACTGTCCCCCTAGAATGCTATGCCTTAAGAAACACGTTTTTCGAATGCAAACGATCATTGGTAACGAAAATATTTATTTATATATAAATATAATTACATTTTATTTACAGCTAGACAATCGACAAAGATTTCGAGGACGGAAAGGGTATTAATGAAGGTAACACAAATAAAGTAGTTGACTAATTTGTCTTGAGCATTGCGTATATTTAAAATAAATAAATCTTTTTCTGTATATTGCTGTTTTTTAAGCAACTGCAAGGAAGACTTCCTTATTGCGCTAACATTTGTAAAACAGTCGTAACTTCCTTATCGCTCTTTTACAATCAGTAGCCAATTTATTTTCCAAAAACTGTAAATAAACGAAGCGTCCAAATTGCAACGATGTTTACACAAGAATTATTAAATCAGTGCGGCGGGCTTATATTCCAAAATGTAGCAAAATATAACGCAGAGCCGGCATCATGTAGCTTCGACTCTGCAAACAACACATGGATCATAACAAACAATTGCTTACAATATATTTTACACAAAAATATAATACTTTATATACCTATCTTTAAATGGAACTATAAATGTAATATATTATTCAACCAGTGATAGGTATATCGAAAATTTCAACAAAAACAATTTTGATTTTCTCATGCTGAATATTTTGTACTACTCGTATCAATATCATGTTTATATTGTTTTTAATATCACCTTTTCTGTCTCTCAACAGATACGTAACAACAGTGATAATTTCGATTTATGCCAGTTAACCACCTTTTTTGATTGTTTTCAACCTCACTCTTACGGTCGGTAACTGACATAAAGTTGTTATGAAATATTTACAAGTACTTTTTGATTGTTTGGTTTAATAAAATGTAAATAGGCACGTTTGCAAGAAGCTTAGATTTCAAACTTGCACTCTAATGTTATAAAACTTCTATGAAAATTTGATAAAACGTTTCAAGCAAACTTATCTCGATCTATCTACATGTTATTTAATTGCTGAAAAAATAATGTTCGGCTCGTTTCGGGGTGTGACTAGTTTTTCCCGACCCGAACGGCCTAATTTAAACCTAACGTGAATGATATCGCAAAGATATGTTCAAAATTCGAATGATATGAATTCGGAGGAGTATTAGAACGTCTGTATTGGTCTGAAAATTCCAGTGTACCCTGTCAGTCGCGCCCTCAGAGCCGGCAGAAGCAGCGCACAAACGGTAACGTCATTCAATAAATTGCAACATTCACAGATGAGGATGTACATCTTGTCGCCCTTGGGACTGAGAGACTTGTGCAGCGAGATCCTCCGTAATCCGGCCCCCGCGGGCAAATACCTATAGATCATTCTGGCCCCGGTCCAGTACAGCCAGTTCCTCTCGAACTTCTCCCTGTCGTCTCCGTCGAATACTTTGTAAACCGAAACCATGTACCCCGTCGAGGAGGTGTGCGTCTTGGTCAGGGACACCCCGATTTCGTGGACAGGGGGTCGACAGATCGACGCCACCTCCGTATACAGGTCGAGGGTGTGTGCTGCTGTGTACCTCAACTGTCGAGGGTCGAACTTGGTCAGGCTGGCAGTGCGAATATTATTGTAAAACATCACAGGATTTGTTTGTGAGGTGTTTATCACATAGTATGATATGAAGGGGAATTCGGCTGAAATCCAAACGTTCTTGTCATGTCATAATTTCGACGCTTTCCTCTCATCCTCCATACCGTTACGTTCCATGTTGGCTAGTAACATTCCGGTTACTGCGGTTTTCGATTGGGAGATCTCGCTCAGGAGCTCCCCTGCTGTCACTCGCTGCTTGAACAAGGGTTGGACTAGGGGCGATTCTAAAACGGGATCGATGGGTTCCAAAGGGCTCATCAGATGACATAAGACACACAGTTTCGGATCAGGCACCTGAAAAATTACTCGTTTTAAAAATATCCACGACAATAAGAACTAACTTTGTACACTTTGTAGTTTTGTGATTCTTACGTAACAAGCAAAAAGTCTGGCTTGAGGTAAAAAAACTGGATCAGACCTTGTCGCGATGACGTCAAAACATTTTTAAGCGGGAAGGCCTCAGGAAAATATTTATTTGATCGATACGCATCAGATGGATAACCTTCGCCAACCTGACTTTGAGAAGTTTCCCATTTTGTCGAAAGTTTTAAGCGCCTCGAGTCAGGGTATAAATTATCCAAGATCAGTTTAAAAAAAAATTCTCAGTCGAATCGATACTGACATGAATGGTGGCGTGAGTAACTGAATTTATTTTGTACGAATCCCTTTCATAAATTTTATGAATCTTAGAAGACAAAACTGTTCCGAAAGATAGACGTTTTGTTCATTTTTATCTCATCCAGGAAGGCTATTTTGGTTGTGAATCCTGTTTATTCGTGCGTACTTTTTACACGTTTTTTTTTGTCATTTGATGATTTGAAAATAGACTTTTTGCTAAATATTTAGACGTACGTCATTAGCGTTAAAACACTTCCAAGATAAAGACGTCTAGGATATATACTTGTAAATATTTAAAAGAAACACATTTAAATCGAATCTTTACAAGAGTAAATCGCATTTGGAAGTGTAAACAAATACGAATTCGATTTGCCGAAAATAATATTTAAACATGCAAATTACCACCTATTTATTTTCATTTGGTTTTCTTTAACCTTAACCTTTCAGTATTTTTTATTATTACATTATAATTAACCCTTGTTGTATTTTTTTATTTGCTTGTTCACATGTGAATCTGTATATTATTATTTATTTATTGCTCCACTTTGTATATCAGAACGTGGGTGGCCTTTACTCCAATTTTTGTTTATGTTATGAATATACAAAATCTGATTTATTATGACAATAATATTTTCTTTAAATCAATCTAAACAAAAATAGAAGAAAACATAAAAAATTGTTGTCATCGATAATCTAGTGGTGGGACTCACCTCCATCACATGTAAGTTCCCCTGCGACTTCTTGTCCAGAGAATTACCATTCAACGACGGTGGTTTCTGCAACAAACCACCCCACAACTACCACTCCGATTTCGGTACGTGAACGTATACCTACTGGCAAAGGTACTCCAGCCGGAAGAAACCGATCCAGACTGTGGACCGGTATGATGAAGCAGTCCCTCTCGAGTCCCGACAGTGTCCTGGCCACCTCGTCTTTGCCGTAATTGAAACTCACCTGAAAGTTGCGAGTTACGATTAAAAAAAAAATGTGGGTACGTGCGGGGGACTCACCTGTCTCGTGGGGGTGGTTTTGGTGGGCGAGGGCGTGCTAGGCCACTTCATCATCGAGACGGAGGGACTCCGGACTACCAAAGGCTGTGGAAGGTCGGACTCCGTCATCGCAGGAGATATCGCAGACGACTGCAGCGGTAGAGGATCCCCGCCCGCTCCAGTCATAGGACCGCAACGCGGTTCTGCAAACGGATTCATACGAAAGAAAATAAAATAAATGGACCAATAATAGGGCAGTGTTGAAGTGCGCACATGCATCCATTGAAAAGGGGCATTACTATTTTATTATTTCATCAAAAGGGGTTAGTAAGAGGACGCCCGTGTCGATCAACGTGCAACAAATCTTTAAAGGTGGCCTGATTTCGAGCCAATAAAAGCTCGAAACGACGAGCTTGACTTTTTCCGAGTGAAACGGCTCGAATTGCTCCACGTTGCGGAAAAACAATCATTATTACGGTTCGGTGAGTGTGTGTACACTTGGTAATATGCAAATGCGCCCAAAACAAATGGCCCAAATGGGCATAACAACGATTTTTGAGTTCCAGTGGAAAAATAATTTTTCAAATCCAACCAAATTATTAAGATGTTTAAATAATACCACCAAACATTGCCATTTCATTTGTTCAAAGTGTACCAAAGAATATATTTTTTAAAAGAAAAGGTGTTGCTGAAAGTGTCAAAAATTGTCAAATTTGTTAACGATTGTGTCATTGACAACTGATAAGTTTTTATCTAAATGTGAATGAATTATTGTAATTTTTTTATTATGTGTTGAATTACTTAAATTTTTTGAAAACAACAAAATTATCTGATTTTCTAAAATAAAAAATACGTGTCCCAGAAATAAATATATTAATTTTAACCACTAACGAAACTGGTCGAGAACACCATTTTTCGAAATCTAATATTTATTTAGTGCTAAAACTGTTTTCGTGTACACCATTACATATTACCATTTCGCTCTTTCAACGAAAGTTTTCTTATGTTCGTTTTTTGTTTGTGGCTTATCGATATCAGCCAAGCAACGCAGTATCCACAGGCGTAGATATTACCAGTTAAATTAATGTACTTACTTATTTCTGGGACAATTAAACTGGTCAAAAATGAGGAAAGTCCTAATTATATTTAGCATTTTTGTGTTTCAGTGCAAGTATACAGGGTGGAAAGACGATTTTCCAAAACAATGCGAGAACGTTAGTGCAACTATATTTTATTTGGACGCCTGTAATTTTAATTTCTTTTCAATTTGAAATGCAGTTGTCTCAGTGCAGAGTAATATTTTTAGTTTCCACCCTGTACGTTGCGGTACTTTCCCGTTTGAATATTTTAATCGCAGAGCAGGAGAATTTATTTTGTAGCGATGCGAACCGTGCGCAAGCCAAAATTCCGCGCCAAGTGTACAAAAAATGAAAACAGTTTCTTTTTTATGGTAATTGCGGTCACAGTGCAAGAAATAAAGGCGAAAAGAAGACATTTCCCTCGAGCCGCTCGGCTCAAATCTACTCCCTTATGTGTCAGTTGTCCTTAATAAAAATTCCACAAGGATTGTTACCAGGAAATGTACCACCACGAGCAAACGACGACGGCAACTCGTGATCCAATTTTCGGGGGCGGCGCGTGTGGGAGCGGAAAAACGTGGAAAAGATGGATGAATTAATTACTCGACAGCGAAACGTTCTGAATTTGGGCGGGCGCACTTTGACGTCACTAATTAAAATTTGAACGGTCCGAATGAGATTTTTGATTTGTGTGACGTTTCCAGTTGATTTTTTCAAGAGCTCTTCGCGACGCTAATTTAGCGCTCGCGCTGTCGCCTAAATTTAAATGAAGAGTGTCTTCGAGATATTTTCGTTCTCACGGTGGATTTTTATTTTTGCACAATTATTCCCGTACCTACGAACGAAGAAAAATCATCAACGTCACTGCACAAAACGTCGACTGCACGTTCTGTCTCTTCGGCTTTCCACCGGATTTGACTTTATGCGAATCGGGTATTGTGTGGGGGATGTTTGTCACGTTTGATATCAATAAACTTACTAATGTTGGGAGTTCGATTGGCTTACTTCTAAAAATGGACCCTGAACCACATAAACACTCGCCAACTAATACGCGTGTCAATATGTGTACGAAGCTCGCCTATTGCAGAAAATAGAGAAGCTACTGATTCAATTCACCTGCAGCTGCTGCCAACACACTCTTTCAGACGTTCAAGGACTCTCCACATATTTTTTTCTCTATCAACGTGGCAGATAACCTAAACTTCCGTCATTTCGCGTCGGTAATTCTATTCTTTCGGACCGAGGGGCGCAAAACCACGAACACACTTCTCTCACCTCTTGAACCCGCTCCAATGGCTATTGTTTCACCTTCAATTCCCTACTAAGCCAAAAGAAGAACAATGCCGTGTCAAAATGTCTCTGTTTACATTCCTCGCGTGTTTCATTATAAATAGGCTTACGCTCCCGCACTTCAGATTTAAAAATAAGATGTCAACTGATCGGCTCAAAACTGACCAGCGCGAATCGAAATTTCAAATTTTGCAACGGCCACATCTCGCCACAATCTTAATTCTTCAAACGTTCACTGTAACCTTTCATTTCGAATTTTGTTACTTTTAGGACATTTTCTGTAACATACTACTCCGTAAACATTTTTTTTAAAGAGAACAATTATTATTATTAATAGTACCTATAGCTACAAATGATCAAGGACTGTTTGAGTTGGCAGTACGATTAAGAACATTTTTTTATTAGGCTATTTGCAACACGGCAGGGTATCAGATGATGGTAGGTTATGATAAGAGTAACAATTACTTAACTAAAGGAAATGCACCAAGTGTCCCCCATTTTGCTCTAAAAATAAAAAACTTTTCTTTTTTTAATTTGAAACATCCAGCGCTTTAATTTGAAATGTCAATGATACTGCTGTCAGTATCATGTCGTCAGTAAGCGAAAGTTACTCCAGTTGTACCATTTAAAAATAAAATTCAGTATTACCAACTCAAACAGTTCTTTTTGATACCTTGTATTAGATATTATTATTATTTTTTTATTTTCAAAGCGAAAACAAAATTCGCCGTTTAAATTGAACATTTTTATATTCAAATTTTTTTAACAATTGTAATAAATAACATTACAACAGATTTTTTCAAATTTTTTACTAAAAAATTTCAATATTTCAATATTTTCTCTAGTCAAACTAGATCTGTTGTAGCACCAATAAATCATCATAAATGCAAACGGTTATTGATTTTTACGTTAATAATCTTAATCTGTTACGTTCTATGAATATTTTTATTTTTGTGTTGTAAAAATTCACGAAGTGGGTCTTGAGCGAAAATTTGGAAGGAAAAAAATTTGAAAATACTTCTCGTCATATCCTACGTACTCATTATTATTGAAACACCCATCCAGTTTGATTAGAACAGTGAATTCTGAAGTAAAGTAAAATATATTGTTCTATTTTTTGGTATTGTTACGTCATTAGTGGAATTTAGAAATGAGTAATATTTTCTGGCTAGACTGGCTGAGCTTTTTTTTTATTGAAATCATCATATCAAGTATGTAAAATTTGTGACGTGCATTCAAACCGTCGACTTTTCACGGCCAAGCTGAAAGAAGTTGCTATTAACACTGCCATCACCATTCCTGTTATTAGAGACCAAGCTACTATTTACTTCTAACGAAACGCCTAATGCGCCCAATCGATAAAGCACAATTTTAATATGAATTAGATCTATTTCTTTACTAAACTCGGCAAAGCAGCCCGATCTGACCTGATAAAACAAAACTGCACTTTCTTCACATTACCTGTGGGGGTCCCTGCGAAAGACACATCAAAACATTAAAACCACGCACTGCAGTGTTTTCGTGCCATCATCAGGAGGCACCAAAACCAATATTTTGTCGTGAGGCAAAAGACAAATTAACATACCGTCTATCTCTTCGGCCGCTTGAGCGTAGCTGCATCGCGGAGGACTGAAAAAGAGATGGGTCCTGTAGTGGTGTTCCTCTATCGGTGTGTATCCTTGTTCGCGACTGGACCTCTTGCTGGCGTGTCTGTTGGCACAAGCTTTCGCCGTTTTGCTCGCAACGCCGCATTTCTGCTCCCGAAAGTTCTTCCTGAACATCAAATTCATGGCGACGGTTTTAGACCACCCTGTAAGCACAAGAAGAGATTTTTTTTTCCAGCCGATAAACATCAACAAAAAGCAATCGGCGAAATTTTATCGCGAGAACATCGTCCCAACTCCATGAATCCGTGAACGGTGTCGGTAGAAAAATTTTTCGCCAGTTTCCAAAAGCGAATCTGGCAGATTTTCGGTTTGGTGGAGCAACGTCCACGTTACTCTTGTAAATTTGATAATTGTGGCACTTTTGACGTACGGTTTACTAGACAGGCGCAATGATGTTGATGTGGTCCGGCCATCAAGGTGAAAGCGGCATTAAAATGAAACGAATGAAATCATCAATCGATATTACCTTCTTGGCAAATTGATTCTGGGTGACAGCAGAGCGTGAGTTGTGCGATAAAGGCCTCATTAAGGTAAATCAGTCGTTGCGCCTTCAATTAGCATAAGAGAACGTAATTGGCGACACCATATACACTATTAATAGCGCTCTCTCATCCACGGTCACGGCGTCGCGACGCTACCGACGGTGTTCTGTGGCCGAAGAGTTTTCGTCCGGCGAAGCGACTCGGACGAATCCATCTATTTATAAAAGGTGCGCGGAAATATTAGTCACACATGCGGAGCGGACAAGGTAGGTCAGTGGTGCTGCTGAGACGGACACAGTGGCGCACCTGATGACCCGAAACTGATGGCGCTACTGACCTGAATCAATTGGACAATTCGGAATTTTACCCCAACTAATTTTTTTGCGAATTCCTGTTTCTCCTGTTTTCAACGACCGAAGAGGTCGTAACAATTTTTCCACGTTTTTATTTACATCTCTCAAATGTGACGTGCCTAGCAAGACAGGCGAAGAATGAATTCGTAGATTTTCGTATTTCAACTCTTAAACTGCATCATTTAAGCTCAAAAGAGTTTGACCCTCTCTGGGGTCGCAATCATCTTGGAAGGGAGCCGAAGATGTGACACTTTGTGGAGCATATCCCTCAAAAATAAAGCAAACTCTTCAAATGTCCTGAGCGTGCAAATGCACTCTGATTCTTGTAAATTTGTGTTTTTACAGTTGACGAGAGATATGTTCGTCCTCTGAACAGTCACCGCTGATATAATATTTTAAGTACATAATTTCAACGTCACTCTGGAATCATAAATTGAAATTATTGAACAATTTTGTATCATCAGTTTGCGTGCTTTTATTTTGCTTCAATAAAGAGAGTTGTATTTTCTTGTGACATTTATAAGAAAATAATGTCAGTTTGACATTTCGAAGACAGTTGTGCAATGCCTACTTGAGACTCTTTATGTGCAAAATTTACAGGATGGATCAATGACGGCGTTGTTATTGCAGGATGTCTCATTAGATTTGCGTAGGAATAATTGGATAATTTAATCGCATTCAGATTTTTTTAGTGGTAGCACGCCATAGTGCAAGAAATATTTATGGTTTTGAGCAATTAAACATAATCAAATACGAATGTGATCCATGAAAATTATTGTTTGCCGTGAACTACCACCGTGATTTCTGAGAATTGGAATCAATCAAGATTATATTAGCATAATATGGGAACCTAATTTATGCTAAATAAAACTAATTTATGCAAAGTGGAGTTCGATATTCCAGTTGAGTATAGTACGAATTTGGGTGTGGGTGAAGGTTTTTGGTACTATTTTGACAGATTCATGTCGAGCCTGGTATAGCGAGGTTTTCTTTTGACCTCTTTTTCTCTCCGTTAAAAGTGCAGTTTACTGAAATTGGTCTAGTGAGTGTTTGGTCTCTAGTGCATATATGGTTCTCGTTTGGATTAAATGGTTTTGCGAGTTTTTGCGTACAAATTGTAAAAAAACCGTGCGGTTGGTGGTAAAAACAGAAAATCGCTTTAAAATGTTTATTTCAAAATAAGGAAAAATATAACATAAAAAATTGTAATAACTGTAGCAATATTATACTAAAACGGGTGATAAACAATCAATCACTAGATAAATAATTTTTAGTCACATTTATTTCAAATTTAAACATCTAATAATTTCACATTGTAACCGATGATAGTTGTCTTACCTATAAATAAAAATAAATAAACAGGTCAATAAAAAATGACGAGGCTGACGAAGAGTGACTATTTGGTTATACACTGGAAAATACTAACTATTAAATGTAAAACCTACAATACAGGATATTATGATGGATGATGGAACTGAACCAATGTATTTATTTGTAATAAAAACAAGGGGATACATTCTATAGTTAAGTGCACAGATGTATGTTTGGATCACAAAGTATGAAACATGAAACTCTGAGTGTATTCTAAGTCTGTGTATCCCCTAAACTAACACCGAAAGAACGACTTAATAAGTACAATTTCATACTTTGTGAATAACGAGAACGACTCAACTAGACATGTAGCACAGAAGTTGAAACAGTATAGAGGATGCTTGGTGTTGCACCTTCCAAACAAATATATTACAAAAATTTACACAATTATATTAATTTATAAATATTTATTATTAATTAAAGTTGTCTTGTAAATAATAAAGTAACGATTAAGTTTTTCACTTTAGTGGCCCGGCAGCCAAGCAAAAAGTTCAAGATGTTGAAATTGTAGATAATGGGCCGGGATGAAACAATGGAAAGCTGAAATGCAAACAGTTCTACTCTTCATTTTGAGGTCATCATGGTCACGAACTCTGCAAAAAAAAAGAAAACACACTTTAACACCTTTTGTCCCCTCGAACCTCCCGAAAACAACATAATCCCAACGTAATAAAGAACAGTGTTGGGTGCACTACATCAATGTGTGAATTACGTTAATGTAAGTACCGCAACATGGGGTGCAATCTCAATTTTGCGTTTTTCGTTGCGATGACAACGAAAAATTCAAAATTTCCACTCGACTCCATCCCATTTTACGGCGGGTACGGATAACATGGCTCAATCGTATTAGCGGAATTGATGGAAATATTACAGCACGTATCGAACAGTGGTAAAATGGTCAATTAGTCTGGTTATTTCGACAATAATAAATATCTACAACAATGAAAGATGCAGTCAAAGTTGTATTTGGAAATGTGCTTCATATTGATGCTCCAATAAAATTCCAATCTACCATAAAAAGCGTATAGACGTCATGACCAAGAGTGCTCAGACAGTGATAGGAAGTACAATAACAGAACGACATGCCACTAAGCACATTCCCAAAGCAAGACTACAACTGACCAGCTCGAAGCATGTGTGGCTGAGTACCGACTGAAAACTATGAGAGCTAGAGCTCGGAAATCTGCAAAGGAACACTACCAGTCATACCTTCCTGGTCCAGAAAACACATCAATGAAAAAAAAAAAAAACCAAAGAGCTACATTCGCAAGAAAAGTATAGTGTGATGAAAATCGAAGACAATTCAACCCATGAATGATTCCCGCTCATACTTACTCGCTTTGCTACGAGCGAACCCCGTAAATATTCCACACGCGAATATGTACAGAGTTCACCGCTAAATCATAATACTAAAAGAAACGTAAACACACCGACGTAAGCTACGCCACGTTATCGTTACCTTCGTAATTGACTTGGCCGTCGCCGTCTATGTCGGCTTCTCTGATCATTTCATCGACTTCTTCGTCGGTCAGCTTCTCACCGAGGTTGGTCATCACGTGACGCAACTCGGCCGCCGAGATGAAACCGTTGCCGTCTTTGTCGAATACTCGGAATGCCTCGCGAATTTCTTCTTCACTGTCGGTGTCCTTCATTTTACGGGCCATCATCGTTAGGAACTCGGGAAAATCGATTGTACCATTACCTAAAAGCCAAAACTTGTACAGCTCTACTCGCGACTTCACCCTCAACTCTGACACACTCTGCACTCGTTCTCCATTCGCAAAGCGACGAAATAATCAAAATTATGAAATGCGACGCTTTCTAAACTAATTGTACTAAAATCGGGAGGTGAAGGCGTCGGGGGGATGATCGTACTACGGTTGCGAACGGCTAAATAACATCCCGTCAGAAACACGCAACTTTACTTATCCACGGTAAATTTTTGATTCGCGCATTCGGCGCCTTCGTTAGCGCCAGATCGAACATCGCAAATTCAATTTGACAAAACCAAACGAGATTCGAAGTTAAACCGAGCGAAATCTAATTTCCTAATCCCGAACCTGTGCGTCTATCCCGTATCCCTTTCGCCCGTGAAACTAACCCGATCTGTCAAAAATCGAAACATAAAACTGAAACCGGACTCTCCACGATGAGACGTCGACTCGCCGAAAGATTCCCGTCTGTGCGACCACCCCTGGGAATCGGCCGATCGTCAATTTGCAAACATTTATGGACCCGCGGCAGGGAATTATTTTTATTGCGCATTAGGCCAATCACAATATTCATCTTTTTAATAAAGAGCAAATATCTTAATTCGGTCTGCTGTGGGCGTCTCGCAGGAATTGCTTATCACTCGCGTGCGCAAACCTGACCGCAATTAATCGCATTCAATCACGAATTCTATAATTATGTAACGTAAATAAAGTGAAAAATCGATTGGATATTTTTGTTTGTCTTTGGTCCAGCAGTTCACGGTCGAGGCCCTCTCCGAACTGTCGCAAACTAATGATACAGTTTCTTCTAGTCTTTCCCTCCGAGTAAACAAAGCCATTACAAAAAAAGTTTGTTATTAAATTTTTCGCATAAACAAACCCCTAAATCAAAGACTTTCTTCGAAGTTATGGACGACCAAGTCGAATGAAAAGTCGACGCATTCAATATTGTTTTTCTTCGCACTGTTCCGTATTAAAATTCATAACATAATCTTAGCCTTTATGGCCCATCATCGCAAGCTTAGAATGTGAACCGTCGCTGAATAATAAACGAGCATTTCACAAATTATCTTGGGTTCCACGGAGTAATTGTGCCGCTGCATAGCTAATGTGCTTTTGGCAAGTACGGCCTACTTGCCCGGCACAGAAAAAGCTGGAAGGAATACACAATTCCTGCATTAGCATAGAAATCTCTGGAATTTTAGGTCGTTACTCTAACATTTTCAAAATTCGTCTTTGTCCCAATTGATTAATCGAGCGGGTAACTGTCAGTTGTCACGACAGGGCAACTGTCATTTTCGAATTTGTTACCAACCCAAGGCTGGTGATTTTTTTTGGAGTACCGATAAAGATTAGAATTTTTCGATCGAGAGGCGTCACAGTCAAATATCGATGACGCGTTTTACGACAACTCGAGTTGTTTCGGATAATTACTGATAAGTTTGTTCCTATGTGGAATTTTTAATTGGGACTGACGAGAGTTATATTTTTATCTGGATTTATTCGTGGAGCATTTGAACAGAACAATGCAGTAAATTATCGGTTTATCATTGATAGTATGAAAAAAATAATGATTCAATACTTACACTTTGAATAGTGTCGTGATAAAAGTTTATCTGGTAATAATTACATCATCCCGGTTTGTGAGCGAGTTTTTCTTGGGAAAATAAACGTTAGGCGAGAGGAGTCAACAGATGGTTGACAAGAGTTTGGATATTCACACGGTATAACGTTGAAAAAAGGAGAGTAGTGTAAGAATGTAGGTTTTTGTTGTGGCGATTGTTCGTAGCGATCTTACCATCGGCGTCTACTTCATTGATCATATCCTGAAGCTCAGCTTCTGTGGGATTTTGTCCTAGTGATCTCATTACGGTGCCTAATTCTTTGGTCGTGATCGTGCCATCGCCGTCTTTGTCGAACAACGAGAATGCCTCTTTGAACTCCGCGATTTGTTCTTCGGTGAGTTGGTCAGCCTACAAGAGAAGCCCGTGAGGTGAATTAAATTTGAAAAAGTAAACACCCTGTGCAACAGATCGATACGTCAAGTGCACCCCACGAATTTGCAAAATTCCGTCGCCTCCGATTTGGCATCAGCCCTCGACGTCCGCATTGCGGTAAAATAATTTACCGGTTTACGGAAACTCGCAATTTGACAGCTATTTACAAAAGCGTTTGCGTCGAACCGGAAATATCCACGGAAAAAGGGACCATCCGCTGTTGGGTTCAGCGCAAATAGGCTCTCGGCGGCGTTGGCGTACTCACCATTTCGGTATTTACGGTACAAAGGGCACACTAAACAATAATCAGACTGTAAACGGGCTCACTTCACAACTTTTCACGTCAAGGTGCACCAGCCAACTGTCTGCGTCTGTGTCTTTTCTCGTTTTGTTTAGGAACGGCGGGTAGAGGGGCTAAGAGGCGCCGCTGCGAAACCACTACCGCCAAAGCGCAATAGTGCGGCTACGACATAAACGAGTAAATATTCCTACGCCCCGGCGCGCCCCACACTCGTCGAATCCGCGCCGCAGGCCCCCGCAGGGGCCGGACGGCGGCGGCGACGCGTCCGGGGCCACGGCGACGCTCTCCATTTTCAAAATGCGGCCCCGGCGGGGCGCCCTGGCGCGGTACTAGACTTCGGTGCGGAGCGATCGCCACGTTTGAATGTCGGGCGCGGCTTGTTTACAACGTACATTCGTACGGAGGAGCGCTCCCATTGGTCCAGATGTACCTGCAATGCGTCAACGGCGGACGGACGGCCTTTCGCACGCGGTTGAAGTAACGGCGTGATGCGTCGCGTCCGGAGCGTCGGGTGCGGCAGACCTGCGACGCCTGGAACCGGAGGAGCCGCAAGAACTGCCGCGGAACCGCCCCCGATCTTGCCGGCCGCGATGCAACAGTCTGCATGCGGACGTTCGGGGGTTGGTGTGATGCCGGGTGCGGCGCGTCACGACGCGCTGCATCGACGGGATCGGCGGCCGGAGGCGGTGCGAGCCATCAGGAGGCCGATGTTAAGAGGCGGTAACTGCTTCTGTCTGTCATAAATCGCCGATGAAATGTTCAACGGTTTTGCGTCCGCCGATAAATTTACTTTTTATTTTGCGGCGCTCATGAAAAAAGATACAATTTACAACCAAAATAAATAGGAGTAACATTTTATTATAATAAGTTGTACCGCAGATTCATCACCATATTGCTTGAATAATATACTAAAGTGTGTAGAGATTTTGATTACTTCGTACTGAAAAAACACAAATTTCTTAGAAAAATACGTTTACTTTATTACTCAATTTTAAACTAAATTTCTGTTAAAGAGTTGGCAACCATTTTTTATTAGGTCAGGTCAACTGTCAAACTGAAAAATTTAATAATTCGGCATAATTTTGACACACAAATGAAGAATTTTTTACGTGACGTATTCTGTACGGATGTGAAACGAATGTCAAAATTATACAAAAATTTAAAGACGATAGGTACAAGGATTCGTTTCAAAAAATTCTTTCAACTGGAGTTTTTTTGGAATCTTTTTTATTGTAAAAGTCTTGAAATTTGACTGCAAGTTGTAGTAGAGGGCGCTGCAGGAGTGGCGGTAGTAAAGTACTGGCGGTAGCGCCAGGTCCCAAGGATGGCTGGATTCAAAAAAGTAGAACTTCTGTTATTGGTGTGCGAATGTTGGAGGGCAATTTACGGCAGTAATAACGTGGGCGTGTCTAGCAATAAATTAAAAAAAAATGTCATTATAAGAGCCAGAAACAAATTGGATTCCAGACTGTTTCTCCATTTTTTTGTTTTTACACTTTGAGTGTTGTGTTCTTTACTCTTCGCTCTTTGAAATCAGCACAAAATCTTTTTCTTTATTTTTTATTAGAAATCGTGAAAATTTTCTACTTTAGGTTTTCGTCTGGAAACGTCACTTTGGAATTCAAGTAGGCTGTGTTATTTGGTGTAATTTTTAACGCAGCGATGTCAAAATAATGTAATTTTTTTGCCATTTTCCATCAAATTATTTTTATAAATGTGTTCCAAGTCCTGGAAAGAACAACAAAACTATGACTATTACTAACGTGAGTCATTTGCACTACCGAATGCAAAGTGACGCATATTTTTTAAATTTAATTTAATCATACTCTGACACACTAGACCAAGTTAAATTTAATTCTTTGTTTACCTGTCATCCGTATTTATTTGTTCAACAAATAAATAATTGTTAGTGATAATGGGCGGGTATTTAGTGAGCGCGGAAAGTGCTGTTATGGTTTTATGTAAATTACGTCCCCTAAATTTGTATTTTTTATGAACTTGTTGCTATAGTGAATCAGATTTATTACATCGAATAAATTTATAACTTTAATAAAATTTTAACGCATACCGATCAAAAAGATTACGATATCACGTGAAAGTAGTCCATCAAATTTATTATCAAACGACTTTAATTGAAATTGAAAGAAAATATGTCAACCCAGGGGGATTTGTGAATGAGGTGGTAATATTGAAACTTTGAAGCAAGACGAGTTAATACAAGAAAATAGTATCGCAAAGTTTACAAATTTTACATAAAAATGTAAAGCATCTACGTGAAGTTTATCACATCAATGACATATTGTGGTGCTCAACCGTACATCATTTACTAATCACATTTGATAAAAAAAAACCGAAATGAATAGGTAGGTATCTTTGAAGGCTCGCCACCGACGATTTCGCAACAATTTCTCTAAGTGTTTCCACTTAATAAATTCCTAAAAATATCGAAAACAGTTTTATTTTCTTGCGTATATTTTTATTGTACACTTAAAAAAATTTATCAAGGTTAAAACATTAAACTATTAACAATCTTTGCATAATGCATTGAAGGTTTATGGGATGTTTACTCGTCGATAGAGTCTGTCCACAAAATAAAACTGAATTGAGATATTTTTCCTTGTGCTGAAATACCAATCCCAAATTTCACATTTGAAAATTTGTAATATCCAAGGAAATTCTGAGAATTTTTAAGCTGATAAGTTATCTGCAGCTTTGTCAGAATTATCTACTTTGAACAGGTTAAAATTCGGAAAAACCTGGATAGAGATCGAAAAAGTGATTGCCTTTGGTCACTGCTTTCGTCTACATTTATAATCTATGGTTTATGTATAATATCTTGATAATATTCACAAACTCTTATTTCATTGGTTCATCTCTGTAAGAGCTACAGCCACGTTTATCCAATGGGAATGCAGTATCGGGAACTAATCCACCGATTCAATAAAATAATAAAGGGCAGATAAAGGGTAATAAAACTGAAAATGAACAAAAAGTAAATAAAAAAAAATATATATAATTAACGTGTTGAACAATGTTATTCATTAATATATTATATAATATCTTTCATCAGTTTATACCGGCTGGATGAGTTAAGAACATTTTACATATTGACAGTTCACAGTTAAAAGTATAACGGCGTGGGTGCCAAAACTGTTTTATTTTACAATTTCACTATTTAGGCGCTTCTGTTAACAATTACCGCTGCCTCTAATTAGGTACTCGGTCTAAACGACATTTCAAAATTTTTATCAATTTTTTGACCGGTCTGTCAAATCGTCTCGACCTCTCTCGATTTTGCGAATGTCGTTTAAACACGTTAATTCTAACCCCGCCCCCCACTTACTGTATATTTAAGAACGGCTATCACATCAAATGATTCGTTACATACACAAACATCAACAACACTAATTGTACAAATTAATTTTTCTATAACACAGTTAAGTACAATCACCATCAGTTACGTAACAATAAAATAACAATAAATTCATCTATTGACTCAACAAATTAATAAAAACACCTGCAGCATCATTCAAAACAAAGAGGAACTGAACTGAAGGGAAGTATCGGATTATTTTTCTCTTCCATTAAGGCGGTCGCCATAGCGCTGCTCGCCTTCTCGTATTCTCCCAACGCTTCTAAAACTTTGCCCAAGTTGTACCTGAAACATTCAGCAAACTGTGTCTCAGCTTGATCCAGACAAACAAGAAAATTACCATGTGATGTGATTTTTTGGGTCGATCTTGGCCGCTTCACGGAACGTCGTTTCGGCGAGACCTTGCAAACCTAGGTAGTGGTACACCAGACCCAACTCTTGCAGGGACTTGACATGTTGGGGGTTAATCGCTACGGCATTTTGGAAGCACAGTTTGGCCTCTGGCCACTCCTGTTTGTGCATATGCAACAGCCCTTTCTGCAAAAACATTACTAGATTTTGTGCATCGACAGCTACGCCACAAACCATGTGCATTATGTGGTGACTGAGCGGATAAATCTGAGTGGCTTCTTGTATGCACTGCTGCACGTCAGCAGGCTGGTCCATCGCTAGGTACAATTCGGCCAACAGCAACCACACCTCCACTTGCAGCAACCACGCCCTCTGCGGTCCCGGCCTCGGACTAAAACTGCTCAACGAACTCGCCACTTCGCTCAAAGCTTGTTCCACCCGGGACGCCGCCGTGTTGTGGAGCTGCAAAGAACCTAACTTCCAACTGCCAACCGACTCTAATACTCTTTACTGCACTCACTTGAGTCCCGATCGGACATTTCAGACGTGTACAATTGGAAGACTGAACGTGTGTCGCTTTTTCTATCACATTCTGGCACATCCGAATTGGTCTGTCCTTCGTACAGGTTCTTCCATAACTCGAGCATTTGTTTGGCTGTTATGAGCGCCCTCTCGCCACCATCTTCGTGTAGTTCGAGGTGCGCCTTCACGTACATCAGATTGAGACAGTCGGGGTACTCCTCGAGCGCGTTTTCTACGATCGCGAGAGCATTCTTGTGTTCCCTCTCGGCCGTCAACAGTAAAACGAGTAAATGTAAAGTTGACGAGTTTTCCGCGCGAAGATCCAGCGATATCCTGACGTGGTTCTGAGCCTCGCTGATCTGTCCCAGTACTGCCAATTGAAGGCCCAGGTAATAGTGACATAAGTGGTCGTTTGGTTCGACGTCGACGGCGTTTTTAAAATTCTCGAGGGCGCGACTCATGAGATCTTCTTTGTCTTTTTTAAGTAGACACGCCTCCGCTTGGAGGTGGTAACCGATGCCGATGTAAAGATAACATCTTCCCAACAATCCGGAATTGTTTTGTTGGTCTTTTTTCTTCGCTTCAATGCTGAAATTCGTTCCGTCGACCGCTAAATTGAGGTGTTCGTAACATAGTTTCGCAACCAGCAAACAGTTACTAGCGTTGTTTGGTTCTAATCGAATCACTTCTTTCAAAACGGCCAGAGCGTGAACGTATTGACCTGTCGACAGAAGACTAAGGCCGTGTTGTTTCCACAAGTGTAATTCCTCAAACGAAAATTTCATGGACCGTTCCAAAGACTACAAAACAACCATTTAGGCCCATATTCACCAACGCTAGTTAAAGTTAACTGTAGGTTAAAATATACGAAAACATTGTTATAACAATAGGTAACTAAAGTAACGAAGTATTTTAACCTACAGTTAACGTTAACTGGCGTTGGTGAATACGGCCGTTAATCTGAGATCTAAGTGTGCTCTGATCAAGACGACATTGACATAAATGTCACTTTTGACGTTTCTAAAAACCAGAGCACACCACGATCTTCCTCGAATGTCAATTTTTGAAAATTTACTTCTTGCAATAATGTGACTTGTCCCCACCGCACTGTCGCTACAGCTAACAAGTCATACACCATGGTTGCGTCTTGATAAGCGCTAAGTCTGACTTCCTTAAACTCTGGAGATTGGGACAAAACGGCGTTACGTACGGCCATCGATTCTGCTATCAGCAGTAATAAAATCGTCTCTTCACATTCGTTCCTTGGAACGAACTGTAACAGTTAGAATTTAAAAATGAGTATAACAAGTGCACTTTTGTTTACTTGATTCAAGGAAGCATAATATTTAGGTTTCCAGTTGGTGATTTTTGGTGGAGAGCTCGCGGGAGCTTTGTACTTTTCGCCGACTAAACCTTGAAGAATCAACTCGGCAACTTGACACATGAACTTCAAGCGAATGGCGTTGGCTCCTTGTGTTTCGACGGCTGAAAGTGACGCTCTGTATCGTTCGAGGGCCTCGTCTGGCTTTCCCCGGTGAAGGAGCAGCGCCGGTCCTTCCTGCAATGCTTGTTCCAAAATGACGCCCAGTGATTTATGAGCGGCAGGGGGTTGGGGTGAGTGAGTCCCGGTGTTTGTGGTTGTTCCCGTGAGTTCCTCTTCTAATTTCTGCATGTAAAGTAAGCTTAGATCTGCCGCTAGACCGAAACATTTCGTCATTTCTTCTTCTTTTTCGGCCTTTTTGAATTTGCTCGTCGCTGATACGTCTTTTTGGAGGCACAAGCCGTTGACGGCATACGATTCGGCGACTATTCGTAAGCTACGTCTGCAAAACTATCAGTATGAATGGGTGTGGTGGAATTGAGGGGGTAACATACAAAGGCAATTTTTTCTGGGATAAGTTGTGGAGTTCTGCAGATTTGAAATGTTTGATTCCTATGGAATATTGGCCGCATGCATAGTGCAGTTTTCCAAGGAGAAGATGTGCATCCATCGCAACGCCCGCCTGAAAAAAAACATCAATTTGAAATTTTTTTTTACAATTCTTATAAAGATTATTTAACAATTAAGAAAAAACAATTCTCATGTTAAACTCTATAACATTTTATTTACATAACCATTTGTAAAGTGCCATGTTAGAAAAAAAATCGTCAAAATCATGCCCAATCTGTTTATTTTCCTTCAAACAAATACCTTAACACAATTTTCAGCTGTGACAAAAACAACAAAATGTATTGTTACATAAAATCAAAACAAAAGAAAGGATTAAAGTCTGGCTCATTTCTTATAGGAACTTTTAAAATACTGTACCTTGATCCCTGCATCATTGATGACCAAATTTAAGTATCTTTTAGCATCTATGAGTCCAATTTTGGCCCGATCCATGTTTGCGTCGATTGGTGGCCATTCCTCTAGATAATTTTCTAGTTTGCCTTCTCCTATCAGAAAGTCTGACAGACACACTGCAAATCACATTTTTATCACGTAAACTGAAATTTCGCTTCTACTTTACCAAATTCGGGCGATTTTTCTTTCAGTTGCTCTGCCAATTCTATAACCTTCAACCAGTTCGATTCTTCTCTGCTCTTTTCAATATCAACTTCGATTCGAGATGTGGGAGTTTTGTTTCTACTTGTCATTTTTAAAGGGTAGTTTTTATAAATAATACAAAAATAAACTATAAATTACGCTTGTCACAACATAACCTACATATGTCATGTGTATATTTGTTCTTGCAGGTTAACCTTGACAAACAACCAATCACAACGTAATGAGGATTTAAAAGCCAGGTTATCGAGAAAAGGTCAACTCAATCGGTTATTTAACTTTTTAAATTTATTTTCGATGTCAAATCATCAAGCTAAAAAATTCGCGACAGCGCACATTTCGTAAAATACTTATGACTATGTATAAATTATAAATATTTAGCCCGTTTCTATCAGAACACTTGCCACTAATTATATACAGCTAGCCTTGATTCTTTTTTTTTACTAAATAAATATTATTTTTTCTGCATATGTTGCAATCTACTAATCAACTGTTGCTTCCACTGTTCTTCCGGAATAGCGTTTGCCCATTCTGGAATCGAGCTCGGCGGTAATGTAAAATTAAGCATAGCTTGCTTCACTTCATCAACTTTATTATTATCCATCACTATATCAACTGCTTTGGGGGCAGGTTCTGTCCAAACTTCTTTCACCAAACTATCTTCCATTGTCGTAATGGGCGGCAATGTGTCAATATTGGCCACGGCACCTTCGTCACTATCACTGGTTGATTCTTCATCGTCTTCTACCAGCTCGTTTGTTGGTAATGGTTGATAGTCATTGTAAGTGTTGTCTTCGTCATCTGTATCCGTATCTGTCGTCACAATTATTTCGTTGTTGGGAGACAGGTCTTCCGTGGGCTTGTCTGGGTCTGGATAACCACGATTTGACGAGACCATCTTATCAATTCTGACAAAGATTTTTCGAAAGTTTACGTTTACATGACATTCACAAATTTTGAGGTTATACAAAATGACATTTCCACATTTCTAAGGATTGCCAAGGGTGACACAAGAGAGGTGTGACTCACTCTGTCACTCATATTCTACTCATTGGGGATTTCGGGGAGAGAATGCATTTAACACATAGCCAAAGCACTGGCACAGCGCGCGCCGGCGCATGATCAGAAATTGCAGCGGCCCCAGATATCAGGTTCAAACGTGCAAAATAATAGTTCTTTTCGATATAAGGATGCTGTCACATCATTTTTAAGGTCAGGTCACGTCAGGTAAGGTCGGCGTTTTTATTTTCAATATTTAAAATTCGCACTTAAACAGTTAGCGGCGGAGCGTGCTTAGGCTATGTGCCAAATGCATTCTCGCGATTTGCGAGTACCTTTGGGGGCGCCACTGAGCCACTGTTGCCAAGTCATACTTCATACTCCCGCTCGATTCGGCTTATGTCTGTGCATTGTTTTTTAAAATAAGTTGTTGGTTTTACGTGAATTTGCAGTTTTTGTGATGGCTTTTTTAAGGTTACACAATATTTTATACTTTATTACTTTAGTTTATTACAGGCAACAGTAGAAAGTAGATGTGTTATGGAAGGCGTAAAAGTGTTGTGTCCGAAGTTATTAATTTTATGTGGTGGAACAGGCAACAAGGTACGAAATTTTTAAATTATGTCTACAAACAACAAACAAGTGCCTTGAGTAGTCACCCAATATAAATCAGTTCAGAATATAACCTTAAAATACCATTTAACTTACAAATGTACGGTCGGTGGACAAATAAAACTGGGACACTTAAAATTTAATCTATGTAAATCAGCCCATTGAATTGTCAATATATTTGTCAGTGTCTATATAATATGTCATACCAAAGTTAACCTATTTGTGATAAAGCCGTAATTAAACGATGCAAATTTGTAAATGTTGACTTATGTGATTGTCATTTTTGTCCCAGTTTTATTTGTCCATCGACTGTACCTAGTCTAATTTGTTAAAGTAATTTCCACAGACCCTCATAATTTTCTTTCTCTCTACCCGGTCTTTGGAACCGAAAAGATATTTTGCTTTTACGCCACAACGCGGAAATAAATAGAAACAAGCTTCTGGTTCGTTTTTTCGACACGTGTTACAGCCAAAAACACTACAATTTGTTTTATGGCTTTTATTTTTTAGTGATTTTAAAATATATATTATGTAATACATTTCAATACACAAATCATTTGACAGCTCGAATCGTACTGGAATCGCCAATTGTTGTAGACTTCGTTGTCTGATGTAGGAAGTAATAAATTAACAATAATTGTAGAAAACAGAAATCAATTTATTGAAAACAATTTAAATCAAATGCTTACAATTAAAATACTGTTTAATGTATCACTTGAAAAAATATGGGAACTTCAGGTTCTAATCTCTAATCATAAATATAAATTTAAATGTAAAATAAATACGACTGTTAGGCATTCACGATCTTTTTGGCAGTACCTCGGTGGTACTTACACGAATATAATTGGTTAAATTGTATTGACCAATCATTTTCCTTTATATAACACACACTAGGCAACTAAAGGTGACTCAAGTTGCAAAAAACCACTTTGCATTTGCAACAGCACTTTTATGGCATTAGTCATTGGAAATTATTTCAAAACTGTACTTATATGGAAAATATTCAACCCAAACTATGATTTTCTGGCCCCTTTGTGCCTTTATTTGGTTCAGAAATATGAAAAAAATGTCTAGGAGACACCAGCGCTCGCAGTGTCTCTAGTAGGAACCACTGGTTCGCTTACAAGGGAAGTGTTTATATGACCGTTCAATCATTTTTTGTTTATAATCTCCATTCTTTTTTTTAATTTAAATTCATTCGTAAACGAGTAGAAATGTTCTCGTGTCGCGGCTGCACGAAAAGACATTGAGTACAGCAAACAATAATTAATCGGAATTATGTATACGTGGAAAAGCTATGTATATGCATCAATATTTGTGTAAAAAAAAATTGAAATTCGCCAGTGTTCAAATGGATTCAAAACAGCGATCTCTGTAATTGTTACCACATTTTAAAAGTACAAATGAGTAAGTTCAACGACAAGTTTCGATTCAGAACGTTTTTACTTTGATTTTTGAATTTTGCTGTTGTAAAAACCTATTTAGAGAAAAGTTGACGCCTCAAAACAGCGATATCTCTAATTGGTGCCACATTTTAATTAAAAATGAACGAGTTCAACGCGAAAATTTCGGATCGGAACGTTTTTACAGTGGTTTTTGAAATTTGTCGGTATAAAAATGGATTTAGAGAAAAGTTGCCGCCTTAAAACAACGATCTCTGTAATCGTTCCACATTTTAATTACAAATGAGCAAGTTCAACGACAAAATTTTGATTCGGATTGTTTTTAGTGATTTTTTAAATTTCATTCATGTTTCAATTAAAATTGAAAGGTATTTTATATAATTCATGTGTACACAACGTATTTGTTGTCTTGGCTTATTGAAAAATGTAGCAGCACAATTTTCTATCGCTGTATTTACACACGGAATTAAATAAACTCGATATTTTCCGTAAATCACATTTGAATTCGGGTACTCGTTGACATGCACATAGCCTACATCAGAGGTAGTAAACCTACATCGAAATAGCCCACGCCCCACGCGCTTGAATCGTACCGGTTAACATACAGTAACAGTTGTTCTATTTGCATCAAAACATCGGTGATGTAACCAGTGGTGGTTCGTAATTTAATATTTTTATAGAGGATTTATATAATTTTACGTGAAAAATACTCTACAAGCAATAAGTAAAATGTTTGGCCGTGCTAAAATAAAAAAAAAAAACACCACCTGTTGAATTAACTTGGTGAAAACAAAATCACACTAAGTGTAATTTTGATATTACTAGGATGCTAGACCAACCAAATCTATTATAAGCAGTACCGAACGTTGCCGGTTGATTTTCTGGGGAGAATGCAGTGTTGGTGGTTATTTTATATTGGCACGACCTTTAGCTGCAACAACGTACCTACACCAAATAAAATTCGTTTTAAAAAATATACTAAACACACAATAAAATAAGGCTAGGGCCACACTACAGACTTTTCATCGGCCGACAATTTAGTTGGTTCTTAATAAGTATGAGGACTTATGTGAGTGCGCACACTAAAGCGATTATAGTCGGCCGACAGATTGATCGAAAAATAGTTGGAATTCCCTTCCAACAAGAAAATTGGCCAACTATTGATAGAGCATGGTGTACAATGCGAGTGCGCACACTTACCGACTATCCGGTCGGTGATCCACACATATTATGCGTGCAGTGGCTCTCTGCAGTGCAAAAATTTTGATTTTTAATTTAAACCTATGTCAAGTCTCATTATGTATTTAATTAATATCGCGTAAGATTTATTAAGATACCAACAAAAGTAGGAAATATTCGAGAAAAAAATGAGACGTGCTTTATTATTTAAATATCTATAATTCAGAATACCAAAAATGAAAAAAGATTATGAATTCGAATGAACTTTTAAATTCTATTAGGACCCCTCATAAAGTTTAAATTTTTGTTTTTTTTTACTTTCTCCTTTATTGCTCCGACACGTTTTTTTAAACCACCTTTGCAATCCCTTTTTTATTGCTGTCTTCTCCGCCTTCACATTACCCTTATTCCTTAATTAATGACTCGTTATTAGAATTGAAGAAATTGAAAAAAGACCAGCTTTATGTAGTAAATCAGCAGTGACTCCTCGCACAGTGCAAAAATCTTGATTTTTATTTTATGATTATGAAAGTTGTTCAATATGTTGAACTAAAGGATATCTTTATCATATGTCAGATGTCATATTTATTTAAATTGTGTTGATTTTATCAACTGTGCATAAGCAGTCGGCCGATTAATAGTCGGCTGTCTGCGCACCAACGCCACCAACAGCCAACCAAACAGTTTAGTTTGCCTGGTGTGCGCGGAAGCTACCCAATCGGACTAAATTATCGGCCGATTATTTAGTCTGTAGTGTGGCCCTAGCCTTAGTTTCAAAAAATCCACCACTTGTTACATGACCATGTTAATCTTTTTGCAACCCGAGGGTATCATTAGTGTAGTAATAATAGACTTTTCTATTCCGTAAAATTCTGAAAATGAAACAATGTAGCCAACATAACGCACGTTTTATCTATACTCACTCTGATATAAATAGGCACTTCCGCTTTATTCCCACGAATGTTAATATATCTGGATCGTCTAAACTGTTTCCTCTTTATATAAGTTACAACGCTTAAGCCGACCAAAACTAATAAAATACTGGTCACACTTCCGGCGATAGCTCCTACCGGTACTGAAGAAACTGCATCTTGCTTTAATAGGAAACAGGCTTCGGGTAAATTGTACAAGATAACCGACCTACACAATTCATCCTAAAATATGTATGTACTTGTAACACGACGCAACTACGAATTGTAGAAAATACCTTCAAAACTTGTCCGTTGGTTTTGGTTTGATTGCATTTTAGCCAAATTTCCAATTCATAACCGGCTGTAAAGTTTCGTTAGAAGGCTACGATTTAAAAAGTTATTGGACTTACTGTGTGGGCTACACTCGGTAGTCGTGGAGTACTGTAACTGTACCATCTGTTGTGTATAATTGAAAATTGAAACCGGACAAAATGCTGCAGCTACAATTCTGGCATCATTTTTACATAAAACACCGTTGCAATTTTTTACGCTTCCATCCAAATTTACAACGAAACTATTTTCCCTCGAAAGTAACTACAATTAAAAAAATCGATTGTGATTACGCTACACTTCTGCTCAAAATAATTACAACTTCTTTAGAAGTTTATCACGACGCTTAAAACGCCACTCACCTCTCCTGATTTTATCTTAGTTAAATTAAATTCATATCCAGTATCTCTGTTCGTTAACGCACAATGTTTCCTTTCTTCTGCTGGAAGTTTCACTGTCACCGGTTCAACTCTTTGCGATATAATTGCTTTCGCACTTTCAGTGGTCGGTGCTCTTGCACCGTTTTTCCATTCTTTTGCTGGAGGTGTTACCGTCACCGGTTCAATTCTTTCCGATATAATTGTTGTCACACTTTCGGTGATTGATGCATTTGCACCGTTTACAACATAGAAAAGATATTTTTCTTTGTCGCTTGAACAAGCTGTCTGTGTTCGAATGGTCATGTTCAAAACACACTTTTCAAAAGATGTTTGTTCAAAACTGTCGTCACCTTTATACGAACATTCCAGTTTAAATACAACTTTGGCGATTTTACTGCTGTTGTCACAGTTTTTTTCTAAATTGAATATCAAGTATGAAGCTTTTTCGTCATTAAAAAACTGGCGTTTAAGGGGGTACGTGTTCGCAATACCTGAATTTGTTAAATTAACTTACTGAAAAACACACGCATACACTTACCCTCCGTGTTCTTGGTATAATAATCGTCGCATAGGTGAAATTCGTATTTATTTGTTCCATTATCGACGTTGATGTTGACGGTTTTTTCTTGCAGGTAGGTCAAGTCAAGTCTAAAAAAACATCTGGTAGAGACAGCGAATGTGTTCGTGATTTGAAATTTAGTTTTGTTTACCAAAATCCACCAATTAAAAATTCATACGTGTTAAAAAAGGTCCTAAACATTTTCTGTTACGAGTATCATATATTTTACCCAAAGATTACATTATTTGTATACAATGTGGCCTACTGCAATAGATACAAATATATTTGATATTGCACTACAAGCACTACTTTTTGCGAGATTTGAAAAAATATATTTAATAATCAGAGAAAGAATGGTTATTAGAAATCTACCGATTTTGTCGGGTATGCAGAGCTTACTGCTACATTTTTCCCAATTCCCTAAAACAAATTAATTTTTCGCATGTTGTAAATAACTGTTTGAAGTTGAATCCTTTCGCTGTATAGTGTAAAAATAAATAAAATCTCGAATAGACTTCAGAATGTTCATCTATTTTGTCTAGTGTTTGCATTATTTTTTGGGTATTTATTCCCCAGAGCTAGAAAGGAAACACATCAAACAATAAACGAAAGAAAACATTTGAAACCATGCAAGGTGAGTAAATGTTCTGGACTTTAAGCCAAGCACTAACTGAATTAGCGGAAAATGTTTGGTTATATTGTGTCGTCGATAAGACGCACTTTATTTTGATGGACACCCCAGTTTTCAATTTTATACTTACACCGTATCAGGTTTAGTACTGTTAATTACACATTTCTTCACATGCTGACAAGCTTCAGGTGTTTTCCAAATGAAATTGTAAGTGCAAGGTCCTGTCGAGGGCGCGATTGCCAAGAACTAAAACAACAATTTTTCAAAACTGTAATTTCGCGTAACAACTCGTACCCTTTTTTGCGAACATTCAAAATTAACCACGGTCTTGTAATGACCGAATCCTTTACAGTATGAACCCATCGTGGAGTGCAGAACCAAAGTGTTGTTGTTGACAAGGCGAAGCCCTCCTACTGTTCCCAACGACGTAAATCTGGAAGGAACACAGACAAAAACTCTAATTATTCAGAATTCACCTACACTCACTGACGCTTTATGTTCACTTCCGTTTTGTTCCTCACACAAAACATGGTGTCACCTGTGCATAGTGCTCCTGGACCGCTGATAATCGGTCCGCACACGTTGAATATGTATTCGAGATCGTCGCCGTTCGAGATGACGTAATTTTTATCTCTGTGGGACAGCAGCGACAAGTCGTAAAATACATCACCAGAACTGAGGTAACAGTTGCGAAACGGGGCCTGAGACAAGCACGCTAATCGTGTGAAGATAGTCATGTTGAATTTGCAGCCATCTTCAAGCTGAAACAATCAACTTAGTGGACTGGACACAGTAATTGTATCTGGTTGGGCGCGGATTAAATTTGACACTTTAAGGTCTATACTAACTATGTTCATGTGTGGAGGCGGCGAAGGATCTTCGTAGGAGCAAATAAAATTCACGATGACTTCTCCTCGGTTTTGGCTGTGCGCGCAAGAGGCCCCAGTCAATTCCATTCGTAAAGATCCGCTATCGCTGATCAAGTTTCGGGTGTCCCAACCGACAACAACATCTTTCTGTTGATCAGTCTTCAGGCAAAAACTAACATTTGTAAAGTTATCACACGTGGTATGTATAGGACCACATAAATTAAAAACTAGTTCAGTCTTGCTGTCTGCTGACAACGAATACTTTTTGTCAGTATCTGTATACAGTTTTCGTAAATTTCTGTTGGCAAGTCTGTCACTCATGTAGCAGTTTGAGCCCGTGTAAAACTAAAAACACCATTATGAGTTGGTCGGAAATTGAAAATCTGGTCATAATACATCTACAGGACAGGCCTTTGGTGTCTCCCAGGTCAGCAACGTTACACACTTGTCATACTTCTTAAACACTGGGCCTCGCTCCACTCTCGCACAACTAAATTCAATCTGCGTGCTTTGAAGCACGTGCGAATTATTTGCTGCACACGTAGAGCCAGACACAAACACGGCTCTGATAACGTCGTCTTGGGCTTTGAGCGACGCCAAAATGCTACCCCTGTTTGTGTAATTGTTATTGTGAAGATGACATACTTGGGAATGTTGGTCTACAATTTTAACTGTACAATAGTGCGTCTAAATAACAGCGAACAATTACCAGAACAAATGCCTTCAGTTTGTTTGAGAGACCCACAAATATTCAGCGTAATTCGTCCTTCTGGAACCCCCGAAACTTGCCAACCCTCCTCCCTGTTTAGTGCAGCCAAATTATAATTCAAATTGTCAATAGACGACAAAGCACAGTTTTGGGGCAGTTTGACACAGCCATAGGACGATTCAATTTCGAACCTGTACCGTTTCCCTTGTGTTCGCACCTCCTTGTAACGAGGATTGGCCATCTCGACTTGCCAATTGCACTTGATCAAAACTTGTACCTCTCTGACCACTGCAATTCTCCTTCAAAAAATATTCAATCGCGACGTTGAGACTTACGCCTTCCTCGCTTAAAGCGCCCCCTGGCGGTAAGTTCGTTCTTCGTAACGTCATAAACCAGATGCTGAGAGTCGGTCTGCATCAACGGGACTGACTCGTTTTTCACCATCTCGCAACCGCTTATCTGTGGAGACTTACAGTCGGGATTTGGGCCACACAAAGTCAGACTGAATTTTTTCGATTCGGATTCCACTGGAATGTTGGTGCGGAAGCTTCGCATGTCGATCGTATACGCCCCTTGGATCGTTTCAGTACACTTTGGTCGACAGTCGGGGCGCAGCATCGACACTTCAAAACCGCACTCGTCTTCGTCGTCGGACGGCATCAAACGGGGTTGCAGTTTCGCCGAGTTTGAACACTGGAAGGATATGACCAACGTGTGGTTTTTCTCCGAGTTTGGACATTTGGCTCCGTTTCGAGACACGAGAATCGAGTTGTCGTAATCAGCTGGAAGGTTTAAGGCTAAATTTTTATCCATAAGTAAATAAAATAAATCATCGTAGCCGAACGCACCTGTGCCAAATTCGTGACCTAGATCCACCAGCTGATTTTCTGCCTTTCGTATTAGGCACGAGGCGGTTTGATTTCTACACTTGCTATGTACAGATTCGCACAACGAGTAGTGCAAAGTAAATTCTTTGGTTTCTACTGTCCACACTTTACTGCAAGCCGGATAATTTGTACCCAATGACAAAAATTAAATGATACTCACTTAGGAAAGGTTAATTTGCCGGTGTCAAAGATGAACTCGCAAAAAGTGTAAGTGTCGGTGAAAATCTGAGGAACTGTTATAACAAATGGCACAAGATAAATTCCGATTATCGCCGGCACAGCTACCAAGTTAAAATACATTTTCATTTTCAAATTTGTTTTAATAACAATACGAACACAAATAAAACGTGAACTATAAACAATTTTTATCGCTGGTGATTACATCATTTCCAATAAATCATTAGCCATGGTTGCGCAAAATTTAAGAACTGAGTAACACCCACGGATTGTAACACCAGAGTTATCTCTGCTAACACGTCTTTGCGCTAATTTGTGGTTATGTACACTTACGTGTGATACTTTTGTACACAGTATACACTAAAGACTAAAGCAGGCAAAGCAGTAATACACCGGAAACAACAATATTCTTTTTCTTTTGATTTGAGGTGGGGAATTCACCGGCAACATGTGAGATTTGATCCTCCTGCGAATTTTCTCGCATTATGTTGTCACTTTATCGTGATTAAAGTTACAATCACATTATGTAATAAACAAAATTCGAGATCATTGCCGTCGGAATTCATTTTAGGAAAATGGCAAATGCAATTTTCTAACAAAATATTTTCAATTGGTGCAGCCAGTGAAAAATAGGATTGTGAAAAATTTTGATCGTGGGTAAAGTCACGCCTTGAAATCCATGTTTGTATTAATAATAATGTTTAATAAGTATTTCACACATAAGTATCGAGTAACACCCTTTTAAATGATGCCACTATCACTGGATCCAGTTACGTAGATATTGTATAAACATCGATGATATGATACTAATACCCACAATACATTTATATAACACCATGTATGTAGCTATCTCGATTACATCGTGTACTTCTTCAGATAGACGCTTTCCGATTAATTTTAACATCTTTGAAAACTTGTGGCAACTTGTTGAAATAGGTCGAGTCAAATTGTGAGCCGAAAAAATTTAATTTAAGTTTGCTAACATGTATCTGATCTATCAACTCTTTGTAAATTTCGTTCCTGCGTTTGAAAACCAAAGTAAACGCCTTGTATCCCAAAATTCTCAAGACCTGAAAAGTTAGATCTTGCGAATGGTAAACTCCTTTGTACTTCTGAATTTTTTCATAAACCTTCGACGCATACTTCCTAACGATATTGTCCAAAGTTTCGGCCACGAAATTAAAATCTTCTGTAGAGCTCCTGAGTGCCATAACGGCGGCATCGAATTTGTAAGCTGCGTAGATCATGCCGTTAAAGAAATTTTCCAGGACCGTCCTTTGAGAATTGAAAACCGTGTTCAGTTCCAGCTTGGTAAAACAGTTACTGCTGTAGGAGAACTGCATCGCGCGTTCCAGAAAGATCTTGGCCCTTGGGATTTGCTTTTGCACATTCCACAGCTTGAATCTGTGGCGGATTTCGTACTTGTCGCCGAATTTGTAAAAAGTTTTCACTTCCTTCGTCGCTAAATTGAATAGTTTCCCGCAATATGGAATTTCTTCGTCGGAACTGTTATACAGTATGTTCGTTTTTGTTTTGTCTCTGTTCACCTGATGCACGTCTTTGATGACTGAAATGAATTTGTCCACTTTGTACGCTTCTGTTGAGCAAAAAAAGTAGTCGTCGACGGTCCGATGCATGAAGCAGTCGGAGTCTAATTTTGATAAGAATGTTTTGTCGAGGTAGGTCATGTATAATTCGCATAAGCAAGAAGATAAGCGATCGCCTTGCAGAAGTCCGTGTTTCCATCGGTACACGGTTTTTCCAAATTTCACAAACTGGTTGGTTACATGATTGACCACGAATTTCTTATTACTCTCACTTAGAAATTTTGATTTCAAGCCTAGAACTAAATTGCATAACACTGAGAGGTCGACGTTGCCGTAGGCGTCTCTTATGTCCATTTTAACCCCGTACAGTTTCGCGTCTCCTGTCCTTTGTAAAAATAAATTCCACTCCTCATAAACTGACGCCGAGAAATAAACGTTCATCTCTTTCGCAGCTTGGTAAATTTTGGAAGTTATGGTCTTGTATGCAGCTTTTTTATTATCCGGAAATACACTAACTATTGCTCTAAAATTTTGATCATCGTATTTCCCTTTCGGAATTATCTTCAAAAGACCTCTCGCAGTCCTCACAGTACAAGTCTCGTTTTGAACTAAGTAATTAAATTTCTTCAACTTATTAATACTCCTGGTTTCAAAAGAACTCCATTTTTCTTTCCTAATAAACTGTATTTCGTGTCCATTGTATGTAGTGACAGGCTTGTAGTAAAATGCAATCAAAGGTTTCACAACTTGCTCCAAGACAAATATGTGCGATTTTTTCATTAGAGACTGGCAAAGTTTTTCACCTTTAATTCCACTCAGCCACGGTACTGAGGTGTAATTGTACCCCTTGATAAGAGCCGAAGAGTAAACGCACTCGTAACAAGACTGAGTTAAAATTTTATTTACTACATGGTAAAATACTTTTCTGTGGCGAGTTGTACCAAAATAATCGTTAGGTATTATCACATCTAATAATTTCAAAATCTTTACTGGGGATTTACATTTTACGCTTTTTACTGATCTTAAGTTCTTAAGCATTAAATTCAAGATGGAGTTTAGTTGTATCAAATCATAGTTTCCGCATCTAATTTTTATATTTCTTTGTCGTTTACGTCTAGTTTTCAAGGAGAGTCTAAAGTACATGGTAATGATCCTTTCATTGAATGAAATTTCTCGTAGATTTTGGTATGGTAATTACTTTACTATAGTGAATGTAGCAATTGCATAAATCCTTTTACAACTAGCGCCGTTCCACTCGTTCCAAATGGGAATCACTGGAACTAAAAAGTAACCAGTTAACCGAGTTAAACTGTACGTACTTACTTTCCTGTAAAATTGTTATTTTTCGAAGTCAAATATGTAATAAATAAATTGTAAAATACTATTTGCTTAAAAAAAAGGTGGAACAGTAATTTTTAAAATGTACTTACCTACTCGCCGAACTTAAAACAAATGTGGAAGGAAGCATTAATGACATACCCGCCGATCAGTGAAATATTACTGAAATTCACACGGGGAATCACATGTAAATGCACAATCCCTAGTCACTATTTTCTACAACTTTTCTGTAAAAATTAAGTAATGTTTCTGGGAACTCACACAACAACACCGTAGCCCTTACCACGTGCTGAAAGTTGTAACGGACAGAATGGTAGAATTGTGAATAATACGAGTATTCTGAACGTTACAATTTGCAAATCTAATACAAAAGTAGAACACAAATTTTTCGCATTGTTTAAAATGAAAATGAATCTGTTTTCACAATGTTTAGTTTAATTATGGTTCTTTTAAGTTAAATCCACCGCTTGTTTCTGCTGTTGTGATTGGTTAATCGTAAGTCGGCAAACTGGTTTAGTGACTCGACAGTTTTCTGCAATATCAACCTGAAACCTTTGAAAAATTTGACATTTCTGTCAGTGATTTGTTGTGAATTGTCTCCTAAAGTTTCAGTTAATTCTCTCTAATTATTAATAAAATTGTGAGTATTTTGGTGCCACCGCTTTGGAAAACGAACAATAGTTTAAGTCGGTGTAAGTTTATGTCGGTTGCGTAAACAGGTATAATGATGGCTGAATCAGACGCGACAGTGGAAGCAACAAGGAGATTAAACGTGAAAAAGCAAACTTTAGATGATGCATACGCCGCCCCGGCGAATTTTTTAGAGATCGACGTGGTCAATCCAGTCACCACGATCGGTGTAGGGAAAAAACGCTTCACAGATTATGAAGTGAAAATGAGAGTAAGTAGAGGTGACACCCCCTCAACTGTCAATTCCACTCAAAAACATTCACTTGTAGACGAATTTGCCGGTGTTTAAAGTCAAAGAATCGAGCGTAAGGCGGAGGTACAGCGATTTTGAGTGGTTGAGGAACGAATTGGAAAGGGATAGTAAAATTGTGGTGCCGCCTCTACCAGGAAAAGCCTGGAAGAGGCAGTTGCCCTTTAGGGGCGACGACGGCATCTTTGAGGAAGACTTTATTGAAGAGAGAAGGAAAGGCCTAGAAGTTTTCATCAACAAGTAAGTTTTACCATTTACAAAATAAAATTTTCAATATTCTGAGAATTTTCCTGGTGATCAAATATGATTTAAAATAGAGGTCACCACTATTTATAAATTTTCTCAACAGTATAATGTTTATATGTGAAGTACATGTGCACTTGCACGAGTTATGTTAATTACAATTTCCACATTTCTCTTTGGTCTAAATTAATATATTTTAAGTAATTGAGTAATATTTAGCAAAATGAAATGTAAAATTTAGTTTTTATCATTGCAAACTAAATACATATATCATCAAGTAATGTAAATATGTAGGAAAAAAACGGCGGAAATGTAACGGAATATTATCGTTTTTTGAATGTTATGTAAAGGTGAAAACGATTAAAATGACTTATTTTGCAAAAACACCATTATAGACAGCAACTGTGCCACTGTAGACTTTTTTGGAATTAATTTTAAAAGAAAACGCAACAAAGAGATAACGTAGATATCTGACGAGACCGGTTTATTTCAGGATTGCGGGACACCCGTTAGCGCAAAACGAGCGCTGTTTACACATGTTTTTGCAAGAGCCCCACATTGACAAAAATTACGTCCCCGGTAAGATCCGCAATACGTAAACCAATACAGATGGGATAAGTAGATTCTTTAAATTCCATCCTTTCATTTTATATGTATTGCTGCTGCAAGTTTCACACGTTTTAAATTAAAATTAAGTACTTTATTATAATCTTTTTTCTCTATTCTCAAAAATTATGTATGTATGATTGTATATGTTATGATTGGTAGTTTTTTAAGATGAAATGAAGCCTGTTATATTTTCAAAACTAAATCGATGAATTTAGACAAAAAAAAAATATAAGTTTAATATGAAAAGTGTTTGATTCCATGCTATCTCTTGTGAAATACTAGGCTTTATGTATAGATTATGTCAGTTATGTATTTACTCAAATAAATTTATTTATATCACTTCGGAACTATACATTCATTTTGACCGCACCGTCTTTGCCATCCTTTCCACGTGTTTTCATTTCTTGCCACGTGTTTCGCAGCGTTCTGAAACAATAAAATGCTCTTTCATTGCGAACGCTTCAAGAAGCACCAAAGAACTTTGGCACGCTCTATCTAGTTCTTACACGGCCTCATTGTACAGATCGTCAGTGTTGGGTAACACAACCCTCAACAAGTCGACGCATGGAATAACCACGATAGTCAAAAATTGCACTTGATCCTCGGGTATCGTGTGTTGCTTCTCCCTGTCCATGATCGACAAGGGGTGCAACCCCATCTTTTTTTCCATGTCACCTTGATGATAAAACTCGCCTTAAATTGATCCGTGTGAATCGTGACAAATCAAAACCGATCAACAATACGGTAAAGGTTGTCGGTGATCCTCTTGGCCACGAAGAACGGCTTGCATTGACCCGAGAGATCGCAGCTCGTCATCATTATGGCTTTGACGAAGCTGCGGTGCGTCGGATTGCCCCAGTCGAAGACGCTGTCGTTGCAAATCTGGGCCAGTTTCGCCCTGAACTTGAAGTACAACGCCAGATCCGTGGCCAGTATGGCTTCTTTGATTTCCTTCGAGATGATTTTGTAGGTGTTCTCCGACAAGTTGCTGTAAATCTCGCAGTCATTCAGTATGGTCATGGTCACGCGAAAGTGGTGATTTTCCAAGAACGACTCGTCGTAAAGCTGTGCCAGGTCGTCGTTGATCAGTTGCAAGAAATTGTTGGTGAATCCTCCGTGGTCCAAATCGTGGCACAGCGCCGCTATTATCAGCGCTTTCAACTGAAAATAACCCGATCACTTTTGTTGTTTTTCTCCCGTTTGTTAATACTTCGATGACTGAAAATTTTTTCAGGTTGCGCCGTAAAATCGCGTGCATACAGTGGCACACGTTGAACGCGTGCTCAAAGTTGTGGTACGGATTGGTCCTGTACAGCTTCCTCGCCGAAAGAATGAACTGCATCATGTTTTTTACGTTGATTTCAGACACGTGGACCACTTGCAGGATCATGTAGAGGCAGTACTGCGGCATTTGCGAGAACGAATTCAAATTAATGTACCAGCTGAATCTGAAATCGATCGAACAAAATTGGTTGCGTCTCGGTGTTTCCGTAGAGACACCCACTGATAGAAATCTGGCGGGATCTTCGGATCGGGGTGGTGGATGAAGTCGTCGACGTCGTGTGCGCACGGTTTCAGCTGCAGCCGTAGCAGTTTCAAGGACACGTTGCTGACGTGCATCTGAAACAACCGTTTGAAGGCCGGCTTCAAGGTTTTAAAAAAAATACCATCTTGTTCATCTCGAGGTTGACTTTGGTGTAGTGTAGTGCTAAGGCGCAATACACCGAGAACGTTTTGAATAGATTCTCGTCCGTACCCGTAAAATATCCACCGTTTTTTTTATTGACAACTTGCACCACTCCCAGAATTCCCTCCACGCCCATTATGGGCATGCACAGTATCGATTTTGTGGTGAACCCAGTTTTCTGATCGATCTCCTTGTTGAATCGGGGGTCGTTGTAGGCGTCTTTGATGTTGACGGCGACTCCTGTTCTCGCCACCAGTCCCGCGATCCCTCGTTCTTTGCCGAATCGAATTTTCGTGTTTTTCTTGTGCAAACCGGTGTCCTGCTCGTCTATCCCTTCGTCGAACAAGTCTGCCACCAACTCGTCGTTTTCTTTGTCTATGATGAAAAACGAACCGCGTTCTGCACCAAGAGTTTGCTTGGCGAACCTCTACAAAATCAAAACTGTCGAGATACATGCAAATCTCGATTGCTGCACTTACGACCACGTCTGAAATCATTTTCTCCATCATTACGGTGTCAGAGAAGTAGTTTTTGGTCAAGTCGAGGAGGTACTCGTTCAGTTCTTGTTGTTTCTTGAGGGCCACTCTTTGCTGGTTTTGATGGATGGCAGCCCCCATCCAGCCGGTCACCACGATGGTGATTTTCAAGTCGTCTTTAGAGAAAGAACCTTGGTTTACCTGCCTGTACAGTTCAATCACAGCAAGACATTCTCCGTCTGGAGTCACCACGGGTACGCACAGTACCGACTTGATGGCGTCACCTGAAACTTTCAAAGTCACATTCTGCTCTTCCTACATAAAAATGTACACCTTTCCGCGCTATTCCTTCCGGGAAGCGTTCGTCGCGGACGACATCGTCCAGCATGACGTACTCCTTTCTATTGGCGACAAAAGCCGCAACAATTGTACCTTCTTGGATCCTCCACCTCGTCTTGGGCCTTTCTAATTTACGCGTCAAATAAATCTCGTTGGTTGAAGAATCTACCATGTACAAAGTGACCCCAAAGGCTTTGGTTACATTTTTTAAGACATCACACGTCTCGTGTAGCAGTGACGGTAGGTCTACGCTATCGGTCAGAAAAGACGATAGCTCCCTAAGAAGCACGCTGGGCGTCTTTTGCAGGAAGAAACTGAACAGTCTGTCTTCTCCTGGTATGTTCTGAGCGCGTCTGCCATAAGGGGACCTGAATTGACGAGGACTACTCTCGATACTCCTCGTCGTAGGAGATTCATATCCTGGGTCCCTTTCGTACGTTCGAACTGAGGTTTCCACCATTTTTAAGCAATAGCTCTCTCAATAAAAAATAAATTTGAAATAGCAAATGACAAGTATTTGAAGTATAAATAACAACTGGCGTTTGTTTTCCATGACGACTCGATCTTAAAAATTCAAAAATGTCGGTTGACAGTTGTTGACAGTTATTTTCAACACTTCACACACTGACAATTGCTTTATTTGTTCTATTTATTTCAGTTACATTTGCATTATTTATTTAATAATTATATCGTTTCTCTACTATGGAGTCATCTTGACGCCAACACTTTTTCCCTCTTACGTCAATTATGTCTTGCCAAGTCGAAGTTAATAACCTGTTCGGACATTTGTGTGATCCCTGTTATTTAAAGTGAAAGATCTTACTTGGCATCATTGTACAGAACCTCCGTGTTGGGTAAAAGTTGTCTCAAGAGATCGAGACACGGCAAGGCGACGATTGTCAAAAACTGGACTTGATCCTCTGGAATACTGTGCGACTTCTCTCTGTCCATTATGGATAATGGACACAGACCCATCTCTTTTTCCAAATCACCTTGACGATAGAATTCGGCTGAAAACTTTGACTTCTAAACAGTTCCAATCAAACTAACGGGCAAACCTCACCGTAAAGACTGTCCGTGATTCTCTTGGAGACCAAGAACGGTTTACACATTCCCGAGAGATCGGAAGTAGTCATCATGATACCTTTCAAATACGTACGATGCACTTGATCGTTCCAATCAAACTCTTTCTTGCTACAGATGTGCTCCAGTTTTGATTTGTTTTTGAAATATATCAGCAAATCAGTCGCGATGATCGCGTCTTTTATTTCCTTGCGCAAAGTGTCGTAATCCTCGGGCGTAAAACCGATAAATACTCTGCACTTCTCCAACAAGAGCGCGGCCACATAGTAATGGTGATTTTCCAAAATCGAAGATTCATACAGATACGATAAATCGTCCTTCGTTAGTTCAAGAAAATTGTTAGTAAAACCTCCATGGTCTAGATCGTGGCACAAAGCAGCGACGATAAGTCCTTTCGCCTGAAACTCAACAGTTCACAGTTCGTCTCGTGTTTTTTTTTCAATACTTCGATATGCGTAAACACTCTTGGATTGCGCTTAAGCATGAGGTGCATGCAGTGGCAGACGTTGAAAGCGTGCTCGAAGTTGTGGTAGGGGTTTCTTCTGTAGAATTTTTTCACGGAGAGAATGTACTGCATGCCACGTTCCAAGTCGAGTTCGGTGGGTTTCATTATTTGTAACATCATGTACAGGCACAGCTGGGGCATTTTGAAGTGATCTTCTGTATTGATGTACCAACTGAATCTACAAAAGATTTGTCATTTTTGGTAGCGCATCACAAACCACCTACTGGTCAAATCCTGAAGGAATTGTCACTTGAGTGTTGTGTAAACAATTCACGATGTCGTGGACGCAAGGATTCTGTTGGAGGTGCAACATTTTCAAAAAGCAATTGTTCAGTTGTTTCTAAAAAGGAAAAAATGAAGCGAGTGGAGTAGAGTCGTCGTTTCGTTACAGTGTTGTGCAACTGTTTCGTCACTTTAGTGTAGCGCAAAGCTAAAGCGCAATACACCGAAAAAGTTTTGAACAAAATCTCGTCGGTGCTTGAAAAACTACCACCGCTCTTCTTATTTACAACTTGGACCACACCCAAAATCCCTTCTACTCCCATTATGGGCATACAAAGTATAGATCTTGTAATAAAACCGGTCTTCTGGTCAATCTCCTTGTTAAATCTGGTGTCTTTGTAAGCGTCTTTGACGTTGACTGTGATCCCCGTTCTTGCAACCAACCCGGCGATTCCACGTTCTTTGGCGAAGCGAACTTTCTGGGCCTTCTTGTATTGAGGGGCGCCTTCTTTGTTCTCTTCGTCACCTTCGTCGAACAGATCGGCGATTAAGTCTTCGCTGTCTCTGTCTATTATGAAGAAGGTACCTCGTTCGGCGTTCAGTGTTACTTTGGCAAATTTCTGCAACGATTGAAAGAAGCCTCCAAGTCTGATTCTTGGTACTCACCACAATCTCCGATATCATCTTCTCCATGACCACAGTTTCGCCGAAGTAGCACTTGGTCAAGTCGAGCAAGTAGTCGTTGAGTTCTTGCTGCCTCTGGAGCGCCAGTCTTCGAGAGTTTTGGTGAATAGCCGCTCCCATCCATCCCGTCACTATGAGAGTAATTTTTAAGTCGTCTTTAGAAAAGGGATTGTCGAACAGTTGCTTGTGCAACTCTATCACGGCGAAGCAAGCTCCATCGGGGGTGACCACAGGAACGCACAAGACCGATTTAACTCTCTCACCTACAATACAAATCGTCGTGTCACCAACAACACAAAATATTTGCATACTTTCATATCCTATCCCTTCCGGAAATCTGTCGTCTTCGAGAATGTCGTCCACCAACACGTAATCCTTCTTGTAGGCAACGTACGCTGCGGTAGTTGTCCCTTCTTGAATCTTCCACCTGATTTTTTGCCTGTCAGGGAGCGGAGTCTTGCGACTCTGATAGATCTCGTTCGATGTAGGATCCATCATGTATAGAGTCACTCCTGCAGCTTTTGTCACATTTTTCAAGACCTCAGCAGTCTCGTGCAACAACGAAGGCAAATCGACACTATCAGACAGAAACGAAGACAAGTCTCGAATGAGAACGCTTGGTTTCTTCTGGAGGTAAAAAGTGAAATGTTTGCTTTCTTCGACTTCATGGGGCTTCTGACCTTTTCGCACGATCCGCACAAAAGGCGCGATCACGCGTTTCGTCGCCTTGTCACTGATCGGAAGATCTGTTGGGACGATTTGTTTTCCTTCATCGGTGTGGGCTGAGAGAATTTTCTTCGCCACTTTACTAGTAACTTTCGGCATTTTAGGAAATTGTAAAATATGTGTATATTCGCAAAAGAGATTAAGTAAATGACGCTGTCAATCAAACTAGAAACAAATTGTTCTGCGGAACAACTTGATTAAAATTTCAGGGAAACAGGATTAAATAAAACGCTCAAGTACAAAGCGTCTTTATTGATGAATTTTATTGATACGTACTAACAATAGAATCATCTTGACGCCAAATTTTCTTACCCCGTGTGTCTAGTATATCTTGCCAAGTCGCGCGTAACAATCTACAAAAAGCTTTGTTTAAAAATATTTCAACAGTGAGAGTCATTACAAAGCTCCTGAATTCAGTTCTCTCGTGTTTGGTAACATAGCACGCAAGAGTTCAACACAAGGTATAACAACAACGTTCAAGAATCGGATCTGATCTTCGGGAATGCAGAGTTCCTTGTCCCTGTCCATCACCGACAACGGACACACTCCCAGTTCTTTTTCCATGTCCCCCTGCCGATAAAATTCGCCTGAAACAATTTTGTAAAAAGAGTGAGGTTATACAGGGTAATTCTGAAATAAGTTTGGAAAAAAAAACAATAATTGGTGACGATGAGAAGAAGTCATAGACAAAAAAAATTTCTTATAAAAGTTTTTTCGTTTTCGAGATACAAATGATTGAAAATTTGGTAAAAATTGCAAGTACGCTGCTGCGTTAAAGGTGATTAATTGATTATCCTGGTAGTTTAGCAACAATGATGATCAAAGTTGAAAGGTGCCCGTCAATCACAAACGTGATATTATTCTTTTCGATCATTTCCATAGAAACATTTACAAAGGAATGTGCTTGCACCTACTACTTTATTGTGGAGTTGATGTAACAATGGTAATTTCCATCCTTTTGTATTCCCCAAAAGTCATTTACGCATAATTATTTGGTGTCAAGGATACTCCATTTTTTTCCAAACTTATTTCAGAATCATCCTGTATAATTATTATAATACGATCAACAAAAAAGAGATAAGAGGCGGCTATGGAAAACAAAATTTCTGAAAAGGTTAGACGTAACTTTATAAACAACTGTGACGTGTCAGTTGTGACACTTGACATTTTAACGTGAACGAACAAAATGGTTCACTCGAAAATACGAAACATTCGTGATTTTCGAAATTGAAATGATATTTTAACCTCTCTTTATGACAGGTTTTGCTTTCTGTAGACTCCTTTGCCTCTTTTTTTGTTGTTGTTGTGCATGTGGTTATACTAACGATAAAGACAGTCCGTTATCCTTCTGGCGGCTAAAAACGGTTTGCATTGTCCTGACAGATCGCACGTGTTCATCATGATGGACTTGATGATATCACGATGAGAGTGGTCAACCCAGCTGAAAGTTTTCGAATTGTACAGTCTAATCAAACGCACTCGACTCTCAAAATATAAAGCCAAGTCTGTAGCCAGGATGGCTTTGTGTATTTCCTGATAGAATAACTTGGTCGTTTGTTCGGTGAAATTCGTGAAGATATCGTAGTCTTTCAACAGCATGTGGGTGGTTTGCCAGTGGTGATTTTCAAGAATCGATGTTTCATACAGCAGGGCCAAATCATCCCTTATCAGTTGCAAGAAGTTGTTGGTTAAACCCACGTGGTCTATATCGTGACAGACGCATGCTATCAATAACGCTTTGACCTGGAATTTGTTGATTTTCATCTGAGAAAAACCACGTGACGCGTTGTTTACTTACTTCTAATTTTGAGAATTTCTCGAAATTTCTTTTTAAGATGACGTACATACAATGGCACACATTAAAGGCATGTTCGAAGTTGTGATACGGAATGTCTCTGTAAAATTTTCTCGCGGTCAAAATGAACTTCATGAGACATTTCACGTCGATTTCTGAAACGCTGATCAGCTGGAAAATCATGTAGAGGATGTACTGAGGCATTATATCCACCTCGTCTGTACTGTTGATGTACCAGCTGAAACTGAAAGCGAAGTGATAAAGCCGACTTGCGGGACTCTCTTACGAATCAAAGTCCGGCGGAATTTTTACACGAGGGTTTTCTACGAAGTAAATATAGTCATGTATACAGGGTATTTGTTGAAGACGAACTAATCTCAGAATCACTTCGTTCAAATGTCGCTGCCTATGAATTTGTGTGTGGACGTTGGTGTAATGCACAGCCAACGAACAATACAACGAGAAAGTCTTGAACAAATTTTCGTCATTGCTCGAGAAGCAACCGCCGTTCCTCTTGTTGACGACTTGGACGACACCTAGAATGCCTTGTGAGCCCAGGATGGGCATGCACAAGATCGAGCGCGTTATGAATCCGGTCTTTTGATCGATCTCCTTGTTGAACCTGCTGTCGTTGTAGGCGTCTTTTATGTTGACCGTGACTCCCGTTCTCGCCACGAGACCCGCGATTCCTCTCTCTTTGGAGAAGCGGACCTTCTTGCCGCCGCCACCGCCGCTTTCGGTTTCGCCTCCTTCGTCGAACAGATGCGCCACCATCTCGTCGCTGTCGGGGTCGATGATGAAGAAGGAGCCGCGTTCGGCTCCGAGGGTGATTTTGGCGAATTTCTGCAAGAACATCAGCGCGTGCTGTCTTTATTTATGCTGATACGTACAACCACTTCGCTCATCAACTTCTCCATGAGGACGTGGTCTTCGAAGTAACACTTGATCAAATCGAGGAGGTAGTCGTTCAGTTCTTGCTGCCTCTTCAGAGCCAGTCGTTCTTGGTTTTGGTGGATGGCGACTCCCATCCACGAGGTTACCATCACGCAGATTCTCAGGTCGTCGAGTGTGAACGCGTTCTTGTAGATCGACCGCACCAGCTCGATGACAGCGAAGCAGTCGCCGTCTGGAGTGACCACGGGAATGCACAGGACCGACTTGGGGACGGTGCTTCCTACGATAATCACGTCATTTTGATGATTTACCACTTGTGCGAGTGTTGCCTTCATATCCTACTCCTTCGGAGAATCTTCCGTCCATGAAGACGTCCTCCACCAGCACATACTCTTTGATGTTGGCCACGTAAGCCGCCACGATCGAGCCATCTTCTATTTTCCACTTCACTCTGTGCCGATCCTTAACTGCAAAGCTCTGGCTCTGGTAGATCTCGTTGGTCGCTCTGTCGACCAAATACAGAGTGACCCACGACGCTTTGGTGACTTTTTTCAAGACGTCGGACGTTTCGTGGAACAGCGAAGGCAAGTCGACACTATCTGACATAAAAGACGACAGGTCGCGTATGAGAACGGCGGGTTTCTTCTTAAGGTAAAAGCTGAATTGTTCATCTTCTACTTGTTCTTTGTTTTTCTTCGGGACGGTGACGAATGGGGCTATCACACGCCAAACAACGGATTTTTCTTTGATTATTTTCGGGGCTATCTGGTGGTCGGGCCTCTGCACCTTAGCCTTAGATTTCTGACGGTGCCCATGCCTTTTCTTAACTATGTGAGCCATTTTCACATAATTTTGTTACTTAAAATAGAATAAACTACATTAAATTTGTCACAAACCGTGACAAATACACTACTACTACTATCACTAGTCTAATGACAACTACAACTAACTTAAAAAAACTTGTTGCTAGATTGCATTTTATCGGTCAAAAATCGAGTTGTCCACGTGGTCAAAAAATTTGAAGCTGGAACCGGTGCATCCACCAAAACAATGAAACACAACATAAAAATAATTTTTCTTTATTTATTGCTTAATCATTATTATTGTATGTGAGATAAAATCAGCTTTTCAGAATCGGGCGTACCCTTCACACACTTCAAAGGATCTTCTTTCACCAAGGCAGAACTAATCGGCGGAGACGACCCCGGACTCGACGGATTCGACTCCACCAACGTCTCTCTCTCATCCGTTGTATTCCTTTTCCCTTTGTCATCAATTTCTCTGCGGTGTGGCAGTGCATATTTCAACTTGTTCCAAAAGTAGGGATCCCCCCATTTGACGTAGGTGTTAGTTGTTAAGTAATTCTTCAGTTCTGGGTCGAGACCGTCTTCGTCAAGTTCCCCATATAAGACTATAATAACTCTGGCTCGTCCATCGCTCATCGCTTGAGTGTGAGCAGTCCGAAACTCCATCTTCCCCCAAACACTTGTCAAGTAGTTTTGCGAAAGCACCACCAGAGTGCGTCGCGACGCCAAAACCGAATTGGTTATGTGGGTGGTGATGAATTCTCCAGGTTGCCAGTTTCTGTGGTGCAGACACACTTTGTAAGGTCGAGGACCACGCTCTAACACTGGCAGCAGAGAGCGAACGACGAAATTTTCGTCTTTGTGGGAGTAGCTGATGAAAACGTCGAAGATTTTGTCTTTGTCGAGTGCCTCCTCGGTGACCCACCACAGACACAAGTTCTTCGCAAAGAGCCAAATTTTGATTCTTTGCTTGTAACGGTAGTACAAAGCGAGTGAAATCGAACACATCAGTAAAATTGAAAGTGTCAGTGCGATGATGTGAGGTGTTCGCGTAACGGGGCACACTGCTTTGGTGTCAAAGTTCACCAAAGAAGTGGTTGTGTTATCGCAGAGAACGTTAGTAATGTCCACCTGAAACGGTTGAGCGGAGATTTAAGTCGATCCAAAATTTTGTCAAGCTCACGTGTCCTGCGTGCTGCCGAAGAAATCTTACTAGAGGTTCAGTGTTGCATTCGCACAACCATGGATTATTATCGAGAGTCAAGTCGACTAAATTGTTTAAATAATTGATCAATTTATCATTTAATTTGCTGATGCGATTGTGATCCAGTCGCAACACCTAAAAATGCATGTTAGAGAGTAATCAAAATTAAATTGGTTTTACCTCAAGTTTCGGAGGCAACCACGACAGCGAAGTGATATTATTGTGCGACAAAAACAATCCTGTTACGTTGTCGTAACCCTTTAAGCTCCAGTCTGGTCCAGTAATTAAACTATTATTTTCTAAATGTATTTCAGTTTGGTTAAATCTAACACCATCCAGTCCAGTTAATAAGATTTCAGGAAATATAGAGAAATTTTTGTTGGAACAGTCTACAACGACGGACGTATCAAGCGGCCTCCAACTACACAAACACTTTTGCGGACAGCCCGTATATCGAGCTGCGATCTCTTCCAATGAACATGTTAGAAGTGACGGTGACAAATACTTTATTTTCGTATTTTTCAATTTCGGTGGACCTCTGCACTTTAATTCTTCTTCAAAAGGAAATGATTCCAATTCGTAGGAAAAGTATTTTACCAAGTTGTAAATGTTACAGTCGCATTGGATGGGATTATGTTTTAAAAAAATTTTCGCATTTCCATAACTTACGGTTCTAACAAAATTAACTGTGGCTGTGTTGTGATCTTCAAATGGTTTTGTCACCGTGTGAAGGTTGTTAAACTGAAATTTAATCATTTGATTTTTTGTAAACAAAATAGAAAATCTTACCGTAATATTCGTAATTTTGTTGTAAGTTAAATTTAGGAATTGTAAATTCTTTGTAGTTTCTAAGTCAAACATATTCTCCACTTGCGTTATATTGTTCTGACTTAAATCGATACTTCTGATATTAGGAATATCTTTCATTAAATTAAAACGTCTTAAGGAATTCTGGGAGAGATTAATTATTTGTAGATTGGGGGCACCTCGAAATGAATTTTCATTATAAATTTCCTTAATCCTATTTCCACGAAGATTGAGTTTTGTCAAGTTGTTTAAACCAACAAAGACTTTACCATTCACATGGGTGATTAAATTGTTTTGAAGAAAAAGACTCGTTAGTTGTTCTAATCCTGCCAAATTTGGAATATTTCTCAATCTGTTTCTTTGCAAATTAATCTCGTGCAGATTTACAAGTCCTTCAAAAAGACTTTCAGGTAAATTTTTCAAACGGTTTCTATCTAATTTAATAATGTTTAACGTTGTTGTATTTCTAAAAATATGCTGAGGTATTGTACGTATATTACACTGTACTAGGAAGATTTTTGACAGCGACAAATTTGAAAACAAATAGTCAGACAAATTCAAAGTCCCACTTTGGTCCATTACCACAGACTTCAGTCTTTTATTGTGTGCAAATAAGTTTGACGGTATTGTAGTTAAACTGTTTCCGAACAGCTTCAAATTCCTCAAATTTTTCAACATCTTGAACGCGTTTATTGAAATTTTCTCAATTTTATTTATACTCAGTACGAGACTGTGTAAATTAAACAGTCCTGCAAAAGTGAATTCTTTAAGCGTTGTCAACTGGTTGCCCGATAAATCCAAAACTTGCAACTTGTTCAACGGCTGAAATATATTGTCTGGTAAACTTTTAAGATTGCAATCTGAAACATCAAGAAACGTCAAGAGCGGGATGTGTCTGAACATGTTTCGTTTCAGCTTCATATTGTTATTTTGTAAGCTGAGATTAGTCAGATTTTGAGTATTTACAAAAACATCTTCTTCTAGTTCTATTATTCCGTTGTTGTTCAAGTACAGAGTTGTTAATTCGCCGAGTGAGTGAAAATAGTTTGCAGTTAGAACGATATTTCCCATTTCTGAGTGGGAAAACGCCAAAGAAGTTATGCTATTAATCGAAAACCGCTCCAAAATTTCGTGAAAGTTCTGTTGTGGTAGAGGGCAAGACTCCAGAAACAATTCGTTTACGTCACTAATGGTAATGTTTGGCAATTCACAAATGTTCAATTCTTGCAGTTGTTCTGAACATTCTATCGCTAAAGTGTCTTCTGTCTTTGTGATTATGGTGGGATTTATGCCCCCAGAACACTCACACTCAAATGGGTCTTCTCTGCACGAACAATCAGTCTCGCAATTCATTTCGCAAAGACAAAATTGAAAGTGCAAAACGAGCAGTGTCAAGATTCGTGTAATTTGCATGTTTGAGATCTGAAGCAACATTTATTTGTTTTGAGATAGTACAAGTTTAACAGACTTACTGAAGTTCGATGGCATCGGTTATCATCAAAGATGAGAAACACAGTGGATCAAGCTTTAAATGTTTTTGTAAAATGCATCGCCACCCATTGGAGGTAAATGTGCCAAATAAGTGGAAGCATGAGTATCGAGGTAAATATGTACTTATGAGGATATGTTTGTTAGGATTATTCGGGGAAATAAGATAAGTAAGTTTGATAACAATAATTCGATTGTATATATACATACCGAAATGATAGACACATCTATTTGAAAAAAATAAATATTAAATGGTAAATATTTGAAACGGATATTTCTCCGTATCAAATTCAAAGAAACGGTGAATAAAAATACATAAATAAAAGTAAAATTCGAAATAGTATTCCTTTTATTGATTCACCAACTTGTATTTGTTTTAGAAAGTGTCACAGAAATTATCAGGTATACTCAATTGCCCTAGTGGTTGAGAAATTCCAGATAATTTTGTGTTAGTGATACCAGAGGTGATACGAGTGTCTACTGTTGTAAAAATTCCCGACTGCGTTGCAGAACGAAATTTAACAGCAGACACGAGTGGGTCACTAACAAATTTTTATGAGGTGAATACTCGACATTATGATCGTTTTTAACATACCTAAACAAATCAAACAACCACCTTTCGAAAATTAATACATGGCTCTTTTTATTGAGCAGACCTTATATTAGTAGACCTTGGAAGATATAGCTGTTTATCATTACGTGCCCACGTGGATGCAGACAACCAATAGAAATTAAAAAAAAAATGGCAAATGTAAATAAACATAACCTAATTTGTTGTGAATTTGTTTTAATAATGTTTTTATACACGTTTTGGTATAAATTTTAATGAATGAGTGTTAACGGTTTATATGCTTTAAGATCGAGTTTTATTAATGTTTATGCGAAATGTCTTTTATTACCGCGATCAGAATCGTTAACGTTGATTTTTACATGTCGGCCCCCCTTCAAGATTTAGATGTTATGTACTCAGACTTCAGGGGGTCTTCAATACCACAAGTACCTGTTATACGAATATTTGGATCGTCGGATGCAGGTTAGTGCACAAAATCAAATTTCTTTGGTTGATTTTCACGTCATAGGAAAAAAAATTTGCTTGCACGTACACGGCGTATTTCCGTATTTGTATATTCCATATGATGGATCAGAAGAACCTAATTGTCTAAAGTATCAAATAGCTGCCAATATTGATAAGGCCATTAACATTTCGTTTGGCCAAGCCTCATCAACTGCTCAACATGTCTATAAAATTACTTTAGTGTCTGGAATGTGAGTTGAATAAGCCCCAAATTGCCCAGTCTTATGCAACTACTTTCAGACCATTTTACGGCTACCATGCACGAGAGCACCAGTTTTTCAAAATCTTTTTGTTCAACCCGTCGCTAATCCGCAGAGTGGCGAACATGTTACAGAGCGAAGTGATCTTAGGGCGCCTCTATCAACCCCACGAATCACACATCCCCTACATTTTACAGTTCATGATCGACTACAACTTGCACGGCATGAGCCGAGTTTTGCTGAGTGAACTAAAATTCAGAACAAATTCGCCCCCCAAACAGAGTACTTGCGAATTGGAAGCGGATGCGTTATGCGAACACATTCTGAATCGTCTGGAGGTGGCTCAAGGCAACTTGGGAGTCAATCCAGGCATCGCCGCTTTGTGGGAAGACGAGAGACAGAGATTAAGGGACAAGAACGAAGATTCACAAATTGGACCGTGTCTCACACTCGACAATTCTCAAGTAGAACCCACAAAGACCCATAAGATTTTTAAAAGGGCTCTCTCAGAAAAGCTGTGTTTGTCGGAAAACGTCGCCGAAAGTGTTGATCAAAGCATTAGTGTGTATCCAGCAGAAACGCCAAGAGATAGAAGTCTCAAAAATGCATCTTTTATTGAAGTGCATTCGTCACACTCGACCAGTGCCGACGAGTCTGTGGACTTGAACGCAACTTTTGATGATGACGCAAAAGATTTGTTTGAAATTTTGCAAGATCTAGGAAGGAAAAATGTTGAAGTTGAAGAAGTCGACAGTATTTTGTCGCAGACACAGAAAGAAGAAGAAGAGGAAGATGGTGAAGAGGAGAATTTTTTGGATTTGAGCATCTCCATGGCTGACACTACGCCGTTTAAGAAATTCATTGACAGTCTTAAAGATGATGAAGAAATGAACACATCCAGTGATCTTCTTGATACTACTCTAGTTCCACAACTAGATGGACAGAATGATGGATCAAGTGATGAGGAAAGTGGTAGAAGCAAACGAGTAACACAGACAAGCAAAGGGGCTTCAAAGTATGTCGCTTTGCCCATTTTTCTATCGTCTCCATCAGTTAATAACAGAACTCAAGGTAGCTTCTCATTTATTTTCACTTATAATCTTGTAAGAATATTAATTCTTTCCGGAAATTGTTTTAAGTGCGTTCCAACGAAAAATAATTTCCGGATATGAATTAATCCTCGAATGCAGATTCGGTAAGAAAATCGTAACGACAAAAACCCTGAAAAGAAGTATGTAATCCATTTTTAGATTGTGTAATTTAATAAAATTTGACATCTTTAACAGCAAAAAATGTCCACTTAATAATCACAGTTATATAGATTTTTTCCAAACAATTTTGTTGTTGTATTGGTCATTGCTCGTGAACCAATTTTTCTATTGGTCATATCATTAATGACTTAATGAGTGTCGTACGGTTTTCGACTGTAATTACACGAGAGGTCTTTTTTTGTCCGGATAAATTGAATTTTTTTACGATAATTTGGTTGCTTGGTAAATTGACGACACAAACCACCCGATAAAAAAACGAGTCCGAAGGGCAATTCTCATATACCGAGTGACTATAAATGATTGAAAATTATTTTGTTATGTTGGTAACACATTTGAAATCTTTAGTTGGCGACATCGTTGGCATGACACACGTAATTTTTAAAATTGAAACAAACGTCAAAAAAATCTAAATCGACAATGCACTTCGTGACTTAACCTAACCTAAATAGAAATGACTGACAGATAATGCACGACAAGACTTGCACTACCAACTGCATCAGTGTTGCCAATCCACTATTTTCTTTCAATCATTTATAGTCACTCGGTATATCTGTCCCGAGGTATATTCGGAAGAGAATCGCCCGAAAAATTTTTTCCCTAGGTCAATTATATCGGAAATTTTCCCTAGGGAAAATTTCCGCTTAATTAAATTGTGATTGGTTGCTATTCAAACAATTCGGAGTTGTGATTTGTCAATATAAATCATGTGACATTTGAGGGCGATTCTCTTTGAAATTTATTATTGTACCATGATAAAAATTTGTCATCAAAGTTAGCCATGAAAAACAAAAGTTGGTGTCTAAAATTTTATAATCTAAAATGTCATTACTGTCATTTAGGCACTAAACGTGTTGTGTTTTTCAATTTACGTAAGATGGTTTTTACTGTGGATTACACAAAAATTATACTCGAGTTTTACTTTGTGACAGTTCTCCTATTCCCATAGCAGGTAAGTATGTACATAAAAATTACATGAATCACGCAAAAACGCTGAGTTTTGTTTTTCATAATATGTAACTTTGATAACATTTTTTTGATCATGTCGCATAACGTCAAAAATTCAACATTTACAGTTGACTTATCTGGTTAATTAAATAAGAAATGGTTTCCTTGAATTAAACTAGAATGCGTCAAGTTATATTTATTTAATTTCATGATCTATTAGTGTTAACAAATGAACACTATTTCGCAACTTTAACATTCTTGAAATTTATGTGGTGTATTTTAGAGTTACAGGAAGGATCTGAGGGAAAACTTTCTGATGATTTAGATCACGTTAAGCGCAAGTTAAACTTTAAAACTTCATCTGAAGTCACAATTTGTGAAGATAGTTTGGAATGTGAATATAAGTCAGAAGATAAAGAGAACATTTGTAAAGTGGATACGTTACCGAATCAGGATAAAGTTGAAGAATTGATGGAAGAAAATTCTAGAGAAAGTTTAGCCCAATCAGAGGGTCTCACAGTTGCTGAGTTGTACGATTTGCGGACCAATTACAGGCCTAAAGAGGGTTGTTCTACTAAACTGACACAAAATTCACAAGTTTCTGAATTAAAATTGTCTTCAGAGTCGAGCAGCGACTTGTTGACTCCGAACCAAGTCAACGGATACGATTCAGATCAAGTATCTCGCCAGTCTTGTAAACTTTCGCAAGACTTGACCCCAACTCCCGATCTCTCATTGTCACAAGAGACGAAATCTGAACCAAAGCCGGTCAGTAACGAAAATTCACGATTAAATTATTGCGTGATAACACCGAAACGCAAACCTCCGAGCAGAGACGATGTCATAAACAGCTTGGAAACCTTGAACATACCGAAAATTGTGCATCAAGTTCCGTTTTACGGCGACGTTTCGGACGTTACCGGAAGCGTCGAGATCGGACATTCGGTGTTGAAAATACACAGCAAAACAAGCGCACATCTTGAGGACTGGAAAACGCATTTCAACGGTTTAGAAGCGTACAGAAAAAAAACAATGCCTGCAAATGTAAAGTGGTCGCATGAAAATATCAAAAAACTAAAACTGTCTTTTTGTAGTGCCGCACCGTGCGTTATCACTCCCGTGAAGCGACCACCAACGGTTGAAGAGGTCGAAGAGTGGTTGAAAAAGAGATCTGAGGCGCCGCCGAAACCGAAAGTAGAGAAAGAGGAGATCAAGAAGATTCGCGTTCCGCTGAGTCCAGGTCGGCTCGAAGAGAGCGACATGGAACTGTCTTTGACGATTTCACCTTGTGACAATGACACCACAGCACGGTCAGACTCGACAACTACTAGTCCAGTCTTGGGGAAAGAAAGCAAAAAGCGCAAACCTCTGCCGAAACGATTTACAAATTCGTGTCAGATCACCGGAGTCACTTTGAACAACACGTACGGGTTCAGAATCACACCGGAGAATTTTCAAAACGCACGAGCGGTAAACGAACATCAACACGTTACTATTTTTTCGTTGGAAGTGCACGTGGGGACGAGAGGCGACTTGAAACCAGATCCTGCATACGACTCTGTCGGAGCGATATTTTACTCGATCGTCGAAGATGGTCCCGAGAGTGTGGACACTTCGGGGGTCGTAGCTGTAGGCGCGATAAAACCTAGTGAAGTCGGTTGTGACTTACGGTGCGTCGACACCGAAGAACAACTCTTCGGAGAGCTTCTGAAGTTGATTAAGAAGTGGGATCCAGATATTTTGGTGGGGTACGAAACTGAGTTATTGTCATGGGGGTACCTACTGGAACGCGCCCAAATTCTTGGAAACAAACTCCTTTCGTCCTTATCGAGGATAAAAGACAGCAGAAATAACAACGAAGACAGAGGACTGCAAATAACCGGACGGATATTATTAGACGTCTGGCGCTTGCTAAGACACGAAATAGCGTTACAGAGTTACAGTTTTGAAAGCATAGTTTATCATTTATTGCACAAACGAATCGCCTTGTATTCTTTCAAAGACTTGACCACCTGGTGGAACAACCCTCTGTTCAGACACAGAACACTTTCCCATTATCTCTTCCGAGTCCGAGGAGTATTACAAATATTGGAACAATTAGATCTGGTGGGACGCACTAGCGAACTTGCGCGCTTGTTCGGCATCCAATTCTACGAAGTTTTGTCTCGAGGTTCGCAATTTCGGGTGGAATCCATGATGTTGAGACTAGCCAAGCCGTTAAACTACATCCCCGTTTCGCCAAGCGTTCAACAGAGGGCGAAAATGAAAGTCCCAGAGTTTCTACCTTTGATCCTGGAACCCGAGTCTAAACTTTACGTCGATCCTGTCATCGTCCTCGACTTTCAAAGCTTGTACCCTTCAATGATCATAGCGTACAATTATTGTTTCTCCACGTGTATCGGTAGAGCGACACACTTGGGGAGAAATGCACCGTTCGAATTTGGTGCAACGCAATTGAGAGTGTCCAGAGCGCGCGTCAAGAAATTGTTGAACAATGACAGTTTGAATTTTTCACCGTGCGGTGTTGCTTATGTCAAGTCTAGCGTTCGCGATGGAATTTTGCCGAAGATGTTGCGAGAGATTCTCGATACGAGGTTGATGGTGAAAAATTCCATGAAGAAGAATAAGGAGGATGGAGTGCTGCAGAAAGTTCTGCACAACAGACAGTTGGGTCTTAAGTTGATTGCTAACGTGACTTACGGGTACACCGCGGCGAACTTTAGTGGGAGAATGCCTGCGGTGGAGTTGGCAGACAGTGTAGTGAGCAAAGGGAGGGAGACTCTACAGAGGGCAATAGAAATGGTCGAAAATACACCAGAATGGAAAGCGAAAGTTGTGTACGGCGACACTGATTCTTTGTTCGTCTTAGTTCCGGGTAGAAGTAGAGATGAAGCTTTCGAAATCGGAAAAAAAATTGCCGATGCTGTTACTGAAGACAATCCGGATCCGGTCAAGTTGAAGCTGGAGAAGGTGTACCACCCTTGTATCCTGCAAACCAAAAAGCGCTACGTGGGCTACATGTACGAGTGTCCTGACCAATACGAACCGGTTTATCTTGCTAAAGGAATCGAAACTGTCAGACGCGATGGTTGCCCAGCAGTTGCAAAGGTGCGACTAACATTGTTTTGAAATCTGGTAGACCGTGATTTGTTTCAGATGTTGGAGAAGTGCTTGCGGATACTGTTCGAGACCAAGAACGTGAGTCTGGTGAAGAAGTACGTGGTGCGACAATTCGATAAAATCGTGACAGGTAGGGTGAGCTTGCAGGATCTCACTTTTGCGAAGGAGTACCGGGGGGCTTCCGGGTACCGCCCAGGGGCGTGCGTTCCAGCGTTAGAACTTGCTCGGTGAGGATTAGGTCACTAAGCTTCGTCAGTTTATGTTACGTAATTTGATAGAAAGTGGACAGCTGTTGACAAAAGAAACGAACCTAGACGAAGCGAGCGCGTCCCTTACGTCATAGCCGCTGGTCCTCCCGGTGTACCCTTGATCCGTCTGGTCCGAAGCCCTAGAGAGTTTTTGCAAGATCCGAGTTTAAGACCGAATGCGATTTACTACATAACGAAAGTAATCATTCCTCCGATTAACCGCTGTTTCAATTTAATCGGTGCGGACCTGCACGCATGGTTCAACCAAATGCCGCGAAAACAGTTCCAGTACTTGCGAAATTCGTCGCCAGTAAAAAGGAGTACCATCTCGCAGTACTTTGCGTCAAACAGTTGTGCCGTTTGCGGCGAACACACGCAAAAATATTTGTGTGAAAAATGTGCGAAACGCCCACAGAGTACTGTCGTAATGTTGCACGAAAAAGTACGACTTTGGGAGCAATCATTTCGTAGTACTAGTTTGGTGAGTGCTTGTGTTGCGAGTCTTCGTTTGTTCATTTCTTCTTTGCAGATATGTCAGACTTGTACTGGGATTTTAGATGAATTGCCTTGCATTTCATTAGATTGTCCGGTACTATACCGGGTGAACCAAACAACGCGTGATTTACAGCAAACGACGTATGTTCGAGAAGTCGTAAATTCATTGCGCTGCGAACCAGAAATATTATAAACGTCTAGTTCTAGTCGGAGAAAAAATAAAAATTTTATACTTTTAAAACTGTTTTAAAGTTGTGGGGAGGAGTTTGGTGTGCGACAAGCAAAAACGAAAAGATGTTATAAATATCAATATATTTTCCCAATTTATACATGATCACCAATGCAAAAAAGCGTTAACAGTAATTAAGCACATATTTGAAAAAAGAAAACAAGATAAAAACGTTTCCACGTAAGTGATGACTAATAAATAGTTGATTAAAATTAACTGTAACGGTCGCCAGATGTAACCTATAAAAAAAAGAGTAAGGGCAGGCAGTCAGTCCATAAGTGACTAGTGAATGTGAACCTATTAAAATCAAAGCAAGTTCTGTTAAAATACAATAGAAATTTCAAGCGTTTCCTCTTAACGACTCGATTCTAGCGCAGATTTCCTCTCGCTTTTCGGGATCCCCGACCAAGATAATTTTACCACCTTCGTTTGAACCCAACAAACCCAATTTCCTTTTCCTGTCTACGATTGTGATCGCCACACCTTTGGGCACCACGCTAGGCGGACTTTTTAATTCTTGCCACGTGTGCGACCACTCGACTTGCCACCCGCCGAAAATTTCGTTGTGACAGATAAACGCCAACCTCTTGTCCGTCAACATCAGCACTTCTCTCTTTTCTATGATGGCGTAATGTTTGACGTATATGTCTGTTGTTGCGTATTTTCCTTTTTCTAACTCTGTTAGTAATTTATGTCCCTGAGCTTCGTGTTTGTTGTAAGGCCTCACCATGCCGTCGCCTTGTAAGAATCTAGGCGGCCTCAGCCGAATGGTGTCTTCACCAACTTCGGCAGCCCTACAAGAACACATTTGTCAAATCTCTTCGTGTATCATCTCGCCGACCAGTACTACGCACCTTTTCACAGCATCCAGAGATCCGCTCGCAAAATCGACGACTCCAGCCGTGGGTCGAGCGATGAGCCCCACAGCTCCTTTGCCCAAACCTTTGAAAAATCCTCCGACACCCTCCTCTTTAGCTCCACTGAACGGTTTGGTGAAGACACCGGTGACACCGTCGACCACGCCCTGTAACAGTAGCGGCGAACATGTAAAACTTGATTTTTATGATTAACGTCACACCTACCATCACCAAACCTTTTCCGCTTCTTGCGATACCTTCTTGTACAGTTGCTGGCTTTTTGTTGATCTGATCGCGGCGCTTTCTTTGGTAGTCTTTGTCGAATGTTAGTGCGGCAATTCCTTTGCCCATCGCACCGGTAATGCGAGACACCGCTCCAGCGGCACCACCTACCGTGTGTCCGAACAAACTTCGCACACCGAGAACCAGACCCTCGGCGAACTCTCCTGGTCCTTGAATGGCCCCCTGTTCAGACAAAATAGAAAAACAATTGATCGAAATTAAAGATAAGCTACCTGGAAAGGCTCGTAGAATAAGTCTTCAACCCCTTGAGTGATCCCGCGGACTAGACCGTAGGGATTACCTAAAACATCTAAACCTAGCACGAGGACGTACAGTTGCTTGACCGACTGGCCCACGTAGTGTCTCGTAGCTTCGTCGATCAACTGTTTCTGCGTTAAGAAAGTGTATTCTCGTTCGAAATAGGCCAATCTGGAAGAAACAAATAGAAAATCGAACACGCTTTGGACAAACGTACTTGAAAACGACGTCTTGCAAGTCTGTGAGTGTGACCCCAAGACCTTGCAGCAACACATTCAGGAAATTCGGCGTTTCGGCACTAGTCGACGCTCCCGCCGCCATCGAGAAACTCACGTGGATTTTCAACGGCGAAAAGTGCAACAAATCGTAGAAACTCTTTTGTTCTTGCAACGACTGTGTCGACACGTGTGCGTACAGCGGTTCATCCACCAACTTTATGTCCGTCAGGAACATTTGTTGTTCTTCGGTCTCGCTGTACTGCGCCGTCTGCAGAAGATCTACGAGCGCGTTGACGAACCCGAGGTCGACCTTGATGTGGAACTCTTGAATCAACAGTTTGAAATATTTGAACTGCTTGATTTGGGTGTTCTTCATCAACAACTGGACGATGCTCAATTCGGCGAACGGCTTCATTCCGCTGTCGACCGCCACGCTCTTGGGAAGCGGCACCGGAGCCAGGACTACGGGGAAGATGCAGTCGTACATTTGGTTGTCGATCTGAAGACGATTGACTTTGGCGTGGAGCTGAAACTGGCTCGGACTGCTTCGCATCTGCACCCACAGACCCGTCTCGAATGTTCTTCTGATTTTTCGCTTGTGCGGCTTGGTCATCAGGTTCGTGTGGAAGTCGACTTCTGTCTTGGCGTCGATCGCGACCTTCGGAGCTAAGGGAACAAAACCAATACAAACTCAACTCGGCGTCATTGCTATCCGTCCACTCTCTGGCCTGAATGTTCCAAAATTGTCGCATATTAAAAACATCATCAAATGCGACCATCCTTAACCGCAAAATCTTAACTATTTTCTACATAAAACGTAACTAAACCTAATTGAAACATGTAAATTCGGCCCCGCTGTGTATTCATACTTTTTTGACAAAATAAAAAGAAATTGAAAAGTTGGCTGTCAAATTTAAATCAAGGCTGCCAACCACATAAACCAAAAAGCACTAGTACTCTCCCAACTTACTTTTTACCTAGTGGACGGATACTTAAATATTGTCTTGACTTACTTCGACCCTCTTCTGTGTCCAGCAAGAATCGTTGGTAGGCAGTCTCCAACAGTGCGCTGTCTTTCGGTGGGAGGGGTTTGAACCTCTTGCCGGTCATCTTGCACTGCTCCCAGATTATTCCCGAACTGGCCATCGCCATGTACATGATCTCCTGTCGAGTCTGATTGTTAACCAAAGACAGCCCCACTCCGTATATCGACACCGTAATTTCCTGTTGGAACAGTTCGAAGAACTTTGCAGCTTGGGCGTTCTTGGCCACGTACTCGTCTTGGGTAAAAAGCAATATGCGCTGCATTCCGTCAAGGAAAGAAACCCAATAGACCTTGTAATTTTCGTTGATGGAATATTCGGCGATGTCGTCTTTGCGTAGATCGTTACTATGTTCTTTTTTATGGGCCCCTTCCCACACTAAAATTCGAGGACCTGATGGGTTCTCCCACGTGTACAACATGCAGTGTTTTGGTGCCAGCTTCCTGATCTGTACCGATTCTTTCTCCCAGAAATTCATAGTGTCTTGAGTGTGATTTATTATCAAAGCTGGGGCCGTTCCGCTCTCGTAAGGTGCCAGATTTATGTAAATTGCACCTTCGGAAATTTGTATGTCTACGTTGATCCCACCGTACTAAAAAAGCAACAATTGAGATTGTCCAACTCAGAAAGAGAATACTGACTTTATTTTTTAGTTTTAACAACGACGTGTGACTCTCTGTATACAAAAATCCAGCAGAAACTTCGTCAGTATCTTTGACTCTCAACTTAAGTAATTTGTCGTCGAGTTCGCTTTTGGGCCACAAAGCAGAACACGATTTTGGTTCAATGGTGAGCCAAGAGTCTCCCGGGCGGTCATTTTCTTGACATTCCATAGCAAAGGAAGCATTGTTAATTATTACGTAATAGGGTGTGAATGTCACTTGTTTCGTAAGGCCATTGTACGTCAACTGATTTTGTACACCTATCTGAAGAGGCAATAAAAATATACATTATCAAATGGACAAAGTATACTAACCTGATACAAAATGTCGTTGTATTTACAAACAACGACACCGGAAGAACCTGCTACATCTAGAGAAAACTTGTCAGACCAATCTCCTTGCTCTACTCGCACGGCCGCCTTCTTCTTGCCAAAGAAATTTTTAGCGTTGAAGGAAAACAAGACGGGTCCTTTGAAATTCGCCGGGTGATGTAAGACATTGGCGGCCTCATCAGAACCCTGCGCAAAACTGGTGTTAAAAAAGGGTCACGATCGAAAGAACAACAAACAAAAAAATTGCATGGTGGTCAAATGATAAAAAGGGTTAGCCATAAACTACTGCAAAAAAATATAGCGTAAGCTTGCAGCATTGAAAATCAAATACCTTCGTTGGGGTCCCTCCGCAGTCACCTTTGTCGCTTTTTTTAGATTTCTGAAAAACCGCCACCTTTCAGTCCAACTTACGATTCAAAATAGATCTGACCAATAATGTTGGATTGAATAATCGTACGTCAACTTACCCTGTACGCGAGCATGAGTCCCGTCTTGTTCAACATCCAGAAGGGACAATAGAGCGTCATCACGACGGAGCCTTTATCGTTGATCACGTGCATTCCCAAGGCCAGAGACATCTGAACGGCGCTGTCGAAACTGTTGAAGGTCCACACGGAAAATTCGTTTGGATCTTTCGACAACTCCTGTCTGCAAGACCACTCCTTTTCCAGATATGCCGGCAACTGCAATTTCACATTTGAAACATATTCACTTGTACAGGTTCGTTGTGCTCACTCTTATGACGAGACAAGACTTGCCAGGTTCGACGTTCGGCAAGAGAAGCGTCTTTCCCGGCTCTACGGTAATCTCGGCGATCATATTTTCCACGCAACAGACAACATTGATTGGCAAAGAGTTTTTGAAGACCACTGCAGGTCTCAAACGAATGTTGTAACATGTACTCGACATGGTATGTCTAGACGTATTTTCGAAATAAACCTGTTCCATTTCACCGACGGCTTGGATAATGAACGGTTCGTTTCCCAACTCGATGTTTTTCGGCGAGCAGTGCAACGTTTTCGTGACTATTACATTTGTCTGCAAATCTTTCCATATGTATGGAGTCGTTGTTACCGAGTATCCCGCCACGCCGAAGAACAACTCATTGGTGGGTGTGTAGACTGCATGGAGGGGAACGTTCACTACCGAATCCGGCTGGACTGTAGTGATCGAAGCTAGTTCGTTTCCTCTGGCGGTCATGTAGTACACTTCTATGGGGATGTTGAAGTGATTGTAGACCTTCAAATCGACAATTTATCGACGCTGTGACAATTACCACGCGACTCACTTGTAGAATGCCACGTAGAGTGATGATTGTAGTTCCCTCGTCGACTTTTACGTCTGATATGAGCCCCCAATCGTCGGTGCTTTGACGGCGATGGGTCAACGGGAAAAATCTCTTATCAGCGCGGACAACTGGCAGATCCAGCTCGCAGTCTTTTTCGTTCACCTTCAGCATAAAATTCCGACTGCCAATCATGAAGTCAACCACTTTTTACCTACCTTCACGTTGACAAAATAATTCTTGACCATGAGAGCATCCGCAGCCAACTGCATGCCGACCATCGGTGAACTACTCAATATGATGGACTTCCTCTGCAATGCAGCTTCGGCACCGCTCTCCAAGATCACCTCTTGGGTGTCTTCGTTGTCAAACAATGTAAACGACCCTCTCTTGAAGAGAACGGTCACCGAATACCCCAACTCGTTTACGATCTTGTACGGAGCCGTCGTCTCTAGAAGTTTTACCTCTCCCGGTTTCATAGCGGTGGCGAAGGCTTTTCCCAGATTGTTCAGTACCTCCAAACAAGTCTTAGTGACCACCAGTTCCATACTGTGGTCGGACAAAACGTCGATATCCATCAGCGGCTGTTTTCCCGAAATTTCCAAATTCTCGAAGCCTTCGGTGGGAGTGTTGACTTCTTCGCGATCGTTCATCGACACTTCCACTTTCAATTCCCACGGTGCCAGTACAGTTTTGTCGTTCTTCACCATTTCGACCGGCTCTATCAAAGGTTCCCACAACGCCAGTCTGCTGTTGTAGTAGTTCATTTGCAATGTTAAAACGGCGTCGACGCTCAACTGCGAACTCCAGTTGCACACGCTGCCTTTTAGACTGGTCTCGATTATAAGCATCGGCAAGGTTTTGTTTCCGACGCCCGCTTCCACCGTTACAATCACAGAAGGCATCGATATTATACACATTTCTTGAGAGGGTGGTTTGGCGGGGCTTGCGGCCTCAGTCGCCGCTTGAGTTATCGCCAAATTCTCAGTTACTTCGACACCTTCGTCTGCAACGACAAAATTAAAAGAAATCCATCTTTTAAAGCTTGTTCACAAGGAACGCAACACAAAACACATAAAGCTGAACCATACACCGGCAAACTTTTACGTTTATGCAGCTTTTACGTCAAAATAACTGACAAGCGTAAGCAAGATGAATTAATTTCAACTTCATAAAGTTGAAATGCATTCGGACTCTTTGAGTAAAATAGTGGTAATTTTTTTATTCGGTTGGTCTGGTGTTGTTTAAATCTGTGTTGGCAACACTGGACCGACATCACCTGTCATTATTATAATTACTCATTAGTGCGACTGTGGTGCGACCTAATAGAAGTTAGATTATCTGCGTCTCTACTTTCCACATTTGCATACAGTTCACGTCTTATCTCTTACGTTCATTGCGAACAAGAGTCAATCTTACCCGTCTTGAAGAACCAGTGGTCGTGCTCGTTGAACGGTTTCTGGTCCCAAACGTCCGAATGATCTTTGAACTCATCTTCGTCGGCTTCTGTATTGACCCCACTTCCGGTCGCGGTAGCTGCGACTCTGCTCAATAATTCGATGGTAGCAGGAGATACGCCCAAACGTATATCGGTAACGAGAAGCTAAAACCAAGGAGCGTTCAGTGCTGAAAAAAATGTCGACCTGGTGAACAAACCTCGACGTGGAGACCTTTACCTTCGGGGGTCGAGCCCGCTAAACTTATGGTGACAGGATACAACACGTTACTCTTCGCATCCGTTCTCTTGAACTGATTGTAATTACACGTGTACAATTGCAAATCTTTGACTGATCCGTTGATCACTTGGTGGGACCCGGAGATGCGCAGTTTCACCAAAATCTCGCTCTTGAAACGAAGCAACAATGCAAACGAGAAAAAAGAAACGTTTTTTGGAGTACTTACATTCAAAACCAACGCTTGAGTCTCCGGGCTGTCCATGTGTTCGACGAGAATTATGTCGGGCTTTTCGATTTTCAAGTTCAGCGTTATTTGCGAGTCCTGCTTGTCGGTAATGAAGTCAGTGTTCGTTGTGACTGACGTTTTGGCAGAGATCCCACCGCCAGTGGCTAAAGGTTTCGGAGGTAACACCGGCTGGTTCAGATCTTCTTGTGGAATGGTCAGGAAATCGGCGATCTTGAGAAGATACTCGACCGACAAGATTATAGTAAAACTGTAGACTCGTACGTCGGTGAAGATGTTCTTGTCTTTTATTTGGACCACGACGTCGATCATACTTTTTGTTGCCAACGATTCTGTCGACGCCGAGATAAGACTGACAGATCTGGGCAGCGTGGAATCTTGAGATCTCTCTATGAGTCGGTTTAATTTCTCTTCGCGACCTCTACGCATGTCGTCTAGTAGACAATTGAGTAAAAGGAATGACGCGATGATGGAGTCGTCGCTTAAAATTCGCGCTTTGACCGAGAGACCTTCAAGAGAGAAGCGAGCCAAGCCGTCTCTTTCGTCATGAGTAGGACATTCACTGGAGAGCTACGAGTACAAATTTTTATTCATTTGTCAGTTGTTCACGTTTCATACTCACCGCTTTCGCACCTCCAGTGAACAACGAGATCACCAAGTTGTCCATGGTGAAGGAAAATCGCAAAAACGTATTAGTTTTGGCTTCTTTGTCGCTGTCAAATAGTGAAACCTTGTCGTGGATCATCGCATACGACGAGTGCTTCTCGGTGACCTTCTTCGGTTCGAGAGATTCCTTTGATATTTGTTCTATTTCTTTCGCCGCACTTCTTTCCTTCTGACCTTCTGCCAGATTTCCGTTCAAGATACTCATTATAGTCTTGTAATCCAACTGACTTAACAACAACGTAATCGTAAATATGCGTCCAGTAACGTCAATATCCGGTACAGCTTTGTACCACGAACTGGACAAATTTCTCTTGATGGTCAGTTTGAAAGTCAAAGGCACCAACAACGTCAGTTCGCTGACGACCTCGTTCTTGTTGTCGAGTTTCACTCTTGACACCTTCATGTCGGTCAGACTCAACTTCATCTCGTCTATGACCGCCGAGAAGTTTTTCTCGTTTCGGATGTCAAGCGTCAAAAATTTGTTGGAGATCGAAATGTGACCTAAATCGATCAATATGGCGTCCAAACTTTTTGAATTTTCCGGAACTATGATGTCTGGTGCTTTCAAATCGATGCTCAAAGCTAGTTTGGTCGCTTTGGCGTAGACATTTTGCATGTTTTCTTTGGCCGTTTTGGCGGCGGCTTGAGAGGCTTCAATTATCGCCGCTTGTGCTGTTTGAAACTCGTTGAGAAACTCCTAAACCGATCAATAAAAATTGTATAAATAACATGAACATAAATTCAGAAAGACACTCACCAACATCCTCGTCACAAACCAATTCAAAAATATGATTTTCAAGCCTCCCATCGTTAGATCAACCGAGAGATCGGATTTTTCGCTTTCAACATTTTCGTCGATATTGTACAAGACGATTCGGGCAGCCAACGCTTCATTCCCGACAACAGACAAAATCTAAACCGATCATTAATAATAAAGGACACTTTTTGAAAACAAAAACTTACCAAATTGTGTATAGTGTCGGGATTTAGATCAACTATAGCAATCTGATTCAATCTGGCGTTTATCTGCGTGTACGAATCTTTCACCATTATGTCAGCATTTATTCCTTTCAGGGCGCACGTGGAAATTCGAGCCTTCGCCGTGGTAAATTCCACTGCAAGTTCCTGCAGGCTTGCAGACAACTTAAATTTGATCATTTCGATCACCACCTTAGGCTCTTTTTTCTTCTTCTTTTTATCACCTTTAACAAAAATCGAGATAAAAGAACCGTAATGGTCGCGACCCAACCAACACACCTTGAGAAGATGACAGTCCTTCACTTATGACAGATAATTGTTGCTTAAATCCGGGACTGTGCGTCGTAGCTATCCGTTCCCTCGGTCCTCTGTCGCCCCAGGTCTCTTCAATGTCACTTTGAAGCTCAGTACCAAACTTGATCATCGATAATAAACCTTCCTTGTGTAGAACAACTCCCAACTTTGCAAACTCCAAAACAAGAGTGGATTCGCACGATTTGTACGTCGAATGAAACTCGGGAGAAGACTTGTCCACTTGCGTGAATCTAATCTGGAACAAGTATTGTTCTCCGCCTTCGAAATACGGCGTACTGATTATTTTTATTTCTTTTTCTTGGTGGTATTGAATCAAGCCTATTCCAGCTAGACGCAAAGATATCTTGGTATTGTAAGTTTGCTGCATTAGATCCAATTCCAACGATTTAGCACAGAAAGAAGCTATCTTGTGACCTGGGGAGTCCATGTCGACTTGATGTTTGATATTCAATGACAATTCTAAAAACAAGAGTTTTTTTGACATTTACAAATTTAAAAGCAAATGTTACCAACCGCTCATAACAAAATTCACTTCAACAGTGGTGAACTGCACCAGATCCTTCTTTTCGCTATGTTGCGGGAGCATTTCTTTCGTTTTCGACGCTTTATTCTGCATTTCCAAATATTTCAGCATCATACTGGATTCCCTCTTGACCGATTTCTAAAAGCCAAATTTGATGAATTTTCTCACAGAAAATCGAAGCTAGTTACAGTGAGGGGCACAGGTTCTGGTACATCGCTAGTGGGTAGAGGTATGCTCTTGCCAAGAGCCACAAGCAATAACAAACGTGCATCGGACACGTTCACAACTATCGACGGCAATTCACCGGAAACCTTCGTCAACGGGAGTTTAGGATCGTCGTGGATCATGCACTTAGCAAACTTGACTTTCAAACTGATCGGCTCCACGATATGCATGTCTGTCGTCTTGTTCTCTTCTATGTGAGTCTTCCAGTCTTCGTTGCTCTGCGCCATCAGTATCTGTATCCGAGTCAGTTGTAATTCGAACTGGTCGTAGCTTTGGGCGATTAATTGATTCAAGATTTCCTTCTCGTCGATGCCCTCCGAGTACATCTTGCGCAAGTCTCGCCTCGGGGGCCGATCGAGCGAGTTCATTTTGAAGTTACCTAGATTGATCACCAGCACGTTCTCGTTTCCGGTGTACTTTCCGTCGTAAGGTATTATAATGTACGGCGCTCGAAGATCGACCTTAAGATCAAGATGGACGTGAGTGTCTATCGCATACTGTAAACCGCTAGAAGACATTTCTTTGATGTTCGAAATGCCACTGTCAGCTGCTGCTGAAATTCTACAAAAATGTTTAGACCCACACAAGTAAAAATAGTCAAAAACTCACTGGTCGAGCGCTGAAGACGACGGAATTTTGAAAATATCTATGACTCGAATTATTGTTTCTGCGTCGTAGACGATTTTCAAAGGTTGCGAAGTTAAGTACAGTCTTTGTCCGCAAGTCTTGTCCAAGGGATTAGTCTCGAAAGAGACTTCCAACAGCCCAGTGTCACCTGCTCCCGTTTCTGAAGTGATCATGCGAGGGATAAAATCGTCTTGTTGAAGTCCGAAAGTTGTGAATTCGTCAATTTTGACGTGAACCCTTCAACAAGAGAAATGTATTTTTTGACTATTCCTATTGTATTTCCTCACTTTAAAGCATTTGCTGCCGCCCTGGTATCAACCCGACACCTGACACCTTTCAGTTCGGTGAAAACGACACGTTTTCCGTTACCGATGTCGTCTTTTAGCTCCACTTCGAGAGTGCGCAAGAGGAAAGTGCATGAATTGTCGACGTAAGCCTCGGGAAACTGTGAAGGCAATACATTTTCTTGATAGCCTATGGCTTTGTATAAACGTTCTTTCTCTTCTTTAGTCATGGCCTCTTCAAATTGTTTCCCTAACAAAGCAACACTGTTTTAATCGTCGTCTCCCGAGGTCAGTGAGACGTCACACGCAGGAAAAATAGTTGTCAAAAACAAAAACTACTACGTACTGATTTCTGTTCCGCTGTCTACATTAGTTTGTCCTTGACTTGACCCTTTACTACCCCACATCCAACCTAACCATGATCCTTTCTCTTGACTGCTCTTCTTCACACGACGCTCAGTTTCGAATTCGACTCTTTGCCTTATTATGACGATATTGAAAGTGTCTACGTCTCTTTCGCACTCTTCGATTTTCTTTAATTCATCTGCCGTCGCCTACAGAAACGCCGGCATTATCAGTTGTCAGTACAACTCGCTTAATTACCTTATTTTGCAATTTCTTTTCGTATAATTGTCCATATTCTTTACATAATTTCCTGTGACCACAGATATGATCCCAGTCCCAGTTGCGCCTCCTCCTTCTAACTTCATTCTCTAGGACACAAGTGTACGCAAAGTGCCACCATTCCTTGTAATGCCCACTGTAACTCGGCACATTGGGGCGATACTTTCTGTAAGGAATACCCTTGGTCATACGATCCATTGATTCTGCAAGAGCTATTATGTCCCGGTATTGTGCTTTAGTTATGCCGACGAAAAGTCGTTCCATGTCTAGGTTGAGGTGGATTTTTGGGATGCTGAAAGCCGGCTTATCTAGTTCGGGCTTTTGATTGATACGCAAACGGGCTGAGGCGTTGATTGGTCCCAATACTAACAAAAAAAAAAAATGAATGTTACGCTTTAGGCGACCGCAGACTAAACATAAGAATTTCTCAGTAGCGTAAAACATTCTTTTTAGTTGTTTACTGGATGACGATTTATTATTTTTTAAAAGAAAACAAATAATGTCATGTTTATTTATTGTTGCGTTCATAAGAAAAAGTTGTTTCATTAATCGAACGACGTTTTTATTGTAAAAATTTATGTTTCAATTGAATTAATAACAAAATAAGTATTGATAAAGTATTATGGCACAACTCATTTGTTAACAAATTGGTCCATAAATCTTGGATTCTAATTAAGATCGTTGTCCTTATTATTTTTCTCTTTAATGTAATCAATCTATCGGCATAAAAGTCCCTGACAAGTATGTAAACGAAACATTACACAATGTAAACAACGATAACATAACTTAGGATCAAAGATAAAATTGCCGGCATGAGGTTTGGTTAAACAAAATTTCCACATTTTTATTACATCAGCGATTAAATTCTTTTCATCCTTGTATATAATAACATTTTTTGCGTCACACTTTTCGTCCATTTTATGCAACTTTAATGCACTCTCAAAACGTATTACAGTGGAACTCGGTTATAACGAACACTCAAGGGACTTCAGAATTTGTTCGTTATATCCGATCGTTCGTTCTAACCGTACGTCGTCGTTATTTATTAACACTTTGGCTACTACGGGGGTATTTTGAAAAATGTCCCCACAAACTACGACATTTTTTGATTGTCTATATTCATTTGTAGTTAGAAAGGCATTAGAAAGGTGACCTAGGCGACATTTGTAATTTTTTTTTCGAAATGTTTCACCAATCTTTACTCACAAACTACGACTATCGAGAATCCCCTTGTAAACTACGAAAATCGTGTCCGTACAGGGTACACAGTGGATCTAATTGAGTCGTGAAATGTGTACCAAATCTGACCACATAGTTTGCAGGTAAAGGTCGAGTGTGTACCAAAAATGGTACACATAGTAGCCAAAGTGTTAAGAAAGATTAATAATTACATAGGAATACATAAGATAATATGGTAAACATTTTATTTAATTCAAATAGTCACTAAGAGTTTCCTCTTCTCGGTACCGGTCATATTAGCGCAAAACAAAAATCGTTTGCCGTTCTTTGGACTGTTTTCCGCCACATAATTTTTCACCTTTGAATTTCAAAGTTTGATTTGGTGTTTATTTTATTATTTATAAAATAATCCCGTTTCATCACCGTTGAAAATATCCCTCTCATTATACAGCCTGTCTTAGATTTATCCTTATTTCATAAACGAAAATTTGTTGGTAGAGTGCTGGACTTAAATGGCAATTTTACGCACGTTTCATGTTGCATATTTTATTTATCTAATTATAATATAATATCACAATAAACCTAATTTTGATGCAACATATTTTCCTTTTTTTCTCGAAAATTTTGTTATCAAAGTGTATATGTAGTTTTTTATGCCATTACAATCAATTAAAAAAATTTGAAAAATAAAAGTTGCCCATTGCCCATAAATGTGTCGATGGGATAAAAATTATATGCTCACTCAGGTTTGGAATGTTTTTAGAGCCATTTCGTTTCCTGTATAATTTTTTTCATTTGGGTTGTCAGTAGCAAAGTTATAGCGTGGGCCGTTTTTTTTAAGATAGCCTGTATCTTCTTCATAATTTTGGCCATACGGACGTAAACTAAGAAACAGTGACTGCCTTGTCAACGCTTGCTGTGTTTATTGTTTCCTATAATGTAAAAAAAGTACACGTGCGTACGTTATTATAACCGAGTTGTAGACCGCTTTCGCGCCTAAATATTGGACGTTAAAAGCAAGCGTTCGTGATAAGCGAGGTTCGTTATAACCGAACAAATTTGTTAATATAATATAGGACTTTCAAACGGGACTTTCAATTCTGTTCGTTATATCCGAGCGTTCGTTATAAGCCGGGTTCGTTATAACCGAGTTCCACTGTATATTGTTTTTATCAACCTATTAAAAACGTCCAATCCGTTCGTTTTTCATATATAGATGTGTTTACAAATGTACAACGGTTGAAATAATAATTTGAATACAGTTAGACCGTGACGAATGACAATAATTATTTCAAGCATTTACGCTTCCGGACTGCCGTGCTTTTGTCATTGGTAGTGTTGCTTAACGCAACATATTCAGTGGATATTTTTTTTACATAATTTTTTCGACGTACCACATACGAAACTGTTCTATTGTATCGTATTTGAACGAAAATTCGTTTGATTGATTATTTTAATCAGTAGATATGGCACCATCTGGACAAACATTTTTATTTGTTTTCTCATTTTCAGCTCTTTCTGAAATTGACATATTTTTATCCAAACCAGATGAAATAAACTGAAAAACAAACGCTGACCATTAATAAAAGCTAATGGTTTTAAATTAAGATAATTACTGACTAATGACTAAGAGATTACATCATTTTGTGATTACATGGTCAAAAATCACAACAAAAATATCTGTACTTTTTACACTTTCATGAGCAAGTGTTAACTTTATTAGATTGCAAAAATAAATATTCTGCACATTTGCAACCAATTATGACTCACTGCTGTCACAGATAACATACCTGACTTGTATCTACATGCATGAAATTATACAACCATGGTCATAAAAAATTTCACTTACCATATGTGTAGTTACTAGGTCGATTGCCCTTTGAGGCAATTTCTGTACTCATTTTGTGAATTAAATCAACTTTAGGGAGGCGCTCATAACTAGCTGAACTGCAGTTCCAGTAAACAGCTAGACCATCAAGTGTGACAATCTACATACAAATTAAATTATAAAAAAAAAAATTAAAAAAAAAAAATCCACCTTAAAGATTTTTGTGATGTTTTCTTTAGTTATGGCTGGCTTCCATGCCTCATCTGTGCTCACAACATGCAAATCACTCAATGTAATTCCTAATGAGAATGGATTAGGACTAGTAACTTTATCCTCATAACGAATATGAATATTTTTTATATTTAACTGAATATTCTTTATAATCTGTGTAACTAACTTCTCCACAAAAGTATAATCAGCTTTAGGTGGTTTGTCTGAAATGACATGGTTGTTTTTACAAAATTTGAACCTATCAGAATAAATACCCTTCTCAGCTTCTTGTTTTTTTGCAAGCTCAACTTGGAGAATCTCTCTCTTTTTTGCTTCAGTGCTCTTAGCAACTTCTTTCTCTTCATTGTATTTGACTTGCTGATTTGGTGCTGCCAATAAATAGATATCTTCCACATTTATGACAAAAGCAGCACCATACAAATTTTTCCACGGTATTTTTAATACCAATTTTCCTACCCGACCATAAATTGTTTGCAAAGGTAAATCTAGGTCATCTAGAGCTGATTGTTTCAAGACCAAATCTTTCAGCTCCACGTCGCCTAAAACCCATGGTTAAATCCACATTTTTGAAAATATGAACACATACCTCCCCATATTCCCACCCTGAGTTGATTTGTATCTAGATTTTCCACATAGGCACCAAGAAAGCGGTTTAAAACCTGAGTTAGCACACCCTCAAACACCATTGTTTATATCGTTGACACAAGTAATATTTATAATAATTATAAAAAGTAGGAGTGCTCTTGTATGCACTCCTACTATAGGCTAATGTAATAAAAAAGCTATTAACGGTGATGACATCAACGAACGTTTATTTCTGAAGCCATTTCACCATTTGACCCAACCAACCGAGATCACGTTTGACTTCTTTATCGATCAATCAAATAAATTATGTTCATAGTTTATAGAAATGTTGGAGATTGGTACTGACCCAATTACTACACTTTTGACAATTATTTACTCGATGTCAGTTGCCGAATTTGACAGCAAGTAAAAAACAGGTGCAGCTAAATCACAGGTGCAGCTAAATCACAAGTGTGCGCGCAGGCGCCTTTGGCTTTAATGATATACCACTTCTCGTAAGTAGAGACGAAAGTTAACGTTATGGGATTTTCTTTTACTGGTGACGAAAGTCAGGTTTTCGCTGGAGTATTCTCTACCGAAATAGTTATTCCTAAAAACAGTCCGTAGAAAAAAAATTAAGCAACCCGCCAATTATAAAAGGCGACCATTTTAAGCTTAATTAAATTAATGAGTTAGCGACTTGGCGGGATTTTAAGAGCCAATTAATTAGTTTTTTCTAAGTGGCGAAAAAGCCAAAGGCGCCTGCGCGCACACTTGTAATTTAGCTGCACCTGTAAAAAACCGAAAGCACCGGTTAGCGTGTACAGTTACCGGCAGAGATAAATTTGATTTTGGCGCCGATTGTATTGTTGGTTGCCTATACTATTTATGCAATACAAAAAAAACTTATCTCCTCTTGGCTAAAAGTATTAATGACGATTGACAAGAATTCTATTAATGTTCTTAAACATACACAAAACAGATGTTACGTTAATGTATCGGGTATTTTTTTTATTTGACACTAGATCTAAAATTTAAAAATCTCTAAAATAGTATACCCAGTGATTGTGAAAACTTCCCATAAATAAAAAAGTTGTTTGGTTGGTTTTTAATACCATGCCAAGGAATTCATTTCATACGGGGACGAAGTGTGTATTAATAACTAACACTGTATAATTTCGAACACAACCCCGTTATTATTTGTATGCGTGCGTTTAATATTTGACTGACTGGTTAAGATAGGTTTGATTCCCATCTGGTTCGGTAATAATTTTAGTTCTGTGCCTGTAATTAAAGACATTGAAATTGTCTTCGTTCTTCTGGATGGCTCTGAACAATAATTGCTTTCAGTCTTGTTCAGTTTGGGCCTAGAGCTAGACGCATTAACCATCAAAGTGACGTGATCGAAGTTGTAGTTGTCGTTTCAAATCTAATATTTTTTTTTTAGGACTACATCTAAGAAATACTTCCAATATAGAAAAAATGTTGTTGCCGTTGTTCAGATTTTATTCTCGAAAAGACAAGAAAAATAAGTATTTTCACATTTTCCACACATGTGTTTTATACGCAGTTGTCATCGATAGTAACTGAGTTGAAAACGATGAGAGATCACTATTTCGTGACTTACGTCACTTTCCTGTACAAAATGAAAAATTTTGCAAGAAAATTTTAGAAAAATTTTATTCGATCTTTATTTGTAATTAATTAATGCAATAATTTATCTTGATATTTCTCTTGCTTTCAGGTCTTGCAGTCGTCTTACACATATTTTGATGTCCCGCGACGGTAGTAAATGATTTCCGATTTGATAAATAAAAAATGCAATGTGTATGTAATACGACACTTTTTTAATGTGTTTCATTCAGTTGTATTTTGCAAAAAAAAAAATATATAATTTGTTCTAGTCAGACTTAATTTCTAAACTAAACTGGGATTACCATCATCGTTTACCCAGATGATTTGACTGGTGTTGCCCTAAAGACAATTTGCCTTAGGTTCTTTTAAATTAAAATCCATAATATCTCGTAAATAGGTGTTTACCTTGATTGTTTATAGGTAATATTGTTATTAACAAAGTTAAAATTGTGTAAACCTATTAAATATTTCGAACATTTCAATCTACAATAAACTGTGTCTGCTTGACATTTAAAAGACTTGAACTTATATAACTTATATTACGAAACAGAAAAATATGTGATTACTAAGAATGTTTCTGTCTCGGTCCTCGTCCTTGTCCTTGTGCTGAGAACCCAAGATTCAAAGCTTTAGAGATTTAGCCTCAAGAACTCTAAACCAAATTTTTTAAGCTTAGAAAATGTTTGCAAATGTTCTCGTAACCATTATTTTCTTACTCCTGTGTTATCTGATCACAAATAATTCTTGATTTTTAAATTTTAATCTCCAAACACTAGACATTTTCACATAACATAAATACGATTTCAATCCACAGTAAAATGTGTTTTTCTCATCTTACGGTAATTTCGAGTTACAAAAATTTTCTAAAACGTGTCCTTTCGAAATACAGACAGAGAAAGTACAACTAAATTAAACGATCATCATTTATCTGAAAATGAGACATTTTTAAAGCTTATGAGAATATTTAAAAAAAAAACACATCAAATTTGATAAGAAAATAATCTTACATGTCGTTTTTTAAAAACCACTACACATTTTTTAAAATCATTGGACAGCTTGAGCAGATGCTTTACTATAAATATTTCCGAATGGCCTTAAGTATTATAATAATAATTTGACATTAACACTTGACCCAGCTCTAAGACATTTAAACATTTTTGTAAAAAAATGTTTGTTTGATTTGGCAACAAACAAGATCTAAAAACTGCAGTTGCATCTTATATTATCAATCATAAAACAATCTATAAAACAAAAACTTTCAAAAGTCCTAGCATATTGTCAAGATTCTAATATTTTTACGTATTTAACATCAATGAATTACCCATCAAGGTTAGGTAATTGTTTCGAAAATATTTCCACAGTTTTTCAGTTAATTATGAAAAATAAAAAGGGACACGACAACATTTATTCCAGTTAATGGTAAACCAGCTTTATCCTTGATTTTAATTAGGAGGACCTAATTCTCCCTCTAGATTTTTCAATATTAAAGGATCATGTTTTTTCACACCAACAAAAAGTGTTTCTAAATTTGACTAAAAATCAGAAAATTATAGTGTGTTCAATGTTTTATAACTCCACAAGAGCTAAGTAGTTATTATTAAACGGAATTCTAACACTGCGTCAAGGAATTCGTTTCATACAAACTGTAATAAATAAGTAACAACTGTGTAATTTAGGGCACAACCCCCAGTTATTATTTGTATGCGTGCGTTTAATATTTGACCGACTGGTTAAGATAGGTGACTCCCATCTAGTTAAGTAATAATTATCTATTCACCTGTAATTAAAAATATTGACATTTGTTTTGGCTCCGTTTGGCCAACTAACGAAAACAATCAGTCTTGTCCAGCTTGGCCCCACAATCAGACACAATGAGCTTCACCATTCGAGTACGGTGACCAACCACTCACTTCAAAATCGAACATTTTTCTACTTTTAGGACTACGACCTAAGAGACGCTTTCGCCATCGACAAATCCTTGCTACTCCTCTCAGGATATTACCCAAGAAGGAACAACAAAAATAATTTTGTGTATATTTTCCGCGCGTTTCTTCATTCGAGTTTCGTCTACCTCCAATTTTTATCTATGATAGCTGAACTGATAATGGCAAGAAACGATTTATCGAAAATCTCGGAAACACTGCACTACTTTATGACGGTCCTCACCTATGTTTACAAGTTGCAAAATTTTTTGGCTCGCAGAAGAAACTTGCTCGACATCGAGGACAGATTGAAGGAACCAGTTTTTTACGGATTTTCTCTGGATCAGTTGCGACAATTGAAAAGCGAGATCGACTCTTGCAGGACTGTGGGGAAACTGTTTCGAATTATGTGCGTGGGGGCGGTGGGCCTGTACGCTTTGGTCCCATTTCTTGACAAAAACAAAGCGATGAATTTACCAATTCCTGGATGGTTTCCTTACAACGTTACTAAATATTATTCCCCCACATACGCCTTTCAGATGATTGGCGTCGGCATGACAGCTTATGTTAATTCCACCATCGACATTCTGACTTGGATGCTCATGACGGTGGCTTCAGCACAGTTCAACATACTGAAAGAGAATTTAAAAAATATTGACTATCGATATGGGAAAGAAGATGGCCAAAAGAAAATAATCGAGAATAATTTTAACAACTGTGTAAAGCACCACAAAGCAATTGTCGAGTACGATTTTTTTATTTCTTTTTGTATAATTCTAACTTAGTTGTTTGTTGTAGTTTTGTCTTCAAGATCGAATACACTTTCTCTAATGGCATATTTTTGCAGTTTCTTGCCAGCGTGGTCATCATTTGTGCGACGGGTTTTCTCATGATAATTGTAAAACAATTTCTTCATTGTCACCAGAAGACTGACAGTTAATTTTAGGTACCAATTCCAAGCATGCAGTTCGGTCTTTTGGCAACGTATTTCTTGTGCATGATGTGGCAAGTGGGAATGTACTGTTGGTACGGTCACGTAGTGATGACTACAGTTAGTCAAAGTATTCATTTTTTGGTGACTACTACAACAAGTGATTTCAGAGTGATAAAATAGGACGATTTGCCTACATATCCAATTGGTACGAATCTGACCTGGCAATTCGAAAAAACTTGTCCATCTTTTTGGAAAGAACGAAAAGACCTGTGACTCTCACCGCAGGAAAATTTGTCACGCTGTCTTTGGCCACTTTAACTAGTGTAAGGACAAAAATACTCAAAATGATTTAACACATTTATTAAAAAATATATTTTGTTTGCAGATACTGCGTTCGTCTTACTCTTATTTTGCAGTCCTGCAACACTTGTACAACAAATCTTAAGTAACATTTTATCTGTCCTGTAAAAACGCAACTCTTGATAGAGAAAACTTCGGAAATGCACTTCCGTATCACGTCACTTGTTAAAAATAAAAGAACACAATTGCAGACTTGTTTTCTACGACTATAAATGAGTTGAAGTTACTAACGTAACTGATTCGGCAGGTGGTGTAGTCAATTCAGCACTTGCCACAAAATTCACAGTGTGATTCTTCAACAAATCTGGATCAAAGCTAACACTATCTGGCCCCACAAAATTAAATTTTCCGTCGATACAATTCATCACGTTCACTATTTTTTGACTGTTGGGCGCCGCCAGTTTCGAGTGAGGCAACGCGTACCTCAGCTTGTCCCAGAAGTTGGGATCGCCCCACTTGAGGTAGGTGTTGGTGTCCAAGTAGGATTTGAACTCGTCGTCTATGCTGTTAACGTCGACATCACCGTACAACACCACGATAACTCTAGTCCTTCCTTCGGTCATCGCGTGCGTGTGTGCCGTACGGAACTCCATCTTGCCCCAAACGCTCTCCAAGAAGTTCGGCGACAGGATGACCAAAGTCCTGCGCGACTCCAACACCGAGTTGGTGATGTGGGTGGTGATGAACTCCCCCGGGATCCAGTTGCGCTGGTGCAAACACAACTTGTAGGGTCGTGGACCTGACTCCAAAACTGGGAGTAAGGTTTCGACGACGAAGTCTTCGTCTTTGTGCGAGTAGCTGATGAAGGCGTCGTAAGTCTTGTCTTTGTCGAGCTCTTCTTCCGTGACCCACCATAAGCAGAGGTTATGCGTGAACAAAAAGAGTTTCAGTTCGGTCGCGTAGCGGTAGTAGAGAGCAAATGCGGCTGACACCACCAGCAGAACCACTACTGCTACTACTAGAAGCACGTAAAGAATTTGTTGCTGCTGGCAGAGATCGTTTTTGTTCAGTTCTATCAAGAGTCGGCGACTGTTGAAACAATAAATATTTCTGGCATCCACCTGCAAGACACATTTGATCACTTTGGACAAAAGTTTTCTGTGCTATCTTACCTGTTTGCTACGCAGGCGGAGAAAACTTGTCAGGTTTTGATCTTGACACTCACAAGCCCAAGGATTATTACCCAAGGTGAGATTCATCAAATTTGACGTATTCAACATCTTCAGAACGTCATAACCCAAATGACTTATCCTGTTGTTGTCCAAATATAACTCCTAAAAAACTCATACCGGTAACTTCAAATAAAAACACAAATTACCATTTTACATTGATTTGTGATGGTAGCCAAGTGATTGTTTTGATTTTGTTGTGCGAAAGAAACATTTTGGTGACGTTGTCGTAACCACTCAACGAAATATTGGGTCCCACCATCAAACTATTATTTTGAAGATGTACTTCAGTCTGGTTGAAACCAATCCACTTCATTTGGCTTAAACCAATTTGGGGAAGTTCAGTTAAATTTCTGTTGGTGCAGTTTACAACTAGTGATGTGTCAAATGGTCTCCACCTGCACGAACACTCTTTGGGACACCCGGTATATTCTCTTGTAAGTTTTTCCAGCGGACATGTCAGAACCGAAGGAGATAATGTATCCAGGATTGTCTCCCTCAATTCAGGGGGGTCAGCACATGTTGAATATTGAGTCTGGATGTCGTATCCAAAACTGTTTTCTCTGTATCTCTGGTAGGTTAAATATTGGATAAATTTGTAGTTCTTGCAGTCACATTTGATTGGATTATTTGCTACGGAAAGTGTAACATGTCCAGCAGTGATAACACTGTCAAAATTGATTGTGGTGATGTTGTTGTGGTCAAGACTGACAATTACGTGTCCAGTAGATCGTAAGTCACTTAGCTGAAAGAAATCTTTCAAGACTTTTAAAATCTAGTAACAAATTACCTACAAAAACTTCTGTGATGAAATTGTGTCTCAAATCTAATCTTCTTAATTTTTCTAATGGACCTGATATGACATCGGTGACCCGAGCGAGGAAATTGTAACTGAAATTGATTTCTTCCAGATTTGGAACACATTCGAGTAGATTTAGCTTGTCAAGTCCTCGATACTGATTATGCGATAGATTAATAACCTTCAAGAGGTTTTTATTACAGAATGTACGATGATGAATGAAAGTGATGAAATTCCCTTCAAGATCGACATTTTCCAGACTGGACAAATATTTGAAAGTGTTTCCGTCCAAATAACTTATTAAATTTTTTCGAAGAATTAGAACCTTGAGCTTTTCCAATCGAAACGTAATCTCAGATAAATTCGTCAGTTTGTTCCTTTGTAAGTTGAGAGTTTCCAAGTTTGTCGAATTTTCGAAAACATGCTCCGGTAGTGACTTCAACTGGCAGTTTGTCAAATCGACTTCTTTCAACGACCACAAGTTCGAGAAAAAATAATCTGAGAGGACTAAGTCAACATTGTGTCCCATTCGAATTTTCTCGAGCTTTTTATTTTGTGCAAACAAAGTTGCAGGTACTGAACTTAGATTGTTTTTGGCTAAGCTCACGGTTAACAGTTGTGTTAGATTGTCAAAAGCTCCATTTTCGATGTTTTCAATTTTGTTACTCGACAGTTCTAGAGATTTGAGCCTCGCAAGATTGCTAAAAACCGACTCTTTCAGTGTTGTTAGGTTGTTGCTCCACAAGTGCAATTTTTGGAGATTTTCCAAATTTTCGAAGAAGCCATCCGGTATTCCTTCTAGTTCACTCTCCACAATGGTGAGCCACTTCAGCAGTGGGATATTTTTGAAGAGCTTTGGGGTCAAGTGAAGGTTAGAGATTCTTTGAAAGTCGAGGATCAACAGCTTTGGAGTGTTGACGAAAGTGTCATCCAAAACTTCGAGTCCATTCAGTCCGATCAGATTTAAACTTTCCAGTCGATCCAGACTCTCAAAGTAATCTTTCTTCAAGGTGATATTCTTTACACGCGAATTCTCAAATTGCAATTTTTTTACATCTTTTATCGACAACCAATCCAGTACTTGTTTGAACCTGTCCGGCAGTGGGCAAAATCTTAGTCGAAAGTTCTCTATGCGGTCAACCGTTATATTGGGAAGCATGTTCATGTAGATTTTTTTCACGTCATAACAATCAATCGACATGCTTTCTCCGCCATTAATATCGATAACAAATCCGCCATTTTTGTAGTCTTTGCTGTTAATGTCATCTGTGAAGGTACAGGGGCACTCCAAGTGCCACTTCTGTGCCGAAAAACACAACCAACTGTCCTTTTGTTTGCAGTTGGTTACACAGTATCCAATTCGAGAGTCAATGAACAGGAACAAAAGCACGCCAAGATATTTTTTCATGTCTGAAATCTACAAAAAAATATTCTTCTCAAAATCTATATCTCAGCTTGAGTCATAACAAACAGAGTCGCTGCTTGATTCGAGCGGCAACAAAGCGACAAGCAAAGATGTAAGTGCAGCAGATTTTGGACAACAAAGTACCTACGCACTTCGCGTCTTTTACAATTTCGACTACAACTCTACATCACAAACATTTTCGGTGATCAAGCGTCAAACAAACATGTGTTATCTAAAACAACTAATTATAGCGTGATACTACACAATTTGCAAGCACATTTTGCTACGTCTCGTCGCCGGGAAAAATAAAGTGGTAAAGTGAGACCTACCAGTTAATTGTGTGCGGACACTTGATTTAATTTGCGTTATTGCGTTCCAGTTTGTTTTCTTGCGTTGGTGTTTTATAAATGTTTGTGATCTTTAACCTATTTAGCAAGATCACTATATCTTCAAATGCACAAATTTTAGTTTCGCGACCCTGAGATCTTAAGATTTTATTTTCTACTCACGTAACACTGAGTTCAATCAACCAACGTGTTCTTACATTTTTAGACTGTTATCACAAATTTTTATATTAAACAACGCGAAATAATGAATCACAGTTTGCTTTGTTGAATCCCTGATAAAAATATTCGTTTTAAATCAAACTCATTCAACAAATACACTAATCCCGCAATGTTCCCATTTGCAAATTACAACAAAAATATATTTTGGGTGTTGCTGAAACCATGCACGATGTAATCTTTGCTTTATTCTTTTTCCAGCGGTTTGTCCGATTTTTGTTGTCGTTATCTGCTTCCGCCAAACACAACGTTCATGATTGGTCCTCAATTTTCTTTTTCTGCACACCACATCTTCGCACTTTTAATTGATAACACGAAAACTTTCTTCCGATGTAAACCGCGACACACTTAGCAACACACCTGTTATTCTGTTATTGAGCAGGTTCGGTAAATGAAGCCAACTCATTACAATGCAATGCAAGCTTATGCTGTCTTTTAGATAGCAAATACTGAGTAAATAACAATATATTCAGATCTGGAGTTCGCAGAATTTATTAAGTGTTTTAATAAACAAGCGATAATTTTTCTCGAGGTTAATCCCTGATATCTTCGACTGAATTATCATGTAGTTTGTTCATAGCAGTTTGATCGAATTAAATGTTTCACCAACGCAAAGAAATATATAATTTGATCCAGAAATTTGTGCAAGGGTACCTAATACATTTGCAAATGAGAGTCAACACGTTGAAGTTTTTTGTAAAAGTATGTATTTATAAATCTCTTACAATAAACATTACAAAAACTTAAAAAATAGAGGATCAAGAACTAAATAAAATATGTATATGTGCTTCAAAATATAAAAAATATGTTCTTGTCTCTTTTTGATAAACTATTTCCAAACTTCTCACGATAAACAACAAGAAGAAAACATTTACATATACCTACATCTGTACGTTATTGTATCCAACAAAAATGTTTATTTCCATCACGTTTTGGATACTTAGAAGTGAAATTTACATATTATATCACTTTTTAAGTAACAAAGAGTCGATCACTTATGATTCACATGATTTATGTGAATAACAATAAAAAATTGGAGAAACCGTTGTATTTTATATCACACGATTTATTTTTCAAGTGTGATAAAAGTAAGGAATAATTGAGCTGTCGCACGTTTAAATTAGCAAAAAAAATCTACATTTAACACTGCGTTAAAATTAAACAGTTCATCTTGGCACATGAAACTTCTTAAACTAATTTGTACAAAATTCGCCAATTTGGTCGACGCGTTCTCCACTAGAAAAATCAAACTGGTTTGCACAACAGTTTTGTTCACTATAATATCACAGTTTCCGCTAGAGACCAGTCGAAACTAAAAGAGTCCCCGATTCTGCGGGCGGCGTATCCAACTCTGGACTAGAGACAAAATTCAGAGGGTGCTTCTTGAGAGCGCTAGAGTCTAACGCAAGAACTGGCGGCGTAGTACCTGGACTAGGACTAACTGGCGCGACTAAATTAAACTTATCG